>NW_011888983.1:1203473-1229594 GCF_000151845.1 Pteropus vampyrus
ATGAATGTGTGTGCATATGAGTGTGTGCATGTGTGCTTGTATGTGTGTGCTCATGTGTGCATGAGCATGTGTGTGTGCATGCATTGGGAGGGGTCTGGAGGCCTGAACTTTAGAGGGCTGATAATGACAGCAGTAAGCCAAGGGTCATGGGGTGAGCTGGCTTCCTCCACACTCTTTCTATCTATTTAGCCCCAAAGCCAGGCGCTGTTCAGGGTGCTGCGACGACAGCATGAACAAGAATGACCTCATTTCTTCTCTCATGGAACTTACGTTCCAATAATGGCAACACACAATTAAACCACCAAAATGACCTCAGAGAACAATGCACATGTAGCCAAGGAGGGTGCAGGAGGAAGCCACAGTTATCTTTGAGCTGGTTCACAGGAAGCAGAGAAGACATTTCACTGTTTTATGGAGCCACCAGCCCTGAGTGCTAGTCTAAGCTTGGCCACAATTCTTTGTATGACCTTAGGCAAGTCATAGCTCAAATCTAGGTTGTTTGCCCATCTATAACTCCTTTAAGGGCTCTTCCAGGTCTGTTATTCTTATATTCTTTTATGATGCCTACCAGCAAGGCTTAATTGATAACTAAATATTAAGCATCCATTATGTGCTGTGTAACTACTAAGTGCTCAGTGTTTTACCCTGGCCTTCTAGAAAGACGGCTATCAGTTAGCTGTTGCCACAATAATGACACATAACAAACAACCTCAAACTCAATTATCATATATTCTCAGAAGGTTGGCTGAAGTTCAGGCGACCTAGGCTAGGCTACTTCTCATTGCAGATCTGTGGGTCAGCTAGGAGATGTCTCTCATTGTCTGGGATAAGGGGATGGCTGTGGTGTCCCCCAGTCTTCACCAACAGGGGAAGCCCAGAAAGGTAGAGGTAAATCCTTTGTCTGCTCAGTCACCACTCAGATCAGAAAACTAGGCTACATTCAGAAAGTGTTAAAAAAGAAAAAAAAGCCACATCAAAAAGAACATCTCAGTAGAGCAAGAGAAGACCTTCTGCTAGGCATGAGTTATCACCAGGGTACCAGAGAATCAGCACTGATAGAAGCATACAGAATGTACAGGGTTGGAGAAATCACTGTATTGAGTGAGTTCAGGCCAGTCCACCCTTAATTTATTCAACAACTACCATGTGTCAGGCTCTGTAACAGGCACCCAGGAGACAATGTTGAAGGAGATGTGATTTCTTTTCTTGATCACTCACAATCTTAAAATAAGTATCTGGGGAGGCTTCATTGGAGGGAAGGGATTTCATCTACATTTTTAAAAATAGGAAAAATTGGGATAGACAGAGGAGGAGGTGGATGCTTTCCTGGCAGAAGAAAGCAATCCCTGGAAGGAGAGAGGAACTTCCTTCTGCAGAAATTTGGCTTGTAAGAGTTCCACAGGACAGGGGTTATGGATAGTCAATAGAAGCGACTTTCTAATGGTGGAATTTGGGTAAATGTGGCAACCGGGGGAGAAGAGACTGTTAGACACCCACCAAGTCACCTACATTCATAGTCACCCCCCTCATGGATGCTCGAGGCCCTCTTGATTTTCATGGCCTAGAAAGTTTTCCAGCAGCTTCTCAGATCTATGCCATGTTCTTTTCACATTTTCTCTTTCTAAGCCATGAATCTTTGCTTCTGGAAACATAATACCCCTTCTGAGAAAAGTGCTATGGAAACCTCACCACAAATATACTCCCATCCCTGATTGTACTAATTAAAGCAAAACACTGGTGGAAAAATGACTTTAAGGAAATACAGTTTTATTATTTTTAAGTTAATCTACTTACTCGAGTGAGCTAACCACTAAGCATTCCATAGTATAGTAGGGGACATGCTGTAAGGGATTTATTGGGTGATCCGTCCAGTCATTAATCATCTATTGCACAGCCTGTATGGGACAGAGGCAGAGAATGCAAGGCCAAGTAAGTCCCAGTGTCCACCCTCAAGGAGCTCAGTCTGGAAGGGCAGAAATACACAATCATGTTTACAAAACAAAGTGGTAGATGTGATAAGAGCAGTGTGTATGAAGACTATTGGAGCACAGAAAAGGGTAACCATACAAGAGTAAAGGTTTGGGTCACCAGGGAAGGAAAGGGGACTCCTACTCAGGTAGGGTGAAGAGATGCTCAGGTAGGAGACAAGTTGAGGGATGAGATAGCATCAGCAGGAGAAATTTCAGGTAAGGCACAGCATGCACAAAGGCCTACAGGGGAGAAGAGGCAGAGTGACTAGAGAAACCAACCACAGATTGGTGTTGCTAGGAAGTGATGTGAAGATGGGAGTGACAAGAGTCAGGGCTGGAATAGTCAGCAGGGGCCAGCCCTGGAGGCCTATAAGCTTTGGTAAGTGTTTGGACTTCAGCATATAAACAAGTTGGGGGGGAGGGGGGGTTACTGGAAGTTTCTAAGCAGGGGAATGATATAGATATATCTTTGTTTCAGAAAGAAAGAAGCAGTGCAGAGGATGCATTAGAAGCAGGGGGACCAGCTGGGAGTAGGTAAGGAGAGAGAAGCCAGAGGCCCAGTCTCAGCAGCAATAGGAGGAATGGAGAGGAGGGGGTGTATATGAGAAATGCTTAGAGGACAAAATTATAAGACCCAGTGATTTATGGATATCAAGAGAAGAGGGAAAAGTGGAATTCCAGAATGACAGCCAGGCTTACAGCTTGGGTTACAAAGCCGATGGTGGTACCTTCAAATGAGATTGAGAATTCTGGGGGAAGGCAGTTGAGGAGGGGGAAAATAGGACCAATTTTGGATGTTGAGTTTGAGGAACCTGATGGGACATCCAGTGGAGATGACTTGTAGGCAGGTGGATATCTGAGCATGGCACTACAGAGGAAGACCTGGCTGGAGGCAAGGATCTGAGAGCCATGGGCATCAGAAACCATGGACGAGGGTGGGATCACTCCCGTGTTCATCAGTTTGCTTTAGACTTCAAGGAACAGAATTTAGCCACTTAAAAATGGCCCAAACAAGGGTATTTATTTATTTCACTTAGTAACTTTGGAGGTAGGCCTTGGGCTGCTTCATCATCTCAATATGTCATCAGGGATCCAGATCTTAATATTTTTTAGCCCTGCCACTTCTGATCATCTATAAGTGTATACCCTGTATATGAAGATAGATGAGATACCTAAATGACTTGTCACCCCAGGGAAAGAGAGTAGAAAACAGTTGGTTAGTAGACACAATGCCTGCCTCTGGCTGTGTTCAGCAAAAAATTAGAAAGGGATAGGCTCGCGAAAGAACTGGCTGATTAGCAAGTAGGAATGAGAGGAAATAAAAGGTCCACTATTAGTTCTTGTGGGCTTAGAAGAGGCAACTGCTTCTCAGCCCTAAATCGTAAGAGGTAAAATTGAGAAACGCTTTCGGTCAGAAAGGCTAATGAAAACTTATCCTGTGTGGATGTCTGCTTTGAGCTATAATGGTGTAACAGATGCTGGACTAGCCCCTGCCCACAAGAAACAAATAGAAAACTGGGTAAAATATATGAAACATCTGTTTTCAGACATTGGATAATCAGCAGAACAAAACTAGTCCCTGAGGGGCAAAAAACAATAAGATGAACTCTATGATCAACCTGACTTTCTCCCCAGGGGCATTTACCACATCATGGCTTTGAGAGGAAGGACCCAAGCAGAGCACAGAAGTCTCACTGTGTTGAGGAGACAGAGATTGGAATTCAGAGAACTCATGCAGCTGGGATTTGCAGAGCAGAATACTGGAGAGGAGGGAGCTATGCAGAGAGAGTTTCAGAAAGTTGCATAGGAATCTTTTCAAATCTTTGGCTAAATACTAAACTGTGCATTTGTATGATGAATCGCCATGAGGTTAGACTCAGGACAAATACTAGAGAAAAAATATTTATTGAGATATTGTAAGCTGAACAACTCTTTGAGCTCAAACAGTGTTGGGAGATGTTCAAGTTCATGCCAGCTAGAAGGAAAGACCTCATTAAGCATCCAATGTATTTAGGAGAAACTTCATAAAGGCCACACCTTGGGAGTAGAGCTAAACTAGAATGAAGGCTATTATAGACACATCCTGACAAAGCTTAAAGGCAAGCCTTGAAAAGATCAAGCTGATCTCCTAGTAAATTGCCAGAACAAAACTACACAATCTTTAAAGAATAATAATTTTAAAAAATCAACATTCGATAATACATTTGCAAGTGTCCACCTTTTAATCAAAAATCACTAGATATGAGAGGCAAAGAAATGACACTTATAACCAAGAGAAAAATATCAGTCAGTAGAAACTAAGTCAGACATGACAAATGTCATGGAATTAGCAGACAAGAATTTTAAATAGCAATTATAAGTAGATTCAAGTATTTAAATGAAAACATAAATATAATGAGGAAACAAATTGAACGTATTTTAAGAAGCAGTAAATGGAACTTTAGAACTAAAAAATACAATGTGATGGTTAATGTGAATCATTGGACTGGACCATAGTATGTGCAGATATTTGATTAAATATTATTTCTGTAAAAATGATTCCAGAAGAGACTAGTATTTGAATTGGTGGAGTGAGTAAATGAGATTGCCTTCCCCAATGTGCACAGATATCAACCAATCCACTGAGAGCCCAAATAGCATGAATTCCCTCTGGAACTTCTCAGTCTTCATAACTGCATGAGCCAGTTCCTTATAATAAATTTTATTCAAGTTAGTGAGCTAGCTAGATAGAGATACATATGTGTGTGTATGTGTGTGTGTGTGTGTGTGTGTGTGTGTGTGTGTGTGTGTGTGTGTGTATACACTATTGGTTCTCTTTCTCTGGAGAACCCTTACTAATACATACAGTATATGAAATTAAAAATTTATGGGATAGGTTGGTTAAATAGCAAATTAAATATGACAGAAAAAGATAAGCGAACTTAAAGACAGGATAAACTGAAGCACAGAGAAAAAAAATCTGAGAAAAACACAAACAGAGCTTCAGTGACCGATTAAACAAATGGTCTTACATACATGTAATTAGAATTCCAGAAAAAGAGTCGGGGGCATGTAGATATTTGAAAAAATAATGACCAGGGATTTTCAAAATACAATGAAAAATATAAATCCATAGATCCAAGGAACTGAATTAATTTCAATCAAGATAAACATAAAGAAAATTACACCAAGGCATCACAATCAAATTGCTGAAAACCAATAAAGAAGCAAAAATTAAAAAGTTTAAAAACACTTTAATGCAGCCAGAGAAAAATCTTAGCCCATTGCAAGGATCATATCAATGGTATGGCTATAGTATCCATTGTTGAAAACTGAATGGACTAAGAGGTGAATCTTTTCAACTGGACAAATTGACTCAGGGAACAGAGACTTGAAGGAGTGCTCTCCCATCTAAGTTTGATAGGCCCAACATACTTGTGATAAATTACCCCAAATCAGTGGCTTGAAGGAAGTAGGGGCCAATGGAGGCAAGAGAGGAAAGAAATTCAGAAAATTTAAAATGTATGTCTAAAATAATAACTATGAATGTGGCTATTGGTACATGGAGTCATCCAGAATCAAATAGATAAGAAGACTGCTACATCTTTAAGTGAGTTGTACTGCCAAAAAAAAATCGCAAACCTGGATTTAAAAGGACTATGACTATTCAAGGTTTAACTCTTGGGCTTGCAAAATTTACAGGCAAAAAACAGGTTGAGAAAACTGCTCATCTCCCAAGAAAGGCCTATTCTTCAGTCCTCACTGTAGATGTGACCAAGGAGGATAATGGCAGGGGGTGGAGGAAGAGAATTCACTTCCCAGAACACCAGGTATTGTTGTTCCAAGCATCATGCTTCTTCACATGACATAAACTAGAAGGCAAAAGAATAGTCTTTCAGTAATCTCCCACTTTTGTCAGGGAGGAAAACTTTTCTCAGAACACCCAGCAAACTACTTCTCAGGTCCCATGGGCCAGGGTCGGATCTTGTTCCCATATCTAGCTGCAAGGGAGGCTGGTAAGCAGGTATCTGGTGTTTTCAGATTCAATTATGGGGGATGGATTCAAGAGGGGGTGCAGGATGACTATTGAATAGGCAACCCATACGTAGTTTTTGCCCATGCCAAAAGTGCCAAGAGTGAGAAATTAGGTCATCCATCGCGGAACCCTGGGAAACACCAACATTTCATGGAGCTCCATATACAGGTCAAAAAAAGAGAGTCTTATTAGTTTCTGAGTAACAAGTTGCCCCCAAACCTAGTAATTTAAAGCAACAAACATTTATTTTCTCACAGTTTCTGGGGGTCAGGAATCTGGGAACAGCTTAGATGGACCCCATCTAAGAGTAGGGTCTCTCATGAGTCTGTAGTCAAGCTGTTTGCTGGGGCTGCATTATATAAAGCCTTGATTTGGGATTGCGGATCCATTTCCAAGAAGACTCACTCATGTGGCTATTGGTTGGGGTCCTCAGCTCCTCACCAGAGGCCTCAGTTCCTTGCCATGTGGGCCTCTCCATAGGCGGTCTGAAGGGCCTCAATATATGGCAGCTGGATTCACCCAGAATAAGTGACCCAAGAGAGAGAATGAGAGAAAGACCGAAACGGAAGCTACACTGTCTTTTGTAATCTAATCTCAGAAGTGACATACCACTGTTTCTGCCACATTCTATTGGTCTATCTCTGTCCAACCCTGATACAATGTGAAAGGTGACTATGCGAGGAAAACTCCAGGGACTGGGAATCTTTGGGGGCCATCTTGGAGACTGGCTACCACAGACTGGCTACCTTGAAGTAGAAGACAGAAAGAGTTGAGAGGTGATATGACAGAGGCCAAGGGAGAGTGTTCCAGAAGTGTTTGATAGTTTTCTATAAAACAGTGAAAACAGTAGCTAAGAATTGAGACATTCCATTGGATTTGTCAATTAGGGTCATTAAGAACGTTTAGAGTGATTAAGAGTAACTTTAGTTGATCAGTTTACAGAGAACTGAGGTTTGGATGGGTGGTGAGCAATTGGAGAACAGCAGGTGTGGACTACTTTTTTGAGAAGATTTAATGAGAAGAGAAGGGAGATTTGGACAGAAGCTAGAGGAAGATATGAGAAGATCTAGTTTTTGGATGTGAGAGGCCTGAGTATATTTTTTAGGCAGAAGAGAAGCAGCCAGTGGAGTGGGAGAGGTAAAGATCCAAGAGAGGGAAAGATGACTGATGGGGGAGCCTCTTGGAGGAGGCAGGGGAATTGGAAGTCAAAGACACAGGTGGGTGACTGGCTTTGAACAGAGAACCACCTCATCCTCTGAGGCTGCAGTGAGGGAAGCAAGATGAGTGGCTGGCACAAGACCTGAGGGTGAGGACACCTGGGAATTGAGAATTCATACCTGATGGCCTCAATTTTCTCAGAAAGAGTAGGAAGCAAGATCCCAGTGAGCTGAGAGTGAACAATGATGTCAATTACCATGGTGATTGCTTACATATGAAGGAAGGCTTGGAAACAGTCTGTTCTCATGGGCAGGGCAAGACCTTCTCTTGTGATCTAATTTCAGTTTCTATCTCTCAGCAAACTCATTTTTCATGGTTGGTGATACCTTCAGGCAGCACCTGTTTGAGTTACCATGAGGTATGGATTAGTGGGATTGAAATCAAGAAGGGTGGGAAGAATTATGACATCTCAGCAGGGCAGGAAATTCTGAGGTTTCATTGGACATTCTATCCAAGGGTCTGTCTCACCATCCAGGGTTCATCCATCCTCTCTTCCATTATCCCACCAATGGAGGAACTCACTCTCTCTAAGGAAAGTCTTTCCATTTTCAGACAAATCTACAAGTCTTTCCTTCAGCCGAGCAGGAGTCTAATTGATTCCCTGTGTCTCTTAGTTCCTACAGAGAGTCCCAGAACAAGTCCTTTCTCCCACCTGACAGACCCTCAGAGTTATTTCTTCCCTATTTCTTCATCCTCCTTCATGTGGCACAGTTTTTTGACCCCTCACTAGAACTGCCTTCTCCTCCAGACTTCCTCCAAGAAAACAATGGTTCTTGGGATTCAGCTGTGATGCGGCCCAGTGGCTCCTTTCTGAGTGCCCCAAGTGCCAGGCAGCTCACAACCACCCAATGCTTGTGGGTAATTGATGGCAATTTTTCTAGTTCTTTCTCTCCTATGATGGTTCAAACTAGCAGTCTTATAGTTTTTCTCATTATCCTTAATTTTGACACGCAAAAGGAGGTTTCAGATTCTCATTCTGTATCTGTCTGTGACTAGTGGCATTAACTTTATAGATCACTTAAACCTCTGAATTTCAGGGGATCCTTGACTATACTTCAAGTTAGTGTTTTGAACTATTAACCAATGTTCTCCACCCCCTCTGATATTCCTCCTTCCATACTTTGCTCCTTTTCTTCTAAGCTCAACCAAAATTCTGCCTTGTATTATTGTCTCAGGGGAAATGTGTGACCTCAGAAAGTAGGGGACAGGATCTCCTGGCTTTGAGTTGAAAACTCTTGAGCAATAAGGCAGAAGAAATAGCTTACGCCGGTAAAATTTGGAAGACAATGCGAGCCTGAACAATGATTTAATCCTTTGGATTTGAAAAAGAAGCTCCATCTTGGGGGTGAGGATAAGGAGCAGGGGAGAATCGGGAGCTACAAGAGCACAGACAGTGGTGGTTTCAGAGAGGGAACTAGAGACTTTTGGAGGACCTGAGAGCAGAGGGCACCTGGGTTCTATTACAGAGAGCCCTGGCAAGCGGCAAGACCCCAGGGAAGAGAAATGACTTCATGGAATGTTCCAACAGCAAGGTCTTAATCAGCCTTGTAGAGATTTCCCACACACCAGAATGGCCCTGAAAAATAAGACTCACCTGCTACTCCCAAAAGTGGCAGGAGATTAATGAAGAAAGACATCAGGGGTCCTGAAAGGGGACAAAGACCTTCTCTGTTGCAACCTTCAGAAACCAATGGACAAGAACAGGCACAGTGATGGAATTCACAAATGATATTGAAGACCAGATGCTTGGATAACACTTAAGCTTCTGGAAAGTTAGATGCCACCATGGAAAAGGAGAGGACTCCAAATTGGCTGTGATGACACCTCGACTACTATGGCAGAATAAGGCCTTGACATGGAAATAGAGGAGCAAAGAACAGAGACAGCTCTGTCTCTGTCGTACTTGAGTTGATAAACTGGAATTCATACTGCCTGATGCTGTTCCCATCATTCCACTCCCCCCACACCCTTGCACAAATGAGTAAGTCAGCTGTCAGGGTCTTTGGCAGGAGGGGGCAGGAGAGAGTAAGGACCTAGGTAGTGACCTAGGTCACTATAAGATGCATGGGTTGCAGCCAAGGAATGAAGAGAGAAGCATAAATCGGGCCAGCATGGCAGAGTGGGCTGGGAATAGGGCTGGCAAGAATTCCAGCCTTCTAGAGTGGTGGAAGTTCTGTCCCACCCTCCGCAGGAGCTGAGGATAAGGGTCTCAGGATGAGGCCACTGGGTGGGGAGGAGAGAGAGCTCCGAGGTCGGGGTGCTGGGACAGAGGGAAAGGGGATGTGTGAGGGAAAGGATCAAGCCTCTTTTCCTTTTTATCCTCTGGCTTCTGCTTCTCCTGCAGCCATTTCCCCTACCCTGGATCATTTCTCCCAGGAGCAGTAGAGGCCATGGGAACCTGGAATGTGTTCACGGAGGCTGCTCCCAGTGAGAGTCCCCCTCTTTCCCACAGGAAAGGAAGGCACTGCTCATTCCTTCCTTTTACAGGGCCTTCCAGCCTGACTGACCAGTCTTGCCTCACCCTGCCCCCATCCCCTGTAGCCTGCACAGGGAGGCTGTGGCCCAAGGAGGCAAGAAACCACCCAACATCTGCTCGTATGAGCCTGCTGGAGAATGGCGAATGCTCATTTTCATTTTCTGTCCAGCTCTCCCTCCTCTATTTACAGGGGTGGAGGGAACAATGATTTCTGTTCCAGATCCAACCCAGGACCTCTCACTAGGGACAAAGCCAACCAGGGTGATGCCGGCTGCCCTTTACATTTATACCTCACACGACTTGTGATCCGGTATTTGCAGACAGATCTACTAGCTCACATGGCCCCTTTTGGGCTCTGAAAAAGATGCCTCTCTAGGCTCAGCAGCCCCATGATCCCACAACTTGTTACATGGAACATGGGTTGATTCAGTCTCTACTCATGCCTTGGGCGAGACAGTTATTCAGTGAACAACATGCCCAGCGATACACGGAAACTGTGACTACAGACATTGTCTTATTTGCATCTCACAGGCAACGTTGTGAGGCAAGCAGGCAGGATGTTGTTGTCACCATTCTGATGAAGAGGAAACTGAGGCCCAGAGATGTGTCAAGATCACACACAGCCAGTAAATGGGAGCACCAGTGTTCACCAAGCCCTTTGTATTTCCTGCCTTATCTCTGTCAGTAGGAAACAACCCATGAGATTAGTCCCCAAATTGCTTCTCTTTGGGTCCTAGCCTTCCACTCATATCTAGATAAGGGACCATGTACTCATCTGAATGTTCTGGGCCTTTCTGCTCCCACCTGTGCTGGGAAATGCTTTTTTTCCACATGTCTGAGCCCCTATTCATGCCTCAATAAGCAAAGTGTCATGAATTGTTTTTGACACTGGAGAATCATTCTGAGACCCTCAATTAGCCCTGTGGGTATCAACATCCTGCTCAGTGTATCCAACCCTAGGAGTGTCAGGCCATTTGGAGGTATGGGGATGATTTTACTATACATTCATAATAACAACTTTCAGTTATTGTTTTATTTTTCTCTTTCTCTTAAAGAGAAAGTTTATTTCAAGTCCATTTGGAGGCATAAGTGAGGTCTTTCTGTATTTTGGTGATGACTGAATGGGAGGCTCTGGGAGCCCTAAAGCACCGTGTCTTTCTGTTCTTTTCAGATCTTCCAGCTTCCCTCTCCCTGGCCACATCGTCTGTCTCACCTCTCAGGCTCATGCATAGAGAGTGAGCTCCTCTGCCCTACCCATGCTACATGAATATAATCCCCCTATCTTTTGCTCCCCACCCCACCCTACTCTCGATGCCTCCTGGTCCCTCAAGCTCCATTATTAACTAAACCGTACTTACAGAACTACACCCGAAGAGCCTTAGCCATACCTGGACTTGTTTTAGATGATGAGATTCTGGACTTTGAGCTGATGCTGTAATGGAACAAGGCTTTGGGGGGCCTTAGGAAGGAGTGAGTGTATTTTTGCATATGGGAGGCTCATGCATCCTTGGGGGCCAGAGGAGGGAACAGTGTGGTAGTTAGCCTTTCACCTTCTGACATTAATGCTTTTGGTAATCTCCTCTCACTCTGAATCAGTATTATGACAAATGGACACAGCAGGAATTATAATATGTGACTTCCAAGAGTAGATCATAAAAGGTATTGCAACCTCCATCTTGATCACTGGGATCCTTTGCATTGGGGGAAGCCAGCAGCCATGTCAAGCAGATACTCAAGCAGCCTGTGGAGACACCACATGGAGGAGAACTGAGTCTTGTCATCAAAAGCCATTGAGCCACCTTGCAAGTGGATCCTCAAGGCTTCAGATGAGTACAGCCCCAACCAAAGTCTGACTGCAACCTCACACAAGACCTCAAACAAGACATGCCTAGCCAAGTCATTCCTGAATTCTTGAACCACATAAACTGTGGGAAATAATGATAATTGTTGTTTTAAACCATCAAGTTTTGCATGATTCATTATGCAGTATTTTTTCACTAATACATCATCACCACTATCAGAGGTTCCAAAGTTTTGTATCCCTCCTAAATAAAGCACAGAGAGGTTGAATGGCGGTCCCGAGCCACACAGCAGAGCTACTAAGCATCTAATAAATATTCAGTGTCTATGCTCCCAAACAGAACTCCTATATCTGCTCCACCCCTCTCACCTACCTTTCTCTTTTCTGGGCCATATCTTCATTTAGCTCACCCCCACCCATCATCACCTCTTTGGGAAACGGACTCATTTCTCCCCTTTTTTCAAATCTGTTGTGCTCAAAAACCAACTACCTACAATGTGGAAATGGTAACGACCACCCATTTATGATCTAATATGGCTAATTTGTGACAGATAAAGTTTGTTGCTGTAATATTCGCCAGTGTGTGCTCATGTAGCAGGCTGGCTTAGAAACTACCACGATGCTACAGGACATACAATTCTTGGCTTTGTTTTGCCAGATTGGCTCATAGAAAGGTGGGTCCTGGCCAAGAAAGCAAGAAATTAATTCAGGATAAGGGTTATCACGTGACTCTGAAGTCTCAGTTTCGACAGTTAACCCCTTGAGTGTGATGTTTTCATAAGCCCCTTTTGAGCTTAAATGCAGAAACACAGCCTAAGAAGATGGGAGGAAAAATGAACAAGTGGCCTTATATCATTCTATGTCTTCTCCACTGTTCCCTTGGCTCAGAAAGCCTTCCCTCTCTCCCCAGCATGAGGGTCCTCCACTGCTGAAGGGCAAGTGGCAAGGCAGACCCTGTGACTCCTGCCATGCCTGCCCTCCCCCGCACTTCTCCTTCACATTCTCCACACACAGAGCTTCGACTCCAGCTCACTTGCTCTTATTTCTTTCGGCCTTATGTAACAGCTTGTCTTTTTTTACATCCTACTTCTTCCAACTCTGAGATCTTAGAGGAGCAGGGTCTGCATCTAATTCACAACAGTGCTTTCCGAGGGCCCCACTGAACCTGGACCTGGCAGGAGAAGATGCTCAGTGACATCTGCTGATTTGGACTACACAGTGGGACATATGACACATGGTTCCACTTGTTATGGGATTCCATTAACTAGAATTCCACAAGAAAAATGTCTTTAGTTGGCTAGGACAGGCAGGCAGAGCAAATAGTATGTGGAATGAAAAATACATAGCAAAGCTCTTTGGATTATTTAGCCATTTGAGGAAGGGCTTGAGTGGGAATTTGCAGCAAAGCCGTGCATGTTCTCTTGGGAAACATTCTCAGCAGCCAGACTTAATTTCCCCAGGGAGCGACCCAGAGCGCTCCCTGAGATGACTCTGTAAGGGTGGGATCTTGCCTGCCTTTCTCTTCTGTTCCTTTTGGAGCACCTCTTTCTCCACATTTCACAGTCATGATCAAAGTAATGATGGCCTGACAATGTGACTTTGACCCATTATAGACAACTGTTTTTTCTCAACAGGCTTTATGTTTTGACACCCCCAAGCAGAAGCATTTGGCAGGGAAACAGTTTCCTTGTTGGAAGCCTGGGCTTTGCACACAATTCTTTTAGCCCAGGGTGGGTGAAGATGGGGGTAACTCAAACACACACTCTACCAGTAAGAACATTTTGGGGTGTCAATGACAGAAAACCCAGTTTATCAGGCTTGAGCAAAAAGAATTATTGGAACATATTACTGAAAAATCCAAGATAGCTCTGGCTTTAGGTACACACTGTTCTGAGGTTTCAAATTGTCACTAGGAAGCAGTCTTAGTCCATTTCTCAGTCCTACTCTTTTCCAGTTGTCTTCATTTTCAGGCCCTAAGTTTCAGTAAGATGTCTGTCAGCAGCTCCAAGCTACACTTTCCCAGATTCGAACTTGGCAGAAAAAAGTTGCTTTGCCTCCCCCAGTTATGGGAAACAAACTCCAGGACCTGGCTGACATTGGATCAGATTGGGTCAAGTGTCTATCCCTGAACCAATCACTGAAGCCAAGAAGGTAGAATTGCACCAATTGGCTAATCCTAGGTCACATGGTCCTATTCAAATTACATGGACAGAGAGTTGGAGGGACAGGTTGTTCCTCAATGGAAATCTGGGGTATTGGTCCCACAAGGAGGGCAAAGAGATCATGAGCTATAATAAAAACAAGCAACCACCACACAACTAAAGAGAGCACCACATAACTGGCAGCCTATAATCCATGCTACATGGATGAATAGAATCCTTGGAGCATTCACATCTCTACAGCAGTTGTGAGGAATCTCAAAACTTTTTAGTTTTTAGATGTGTTTTTTACTGATAAAAAGGTCAAGGGGTCCAAGTACCATGAGCCATGTGGACACTTGTTGGTCGCCTTCTAGGTCCCAGGTGCTCCTCCCAGTAGCCCTGCTTTCTGTTTGGGGATAATGATTCACAACTAGGATTGGTCCAGGGTTGAGCATGTGACCTGAACTAATCCAGCTAGAATGAATCTTAGGACTTTTTCTGGTAATGCTAAGATAAGATGCTCTTTCTCTTTGGCAGGATATGAATGGAAAGCATGTAGCCCTGGGAACTGCGGACGACCAACTCGGGACCATAAGGGAAGTAAATCTGATTTATAGGGTTAGAGAGGACAAAGAATGGGGCTGGATGGAGCCTGCGGCTTCTGGCTCCAGATTCAGAGGTTTTCTCACCATGTCCCAGACCAACAAATTGATGTCAGAAATTTTGGAGCATGTGATTTGATGGGGCAGAGTGGCAGGTGTGGGAGAAAGTCCCTAAGCCAGGAAACCGAACTCTTCCCTCTGGTCCTGGCTCTGTCATTTACTTGCTGAGTCACCTTGGCAAGTATTTTCACCTGTCAGGGCCTAAGGGTGAGGTGCCCAACATGTCACAGTCTATAGATAAACAGCGTTAGCGAGTGCAATGGTGCTGGCTGCCGGCAGGGGGCACCACTGAGAAGAAAAAGCTAAAAGAAGGGGAGCGAGACCCCCACCCCCAAAGACCACATTTCCACTGCAGAGCCCCTGTGGCCTCCAGGGACACTGGGCATGGGTGCTCCCGAGGCTGTGGGGAACTCCAACAAAGCCAGAACTATCAGGGTGGAGCCTGGAGCTGGAACTTCTGCGTCTGTGTAAAAGGCTTCATTTATCTTAGCTCGCTTTAGCCAACAGAGAGACAGGAGAATGTTTTCTTACTTTCTTTTTTTAAAAAAGAAAATTTTCCATTGTGGAAATGGCATGTGTTTATTTTTAAAAATCCAGCCACAGGGATCTATAACTTCTGGGGGAGGAGACAGCTCGGGGGTGAGTGCTGACCCTCCTGTCTTAAAGTCAGGTCTGGGTTTCTCCAGCTACTTAAAGTCAGGTCTGGGTTTCTCCAGCTACTTGATTTTTCCCTCCTAGAGGAGAAGAATCTCCTTTTAGCAGAACAGAAATCTTGCTCATGGATAAGGAGAATGACAAGAAGACTAAAGTCCAGAGAATTAAAATACCATTACAACAACTGTGGCTGACATTTATCAAATGCTTACTATGTGCCAGGCATAGGGCGAGGTGCTTTACACGTTGAATGCTCCCGATAACCCTAGAGAATACAAGTTATTATCTGCACTTTACAGGGAGAAAATAAAGTCTCAGAGAGGTAGTTACCAGCCCACAGTGGTGAAGAGAGAATTATACACACGCTTCTCTGACCCCAATGCCACACCTACAGTCGTATGCCTGAGTCAGAACCCTAGAGCTCTGGCCTCACTACTGTCGGCAAGAGCCCTCTGTTTGGGAGAAGGAACTGAACTCCATGGAAGAGGTGGAGCCTTCCCAATAACTCAGCCTTTCTCCATCAGAGCTCCTCTCCATGGGGGCAATGGCAGCACCAGTTAGCTCCCTGGCTTCTTGCAGGGGACCTATGGAAGTTTACTTCCCCTGCTTGGCATTAGGCTTCCTTCTGGAAAATGCCTTTTTGTGTGGAAGAGGATGAAAGGGGAGGCACCTGCGGAAGGGACTCGATCAGAAGCACTGCTGGAGTGGGGGTACGAAGAGGCAGTTCCACTTTGAGCACATTTCCCAGTGGGCTATAATGAGTCGGGAGTGGGACCCAGAGACCCGACAGCCTGGTTTCCCATGCTGCCTTCCTAACAGTGTGACCTTGGGTGAGTTACAAAACCTCGCTCTACTGCAGTTTCCTCATTTGGTAAATGGGGACTAGAAATACCTAGAGTTGTGAGAATTTATCATGCAAGATGATATATACAGCATGTAGAACCGTCTCTGACACATAGTGAATGCTTAACAAAAATTAGTTGCTATTATTCTTCCAAAGTAACTCATTTTCACCAAATAGACCATGACAAACAGTCACAGATATATACAAAGTATAAATGGTCAGAAACGAGATGCTGTGCTTTTTTATGTTTGCTGTCTCACCCCAAGTTCATCTTGCCTGATGTTTGAATCCCTGGAAGTCCTTGGCATTCTCAAAAAGACCCAATGGGTTTAGGGACCTTTCTGTTCCAGAAGGTTCCAATACAGTGATGGAGTTCTATGGGGTACCATCTGTGACCCTCCTCTCCAGGCCCAGGTTCAGCTAAGATTTATCCAGCTAAGAGAAAGGACAGCACTTGACAATCTGGAAAAATTTGTTCTCCCCTGCCTCCTCTTTTTTTTTTAATGGTCGTTTCCTGGGTCTTTTGGGCCTATTTCTAAGATATATACCCAAATTAGACTGGTAAAGTCAGCATCTTCACTGTGATCACTGTAATCAATCACATGATAACCATCATTGTCACCAATATCGTTCCCATCAATGTCACCATCTAATCTAAACCATGATCACCACCACTTCCATTCTTGGCAGCTCCATAGCATGATCATAACCCCTCCATCACCGATGTTGTCTTTGTCATGTTCATTGCCATCTCTACTATCATCACTACTAGGCTCCCTCTCGCATTATCATCTTTACACAGCCATGATCGCCTTCTGCTCAGGGTCGGTCAGAACCTTTTGGTAGCAAATGAAAGAAACCCAACTCAACTAGATTAAGAAAAAAAAAGAGAGAAGGATGGGGGGGTTATGGTTCACACACCCAAAAACCGAAACACCAAGAAGATGGTTTCTTTCTCTTCATCTCTTATCTCTGCTTCTCTCTTTTTTACATTTAATTCTCTCTTTGTAGACAGACCCCTGTCCTTGCGAGCTTCAGGGATTTACATCTTGACTATATAGTGATCCCGAAGTGAAAGAATTTCCATCTCCCAAGTTCAGATTGAAAAACCTTAAGGAAGGTCCCTGATTGGTTCGGCTTGGTCACCCTTTGGGCCGATCACAATGGCTAGAAATGTCTGTTCTTGTGATCGTCCCAGCTTGGTCAAGTGTCAAACATGGATGTGGCAACTGGGAGAAACCTGGTGAGTAGGTGGGTACCCTAATTTGTATCCACATCCACCTATCCCATTCACGACCGCCACCACCATCTTTACCGCAACCATCACCGCCATCAGCATCGTCACCACCGTTTCCACCACCGCCACTACCACCATCATAACGCTTTTCCTAAGAATTTTAATGTGCCCAGCTCTGAGTTTCACATTCGGAACCCCAACAATTTTGAATTTGATGAAATCTCCAGCCTTTTGAGAATTTTCTACCTCTGGGAAGCAAGAAAGTTGACATGTTCAAGGAGCTGGACTCCTCCTAGTCCTTGGCTACAGAATGGGAGCAAAGAGGGAGGCTGAGGGGACAGAAGCCAGCACCTCTGAGCACTGGCCTTACTCCCTGGACAGGCCCAATGTGGCAATTGCCTGTATCCATCCCAGAGGAGGAGCCATTCCTTAAAATAGACAAAGCCCCCACACCAGCCCGTGGCCCTCAGCCTGCCAAGCCCTCAGCATATCTGCCTTCTGCATTTTGGCCCCATGCCTCCTGCTTCTGCTCCATTTTGAACAAACATCTGTTTCCAGATGTTGTCTCAGAGCCTTATAAAGCCGAGGGAAGACTCAAGTTCATATATATCTACAGCCAATCTTACTGTCAGTGGCGAGCTAATGTCAGGAACCGATCACTCAAGGAAAGCAAGACCCCTCATTTCCTGATTGGGGGGCGGGGTGTTTAGGAAAGACAAACAGGGCATTTCCCCCACCCCACCCCCCATCCCTAGGCTTCAGAAATGACCTTAACAAAACAATAGCTTTTAGGAAAAAGAGAAAGAAAAAAAGCCTTTGTAATGAGGTTTACAGAACAAATGTTCCAGGCAAGTTCTGCTTTCACAGCTACTGCTGGCAAAGGAAGGAGAGAGAGCAAAGCTCTGTAGGGAGAACAGAACTTTTTCTGGATTTGCTGGCGATTGACTACAGTCCAGACATTGGGTTAAGCTTGAACCTGGAGGCTATAGGGTGCCTGATAGGGGAGGGAACTGGCTCAGATCTGACTCTGCCACTAGTATGCTGTGTAACCTTGGGCCACATTCTGACTTCTCTGTGCTCGGTTTCTGCAGGTGTATATACCAGTGGAACCTGGGGAGATTTATAAAGGTTCTTCTGGGCAAGGGGTAGGGATTCTTCCTACTTCAAACCAGGAGAGCTGATCCTAAGAAGAGGCTCAAAGACTGAGTTCATGGTCAAGACAAAGAGTTCCACAGTGGTGGGGGCTGGTGGAGGGCTGGAACAGGAGAGCACACAGAAATACCACACCATAACTTGTAGTTCTCAGATGCTGGTAAACAGGGATCTGCTTTGGTAAAGTAATTGTGCTCTTCATTACCCATCTGTCATCAACTAAAAACATCTGTCTTAACCCGCAGTTCT
Source organism: Pteropus vampyrus (assembly GCF_000151845.1). Lineage (NCBI taxonomy): Eukaryota > Metazoa > Chordata > Mammalia > Chiroptera > Pteropodidae > Pteropus > Pteropus vampyrus. The sequence goes on from NW_011888983.1 coordinate 1,221,893, forward strand.
CTGCCTTTCCGACAGCTCTTCCTGCCTGTCAGGGAGAGCTCAAGTCCTGGGCTGCTTCTCCGAGCACATTCTTGGGGCACCCTTCCACCATTTCTGCACCGAGGCCCAGATTCCGAGCCCTGTTTCCATGGGCTGACAGTTCGGAGGGTCTGCGTCTCACTCTCACTGCTGAACTGATTGTTCTTCCTCCAACAAGCTGCAAATGAGGCCCTAATGGATGCATTTGCTCCAGCTTTCTGACATCTGGCTGCCGCAGGACCATCACCATCATCTCTTCTGGATTTTGTACTTCATTAGAACCTCGCGCACATGATCTCATTTGAGTCTTTTGGTCTTCCCCTGAGTAGGAATTAATATTCTCCTGCCCCAGGCAGGAGGCTGAGATCCAGAGAGATTAAGACACTACTGAAAGACACACAGTTGATAGATGTAGGAGCCAGAACGCGGAGTTTCAGTTTCAAATACAGTGCTTTATTTCATCTCAATCTGAGTCAGCAAAATGGTTTCACCCCCAAGGGCTAACCCCAATAGATTGATAATAGTCTCCTGCTTTGAGAAGTCTTAGGGGGGTGGAGGGGAGAGGAGAGAGAGAGAGAGAGAAAGCATTGGGAGAGGAGTTCTGTAATTGATTAGTGATGTCTGTCAGTGGTGTGGGAATGGGAGTGTTAGTATGTACGCCAAGCATGACTAGACCGTGCCACCTGAGAAGAGACAGATAGTTGGGGATGCTGGGGATTAGGCTGTCACATGATGCATCCTGGGCAAGTATGGACCACAAAAGTTTGTATCGTCTGCTCTATCCTCCCAGTTCTCTCCTCTGTCTGGATCTTGCCATGCTCCAGGCCCTGTTCAGGACTCACCCCCTCCAGAAAGGCTTCCTGCATTTCACCTCAACTCCAAGTCTCCACCCACCTCCCCTTCTCCAAGTCCTGAGTCACTATTCATCTGCCTATTTGTTTGGCACTCAGTTCATGCTGCCTGGCATTGCTGGTCTCTTTCCTATGCCTGTAGGTCCCTACAGAGGGCCCATGGGACTGCAAGCTCTGTGAGCCCCTGACTCTGGGTTTTGCTCAATAATAGGTGTGGTCCGAATGAAGGATTGATGACCTGCACTGTCCCTGCTCTCAGCTGCGGGAACACAGGGCTTGAGAGGAGGCATGAACTTTCATTTGGTCTTTGTTGTACATCTCTAGTCTCTGCAGTTCTTGAATGGCTGTGGTGGTCTCACATTGAGTACTTATGTGGCACTTAGCATGCATCATAGCACCCAGTCCTCACAATGGCCCTAGGAAATAGGGATTGTTTTCCTCATATGTAGGATTTTAAAAACAGGTTCAGAGAGGCTACATAATTTGTCCAAGATCACACAACTGGTAAATAGTAGAACCGCCCCTGAAACCACTCAGAATAGTCCCTAAGAAAGCAGAAACTGGATCCCAGAGCTGTCCATGACTGACCTTGGAATGAGGCAAAGATTGAGACTTCTGCTGAATTATTCTTGAACCAAGACCAGAGGGCTGCGGGCTATTTGGGGCTTCAAGCTGCTCCTGCAAGAAGTCATCAGGAGAGAGCTTGGCTGGGTAGGGTCAGAGCACTAGGGTTGAGAGCTGGGCATAGACTTTCCTAACCACAACATTCCCCAAATCCTACTTTTTCAGGGTTAAGTGATTCCATAGACAGGTTCACTAGCCCACACTACCAGCCGTTCTTCCCGGTCTGGGGTAAACAGTTACATCTGTGGCTTCCAATGGAGTACACATCCTAGAATCAGGTTCTTGGTTAGTTCCCTGGGCTTGAATTTGGGCTTGGCCATGTGATTTGTTTTGGCCATTGCTACATTAGCAAATGTCACAGAAGCAGAGGTATCATAAGCAGTTGCCCAGTGGGACATGTCCTCTTGGAACTTTCCCTTTGAAAGCCAGCCACCATTCTGTGAAGAAGCTCAGGGTAGGCAATGGGAGGATGAGAGGCCACCTAGAGTGGCTCTGAAGGGTGAGAGGCCATCTTGAATGTCCCAGCCTCAGCCAAGTTCTTACAATGCAGCCACGTGAGTGACTTCATCCACACTACATGGAGTAGAAGAATCACTCTGCTGAACCCTGTCAACTCGCAGAATTGTGAGAAAAAATAAATCATTCTATTTAAGCCACCGAGTTTTGGGAATTTTGTTACACAGGTATAGATGACTGAAATACTGTCCTTGGTCATGGCCACTATTACTCCTAGACATTTTTGGGGTCTTGATCGTTCATGTACATACTCTTCTATACACATCTAGACCAAAGCAGATTATACACACAGAGGCTAGCATACACTCCTTTCTGGGCACATGGATGGGTACACACCCACACCTACACACACACCCACACCTACACACACACACACACACACACACACACACAAGGAGTGGCTTGGAGCCAGTCCACATGTACTATGGGGCAGCCCTGGTCACCCACAGCATTTGCATTCCCATGCATATGCCTGTTTGTATGTGTATGCAGAAAGGTACATGATCTCATATGTACCAAAACACAAGAGCAGATAAAGGCAAGTATATATAGTGAGACCCTAGATAGATGGCAGCTGGTATCAAACCTCCACACATGTGCATATAATCGCTCATGGCCTGAAACCGTAAGCACCCAAATTCCTCAAGCCTTTCGGTCTGCTAAAGATGCTCCCCAGCATTTTCATCAGCGCAGCCTCCACACTTGGCTTTGCTCTCTTCTTAATGAGAGAGTTTGTTTTGGCCCCAGTTAACAAGGCTCCCAAAGCCTCCTGGGCAGGCTGGCCCTCCCCCGCACATCTGCAGCCCCTGCCCTTCGACCTCCATCCCCTGCTCTGCAGAGTAGCGGCCAACGAACTGAACTGATTGGCATTGCTGAGTAGGAAGGAAGTGGGGACAAGTGGAAAGGCATTTCCAAATGTCTGGTTCGCAACTCCAAGCAAGAGCCTCGGACTGGCCCCCAACACCCAGAAAATTCTCCCCAGAGAAACTGCATGCTACGGTCCTCTTTCTGGGGCAAACCAATTTAATTTCAGAGCCCGTAATAAGGCAAGATGAGGGCTTGAGCCCAAAAGAATGCCTGCCTTGGTCATCTTATCTCTCCTCCAAGCCTGGCCTCAGTTCATGGTCTCTGGGATCTCCATCTGCTTCAGGTCAGTAGCTCCCAACACCCAGCATAGGAGCTTAGCCCCTCACAGCCTGTGCCCCTACTCCTTTTACCCTCAGGACAAAATCCAAACACCTTATTCTGCCCAGCTCCTGCCCACCTCCTCAGTATAAGCCTCATCTCTCTCCCTTCGCATTCCATATTTCAGCCACAGCGAAGCACTCACAATTTCTCCAAAGCACCATGCTTTTTCTCACCTCCAGGCACTTACACAAACAGGTCCCTCTGCTTGACATGCCCTCTTTGCACCCCTTTCTCTGACTAACTCTGCTTATCCTTCAAGTCTCAACCCCCAAGCCTATAGGGGCTCCTCCTCTGTGCTCCCCAAGCACCATCTATATCCTGCATTGTAGCACTCATCCCTGTAGGTCTCTACCACTAGCCTCCACCAGCACAAGCTCAAGGCCTGGCACTAGAAAGCGTTCTGTAAAGATTTGCTGAGTGGATGAATTTTTGAGCTAGGAAGACCTTCATACATTCCAGTTCTCCTTTCCCTTCCTTGCCCATCAATTTCTAAATCTTACATGAGCAGAAGTAGATCCACACGTTAAGTAATATAATTGAGAAAGAGCCAGAACTAGAATCCACCCATCCATTCATTCATTCACTCACTCATTCATTCAAACCACCATTTCTTGGGCATCAATACTGTTCCGAGCACCGAGGATACCGAGATGAACACAGTCATCCTCTGTTCTCTAGAAATTCACAGCTTAGGGGAGGGGACAGACACAGGTCATAGGGCGTGGTTTAAGCTGCACAAGACAGACCAGAATAAGTGGCTCAAATGAGATAGTTTACTTCTCATTCACATGAAAGTCTAGGCTTGCCTGGCAGCTCAACTCCACAAAGCCACCAGAATCCCAGGCCCCTTTTATCTTGTTGCTCACTATACGCAGGAATCGGAAGCAGAACTGAGAGGCAAGCCTATCATGCCAGTGATCATAAAGCCTAGGAGAGAAATAAGGAACAGGGAGGACATTCTGTCCCAATGCCTGGGGGACATTCTAGTAGGGCCTGGGGTTGGGTCTCCTCGGGTTAGGTTTCCCAGTTGTGGCTTCTACGTGAGAGAGTAGGGCCTGTTTGAAGGCTAGGCATGGGGCAGGCAGCGGGAACAGAGGAACCCGAAAGGAGCAACAGATCTGAAAGAAACCAAGGAGGTGGAGTTCACAAAACTTGGTCCCAACCGGATGAGGAGGTAAGGGCGAGGAGAAGGCAATCATGCAGTCTGAGGCACAGGATGACGCCAACACCACACGCCAAGGGAAAGAAAGGGAGGCAGAGTGAGGGGAGACTGACTGGGGTGAGGTGGGGGGTGGGGAGCTCCAAACGGAGCTGCCAGGAAGCAGCTGGAGACGTGAGTGAGAAGTTCTGGGGATGGGGATGCAGGCTGTGGGTTTGTATGGGAGAGTCCTCATCAGAGAGAGAAAAACTGGAGCTCAGGAGGACAAGTTCCTCCCCGGGGAGGGCACAATGCAGTAACTCTCCACCTTGGATGGACATCCCAGTCCCTCTGGAAGCGTCTATAAATTTCCAGGATGGAAACCTGGGCTTCCCTGGGCCCCTACTCCTATCACAAAGAGATTCTGACTTCAGCAAGATCGGGTGAGGCCCTAACTGTAATTCTGAGTTACAGTTACAAGAGAAGAACTCTGAGTTACAGTTACAAGAGAAGAAACCCAGCTCAGACTGGCTTGAGCTAAAATGACTCTTGTAATTGAAAAGTGCAGGCATGGATGAGCTTCAGGCATAGTTTGATCCAAGAGTTTAAATAATGTCCTCGGGACTCAGTCTCTGGCTTGCCTCCTTTGTTGGCCTCATTCTCAGGCAGGATCTTCAAGAACACTGGCAAGATGCCCCCAGCAACAGTCGATGTTCTTTTGAAAAGCCCTTCAGAAAGAAATAGCTTTCCTTTCTCAATCATTCCAGCCCGATTTACATGAGCCAGAATGGGCCACACACCTATCTACGGCCAGAGGAGATGGAGCTGCTAATTAGCTTACATTAGTTATATTAGTTTGCATACCCTAGAGCCAGGTATGGGATCGACCCCATCAGAACCATATGGAATGAGAGCAGGAGAGTCTCCCAAAGGAAACTGGGTTATAGTTATGATGAGAAAGGGGAACAGGTTCAAGGCAGATAAAATGACAGGTGTCCATGCTCCTGTGGCCTCCACAGGTGATTCTGACATGTAGCCAGGTTAAGAGCTATGGGTAGAACAGCCAAGCAGAGACTCTGTGACAGAGTCCTGAGAAGATGTGACCACCATTTTGACATGGGGAGAGAAAGAGGAATCTTCAGAGAAGACTGAAAATCAAGCCAAAGAGAAAGAAGTAGACCAGGCAGTGGGGTCTCAGGAACCGAGTTGGTGAGGGTTTTGGGGAAGAAAGAGGTCGACCCTGTCAAAGCCACAGTGAGATGCAGAGAAGTGGGGTTCACTTCATAAAACTGGGATTGGAGTGATTGGCAGGATATTAAGGTGCAGAGAACGGGAGAGTGAAAGATGGACTTCCTGGCGGAGGGTCCAGCAGGAATGAATACGTGGAAGCAGAAAAACACAGAAAATGCTTCAGGTACAGTACAGCCTGTATACATAGGGGCATTCTTTTCTTAGCTTTTTATTCTGGTATCCAGAATATACATTTTTATCTAGGAGCATAACCGTGACCCCAGATTGAAGTCGAACTCTTTGGGTTACCACTGGAAGCCCTCTGTCTTCTAGTTACAAACAAGAAACCCTATTTCCTAGGGACTCTTCCTGAGCCACAGGATGTCTGCCTTTCTTCCTGGTAACCCCCAAAGCACCTTCTTATGGCCTTTACTCTGTTCTGTGGATTTTCGCTCTTCTGTCTTTTATGGCAGTTGTTTCTGAATATATCTTATCTTACCTGCTAGACTTTAAGCTCCTGGAAAGCAGGTCTTTTCACTCCCCCGACTCTAGGCCCACTTCTGCAGAAAGAGGTTTCAAGATAAATCCAATTACCCTGTAACATTTGCCTGGGTTGGGCACTGCTTAACAGGAAGGGAGAAATCCCCAGGGTAAGAATTTCAGACAGCGCATAAAGGAAGGACAGGACATCTGGGGACGGGGGTCCCCCACTCAGGCTAAGGCCTGCCTCCCACGAGCTGCTATCCCAGCTATCAGTTATGGAAAGGGGGGCTGTGACTCACTTGCTACCTCTTGGGGTTGAAATTTCTTCCTGTTTTACAGCTGGGAGCCCAGGGGTGACTGTATGTTAGCTGGCATTAGCAGCCATGAATGCCTAAAGAAGCAAGCAGATACCCTTTATTGAGTGCCTACTATGTGCCAGGCACTGTGTTAAGTGCTTTACATGCATTACCTCAATAAGTTTTCCCAAGCTTAAGTTCTTTCATTTTTATAAATGAGAAAACAGAGGCTCAGAGACATTAGGTAACTGACATTGACAGAACTATGATTTATACTTGGGTCTCTCTGACTCCAGAGTCCCCCAGGAAGTCTCCAGGGTTTGGGCATGTCATTTCTGATGCTGGGGTCAGGCCAGCATGGTATCCTCCTCCTTCAGCTCCCAGTCACGGAGGATGCGCTGGCCCCAAACCTTTTAGGTTTCACTGCATTAGCATTCCTGAGGGCCCCCAAGGTCCTGAAAGAGAAAAGATCAGCTTGTAAGACAGGGAAGGATGAAACTAACCCCCAATTCAGTTCCTGCATTTCCACTACCCTTGCAGGATGGAGGGATGGCGAGGGGGATTGCGGGGGGCCTGAATCAAAGTCCCTGAATCCCGACAGTACCTCTCGGTGCAGAAATTCTCTGGCGCCCCCTGGTGGTCTTCAACACTACTGTGTTTTTTAGGAGTTACTCTGTACAGCCCAATTGAGATACCTCACAGCAGGGAAGGGAAACAGGCACACTTACCACTTACCCAGTGTCCCGCATTAAGGAAATGCTAGAGCTAAGTCTGATCCAGAGCTCCTGGCCACCAGCCCTTTCCACAGCATCATTTTCTATCCCTATAGTCCTCCATAGCGGCTGACTGACCCAGCAGACAATGTTATAATACTTATTATTTATAAATAATATGTTACTGTGTCACCTTATCAAATAAGCCACACTTAGGTGTGCTGTGATACTGTACTACATATTAAGACAAATCAGGTCAATATATAGAATGTGAAGGTGGCACCACCTATTATTATAAAATGGAATCACAACGCTCCTGTCGCCCCCATCCCCATTTCATATTTCAAAGACCAGCCTTTTATCCCCTGCTGGCTGTTCCTGGGAAATAGGTTTTCTCTATAAACTCAATCCCACCACCTCGTTGCAGGAAGGCCCAAGGAGATAAACTCCCTTAATTACAAATGTTACTTCAAGTGGGAGAGGTGACAAACGAAGAGAGGAAACTACAAAATGCCCTTCAGGCAGCTTTTCTCTACTGGGACTTAGGAAATGACAGCAGGAGGGAGTGAGGGCTCTCACAGGGATGGGTAAGAGCTTGTGTGAGAACTGTTCACCTGTGATAGCTGGGATGGTTGAGGCAAGGCT
>NW_011888983.1:1231379-1233823 GCF_000151845.1 Pteropus vampyrus
GCCCCCAGCGTCCTGCGCGGCGAGCGTCCTGGGCGCGCCGGGCAGGTGGAGATAAGAAGGCGCTCCAGGCGCGCGGAGGCGGCTAAGCTCCACTTCTCCCTCCCTGCACGCACCCTGCCAAGGTGATGTGAGAGTCGCCCAGCGCCCACGCGGCGGGACGTGTGCCCCACGGCCCCGGGCTGAGGCTTACTGGGCCCCCAGGCCCTCCCCATCTATCCCTTGAGGATCGGTACTGCCTGACTTTCATTGCCAACGTTGCTTTGGGAAGAGAGACTGAGGAGTGAGTCATCTAAGGGGCTGAGGGGGGCAGAGTGGGCAGTCCTTGCAACGGTGGTGTCCTGGTCCCTGCTCATTGACCCAGATTGCTGGGGTCTAAATGTGGGTCGCCCTGGCTCTGCATACCCTTTTCTTTCTAAGCAGAGTTTCTTATTCCCTGCCCCCTGGAATGGTCCCCTAACGTTCTGTGTTAGTGTGTTTTTCTGGGGGAAGGGATGTTGAGCTTTCTCCTCTTCCCAAAATGTTCTTGAACAGAAGTGGATTAAAAGCCACTAATATCTCAGCCATGACAATCTCGTGTGTACGTAAAAAAGGCCCACCCACTCAAGGAAGGAGGGACATTCAGTCTCATTGGCACCACCAGTGAAGTCTGGGCAGTGAGAGAATGAGGCCTGGTGACTTATGGGAATCTGGACAGCACTGGGGATCCAGGGCACAGATGAAGGGGAGGACCTGCAGGTGATGGCTGCAGCAGTCTGGGAAGAGGTCCTGGAAGAGGCTGGCCATGAAAGGTTTCCATGGGAAAAACTGGGAGAGGGCCTCTTGGTAAGAAGTAAGAAGTTGTGTGGAACAGTGAAGGGCCAGGTGGTAGGGTCCAGCAGGCCTGGGTTTTATGCCCACTCTGCTACTTAGAAGCTGTGCAATCTGGGGCAAATTCCCTGACACCTCTGAGCTCACAAAATGGTGGTGCTGTGGGCAAGCATCAGAGCCCAGCTCTAACTGTAGTGGCATTGTAGCCATTCTGGAGTGATGTACCAATTCCCTACAGCCAGGCCCCTCCTAGGTGCCCCTACCAGGCAGAAGCTAGTACCCACCAAAGCAGTTCTCCAGAATGGTCAAGGAAAGGGAGGTCACAGGGCCAGAGCAGAGAGGGTGGTCACAGGGCAAGTTTACTGGTGCTAGTGGTGCACCCATGACTGCTGCCGTCAGCTCATTTCCATGATCTGCCAGGCTCTAGGGATTCTGTCAGGCTGCCACGGTCCCCTGGGCCTGGGGGTGGGGGCTCTAGGCTCAGCAGTGCAAGCAGGCAGCCTTCATGGGCTGGACCAGAGTGCACATGGACTGGCTGTGCAGTGGAGAGGATGTGAGGGCAGTGAGGGCTCACCCAGGAATCTCGGGGCCCTGGTTGCTGAGGAACAAGCGTCAAACCCTGGAGTTTTGCTTAGTTCCTCTTACCATCCTTTCTCCTCCCTGGCCCTTCCTGCTGCCCAGGGCACGCCCCGGCCCTTTCCCAGATCCTTGCTTCCTCTGCTTAAGACAGCCTGTCAGGGCCTTGGTGCTGACAGTGTTATTTGACATACCGATTCGTCCCCTCCAAACTGCAGCTTCATGTTCACCCCACTGACTTCTAGATCTCCCATCTGAACTGACCTCATTTCACAGATGGGGAAACTAAGGCGCAGAGAGAGGCAGTAGGTTATTCAGCGTCACGTGGTGAGATGTCGTGTTCTTTCCACTATGTCTTGCCACTTTCCTTTGTCCGTTCCTATTCATTCATTCAGCACACGTTTCCTGAGAACCAGCTGTGGGTCAGGCAGTGCAGACACACTTCTGTCCTCCTAAACTTACAGGCAAATAAAACACAAGGAAGAAAAGGGGCAATGACTTATGTCGTGTGAAAAATGTTATAATCATGGAAGCAGAGGAGGCCTGGGAACTGTATGAACATGCAACATACCTGATGGTGGCGGCTTCCTGGGAAAGTGATTTTCAAGCAAAGACTTAAAGGACAAATAGGAGTTTTCCAGGCAAAAGGGAATGAGTATGAGAGCCTTGTTTTTAGGGGCAAAGGGAATAAGTTTTGGAGGCTGGAAGCCAGAGGGCGGGCAGGGAGAGAGAGTGGGAGTTGCTTTGGGGAACTAAAGGAAGTCCAAGACCCTGGAGGGCTGGGAGGGTGGAGTGGTAGAAGATATGGCTGCAGAGAGACAGGTAGCCTATGTCGAGAGAGCCTTAGAGGCAATTAGATCTGTGCAAGAGCCATGGAAGGCTCTGGAGGAGGGCAGCTATGGCCCTAGAATAAGAGGTTAAAGCAGAGCAGGGAGGCCAAATAGGGGGCTAGTGCAGGCCAGAAGGGACTGCGACCCAGACTAGGGGTGCCAGTGGGCTTCAGAGAAGAGTGAGTGGATGCAGTGATGGAAACTGAGGTCAGTAGCAAAGGGTATTGGAAC
>NW_011888983.1:1234828-1237689 GCF_000151845.1 Pteropus vampyrus
CACAGGAGTGCTCATGGAGGTCTCCCATAGTTCTGGGGCAGGCAATCCAGACTAGGGCAGATAGGCCTGGACCACTCCCTGAAAAATGAAGAAGGGCATTGGGCAAGGCCTTCCAGTGAGGCGCGCAGTCTGTACAATGGTCTGGAAGCAGGAATCCAGGAGCACATGCACACCGCCCACCCTAGCGTGGAAAGCAGTGTGCTGGGGTACAGACTGTATCCGTGAGGCAGGATGAGAGGGGGCTGGCAGGAAAGGCAAGGCCGAGGGGACCCAGTAGGAGAGGAGCCTGGAATGAGGCGAGATAGGGGCAGATGTGACCAGAAGGCCACGATTGGAGAGGCCAAACCACTGGGAGAGGAGGGTCAGAGCTGAGAGAGGAGGATAGGGCGGGGGGCCAGCTTGTGGGGAGCTGAGAGTGTGGCTTCCAGACCTCAGCCCCCAATTGTTCCTCGATCAGTTCCTCTCTCCTGGTCTGGGACCCTTAATGAGCCCTCCAGCTGCCGTTACTTGATGTGCTTGCTATGAAGAAAGAAACTGGAATGTCCCAAATGGAGGAAATCAGATGTCACCTAGGGCTGGGCAGTGGGTGTGCAGTGAAAGAGGCGGGAGTGGAATTTAAAATAGCCAAATCCATTTGCAGGCCAAGGGGGAGCAAGGGGTCTCGGCAGCCACCTTCAAGGTGAATGTTGAGGAAGCCCAGGCAGACTCCCTCATCCCTAAATATAATAATAACAACCATCGTAGCAGGACTGTTGCACATTTATAGCATGTGTACAGGGGCCCTTTATTGGGTTCTTTCCAGAGGAGCATTTAGGGCAGAGATCAAAGCAGTGGCTAAGAAATTGGGGCTCTGGATGGGGTCCCCTAGGATTGAAATGCTGGGACGAGGATGGGAGCAGGCTCTTAAAGGGGATGTATGTGTGTCCTGAAGGATATGGCCTGCGGTAGAGTGTCCTGTGTAGATTGCAGCTGCCTGCACCTCAGTAAATGAACAACCTTTAGATCCAGGTGCCCTATATGCAGCCAGGACTTTACTGTGACCATCCTAAAACTACTCCTTGTTTCATGAATTGAGAAAATGACTGATTATGTGGGGAGTTAATAGCGGGAAGGTCCTCGGAGCGACTCGAGTCCAGTGCCCTCACCCTACAGACGAGAAAACAGGTTCGAAGGCTGCACAACCAGGTATCAGAGGAGCCAGGGGTAGGGGTTTTTCGTTGTTGGGTTTTTTGTGTTTTTTTGTTTTGTTTTGTTTTTAAATACAGAGCAATATTTACCATACATAAAGCCAAAGGGAGTTTCTAAAGTTTTACAGCTTCTCCAAAGGCCTTAAAATCAGCTGGTAGCTCCAAACCAGACTGAGGACCTCATTAAGTAGCCAGTCCTCACAGGAAGGTGATAGGAAAATAAGTCAAAGCATCTGAAACATCATGTCATATGTCTTAAGCATAGTTTCACAATTTGACACTCTCAGAAAAATGCTCATTCCTAATCACTCTAGACTTGCCCCAATGCCATCTGGAAAGCCTTCCCAAACTCCCCACCCCAAAATGGGCTCTCTCCCTGCTCTGGCTTCCTGCAGAACTTCCTGGCCATGCCAAACATTTAGCTCAGAGAAAGAAAATAGACAGACATGGCACATGCTGACTCTCCTTACTCCAGAACCATGGCAGTCATGACTAATTACTCAGTACTTCCCAAGTGAGCCTCTATAGGTCTCAGAATCCTCAACACAGGGCTCCAGGCTGCCACCTCCAGTCTATCAGAGTAAGTGACCAAGATAAAATCTATTTGCCATACCTGGCTCAGCCTCAAACACATTGTGCAGTGTGCCCTCCTCTCTATTGCCTTCAAATGTCTTGTCTCTCCATCGATCACACACGACCCAATAACAGGGATAGGGCTCACTAGTCTCAGGGTCTCTTACTAGCCTGGGACTTTGCACCTAGTGGGCAGCACTCACCAATTAGCTGCTAGTTTAAGGTCCCCCTGCTGGAGGCTAGTGAAACCATCTCGGTCAGCTATTCTTCCCACCCCTCCACCACCACCACCCCCAGACCCAGCTGTATGCTCAGCATTTGCTTGGGGTGGGGAGTGCCCTGGAGGTGGGTGTTTCAAAGCCACCAACAGAGGATGAAATGATTAACTCTTAAGTCAGGGCTGCATTCCAGGTTCTGGCTGGGAGAGTGGGGATGGCTCAGTTTGATGTGTTCCCACCTGGACAGAGTAGCTGAGGCACCCGTCACACCCATCCTCCCTCGTCTCCTTCTCTGGTGGGTCATGAGATTCACCTCACCTGCCCAGGCTGCCCGGCATGTTTGTGTCGAGGAAACACAGTAAAGTGGGCAAGCCCACAGCATTTGATGTCACCTCTGCCGCTAACTGGTGATGACCTGAGCCTCAATGTCCTGATTTGAAAAATGGGGATAACAACATCTTTCACCCAGGGTTGTTGCAGGATTAAATGGAATCATTCAATTAATAGCAACTGTAAGATGGGGTGTGCTGTGTCCATGACTTTTATTAATAGCTAATATTTCCTGAGCACTGTTCAGAGAGCTTTACATTTATTCATTTAATTCTCACAATAATCCTATGAAGTGGTTATATTTTTACAATTTCCTTCTTACAGAAGAGAAATAGAGGCCCAGGGAAGTTAAATTACTTTCTGAAGATCTTACAGCTAGTAAATAGCAGAGCCAGGCCATGAACCCGGGCAATCTGGCCCCAAGGCTGGCATTCTGAGCCACTAGTATATTCCTTCTGTATGTGGTACCGTAACCGGCTAAGTCAGGTGAGGCAGGTTATATAGGCCAGGGGCTAGGGACCTCTTTGGTTCTGTTTGGCTCCCACGAGGGGCC
>NW_011888983.1:1238974-1243249 GCF_000151845.1 Pteropus vampyrus
TATGTGGTACCGTAACCGGCTAAGTCAGGTGAGGCAGGTTATATAGGCCAGGGGCTAGGGACCTCTTTGGTTCTGTTTGGCTCCCACGAGGGGCCGATGGTGACGGTAATGAGGGTCACAATGAGATGTCGATGAAAGTTCTACGGCACACTGTTCAGCTTGAAAGGCTGGGAGCTTTAAAGAAGGGTAAGCAGTAGCTTTTGCTGGGGAGAGTTAGTTTTGATTTTTTGGTTTGTTGTTGTTGTTGTTTCAGAAAATAAAGTCAACTGAGAGTTTGCCATCCAGGAGAAAGGAAGTTTTAGGAGAAGCCCCAGGAGTCCTTCTCCCACTTCTTTTGGTTGGATTCTGCCCCTCTCAGAAGCAGCTTAGTCCCCAGTAGATAAAGGAAGTTGGCAGGCTCCTCCAAGGGAAACTGAGGCCGGGTTTAGGAAGAGGCTGGAAGGGCTGGGGCAAGCTGGGTCCCTCGGGGTGTCGTCTGGGCTGCCAGGAGGCCCTAGCAGCTCCGCGATGACACGGGTGCCCTCCCATCCGCAGGCCACATGCCCCGGGTGGGAGCCTCTCTGAGGCTGAAAGGGCGGTACGGGGCTGCTGGCAGCCAGGGCTCCTCTGGGCCTTCAAAGGGCAAAGGCTAGCCCGGCACAAAGGGGCGGAACTGCCTGCCTGAGAAGCTGAGCACAGCCTGCCAGGGGGACACTGGGTCCCTGTCTCCCCTTCTGGAGGCTATTGTGGGTTTTCCAGAGAACCCTTCCATGGCTAGAGTCCATATGAGCTGGGCCTCTGCCCTCTCTTCAGCACCCTTTCCTCTCCTCACCACACCCCTGCCCCCAGCCTCACTGGCCTTCTTGAGGCCTGCAGTCCAGTTTTGGCCTTTGTTTTTTGCTCAGGCATTTCCCACTGCAGTAGGCTCTCCCTGTCTACCCTGCCCTCCTGGCAGGTGGCTCACTCCTATCTGTTCTCTAAGTGGCAGCAGGGAGATCTTGCTGCCTCCAGAGGACATATCTTTCCCAAAAAAGCAGTCGTAAGGCCTGGGATTTTGCCATCCAAGGGACTTTATACTTGCAGTCCCCTGCTACACTGCACATGCCTCACGAAGGTGCCTCTTAAGCCATCCCTCTGAGGTTTTCTGCATCAGATCATGCATACTCTGACAAGGGTATTGGGCAGGACAAGAAGGGTGACTTCTGGGGACAGGGGTGAAGAAGGGGGCTGGGTAAAAAGGAATTAGCTGGGGTTCTTCCAGGAGCAGCCTTAGTCCACTTCACTGTGACCTGGCACTTGAGGTTTATTGGGAGTAAGTCAGAGGGTGGTCCTGCGACCTCCAGCCTCTCCCCACTCCATAGCATCAGAGTGTGGGAAGGAAGGGAGCTATGTGCTATAGTAGGAATCCCCCATAACATCCCCGGTTCTCGCGCTCACACACCTTCAGTGACAGGGAGCTCACCACCTAATGTAGCTGACTGTTCCATGGTTGGACCGTTCTGACTATAATATATGTGTCCTTCATCTGGTTAGAGCTTCAGACCTATCTCTACAACTACCATCCCACTCTTCCAATGTGTCCTAAAAGCACCTCAAATTCAACATGTCTAAGCTGAGAAGGAAATCCAACCCTCCCCAGCACCTCTTCATCTGTGAATGCGCTGGCCTCCAGCTGCACTTCATCCAGGCCCTACTGACCCCACCTTCTCAGCTTCCCACAGATCTGTCTTCTCTCCATCACCGCCTGCCTGCCCTTTCCCACCTGAGCTACCTTGGGCTCTCCTAATCCATCTGCTCCCATTCACTCTGCCCTACCCCCTTTCTTCATCCACACAGCAGCCAGGGTGATCTTTTAAAAACTTTCAATATGATCACTACATTTCTCTGATTTTTTGTTAATCTCAAGCCAGAGACTAAATTTCTTAATGTAGTCCGTGAGACCTGGAGAACCTGCTTCTTGCCACCCTCTCCAGCCCAGGACTCACCTCCCCTCACTTTCAGAGTCCAGCCCCACGGCCGTGCACTGTCATGGTTAAGAGCACAGACTCAAGCCAGATGGCTGGGTTCAAGTCCGGCTCTGCTGGCCATGTAATGTCAGGCAAGTTGTTTAACCTCTCAGTGCTTTGAGTTGCACCTCTGTAAAATGGGAGTGATGATAACAAGAGGATCTCCTTATGGGTATTGTTTTTAGGATTAAACAAGTTAAAACAAGAGCTTCGAGCAGTGCCTAACAGTCCAGTAATAGGCATTGTGATTATTGAGATACTGTGATTTCCTGCAAAGAGCCAAGCCTCTGCCCTACAGTCACAGGCATGCACAGCGGAAAGACATGGGCTCTGAGCCAGGCTTCCTGGTTCAAATCTTGCCTCTGCTCTTCTTGGCCGTGTGTCAGCATGCAAGTTAATTCACCTCCCTCTGTCTCAGTTTCCTCATTCATAACTGAGTTGCTGTGAGTACCAAATGAATTAATATATGCAAGACCCCTGCCTGATTCATAAGAAGCACATGGCTGTGTCAGGTCTCAGTCATTCTCCTGTACCTTATCTGGTTCATTGTTGCTCATCCTCAGATCTCAGCCCAGCTGTCACTTTCCCGTGATGAGCCAGCCTAGTCAAAGCCTCAGGACAGGTTCTCAGCACCTCACCCCTTCCGGCCATAGCTCTGATGACAGTGGTAACTTCACATTGATGTGTGTGGTTTATAGATTCATATATGCCCTCCCTAAAGAGTAAGCTCCCTCAGCACAGCATGAATATCTGCTTTGCTCAGACATGTGTCCCCAGTACTTTGCATGGCTCTGGCACATATAGATGCTCAATACCCATTTGTGGAAGGGAAAGAAGGCGAGAAGAGGTGCCTGACTTCCACCCCAGCACTCTTACCCCCACCCCTCACTGTTCTGTTGTAGGGGACCCCTGCTTCATCTTGCACCTGGCCCAGAGGTGACCCCAGACCCCCTGAAACTTTTGAGGTTCCAGGCCCCATGCTAACTAGCTCCCACCCACATCCAAATAGTTCCAGGGCTCAGTTCCTTGACTCCTCTGAGGCAGCAGCAAGGCCTTAGGTTAGCTAGAAGGAGGGACTTCCTCATATGAAGCCTGGAAAGCTCACACAGGAGCATGCAGCTCCTTCCCCTGACTTTTTCTGATCTGCAGTGCCTGGGGCCACATCTGTCTGTGGTTCTGGTGAAACAGGGAGGCGAAGTCAGCCCATGGCATCCGGCAGACCCTCGGGCCCCTGTTTCTTGGCCCTGGGAGTCTATGATCAGGCGCCAAGTCCATTGTACAAAGAGAACTGTGAAAGGAGGGAGATGACGGTTCTTCAGGCAGCCCCACTGCACCCCCTCCCAGCCCCCCACACACAGGCCCCCAAACAGACTGGGCAAGTCCGGTTCTGGTGGGTGTGGGTTGTGTCTAGATTTCCTCCACTTTGATTTTACCGCACTGAGCTGCCTGTGCCCCAGGCAAGCAGCCGCACAGGGGCCTGCTGCCTTAACAAACCCCATTTGTGGGCTGCCCTCTCCTGTGGTCCCTGGGATTAAGCCCACAGAGCCAGCACCGTGCAGGCACAGCCCAGATCCTGCCTGTATGCCTTTGCTCCTTATCGAATGCTCTGCCACCCGCATTTCTTCCTATACAAATTCTGCCAAAGCCCAGCCCAAAGCCCATGTCCTCCTGGGACCACAGGGATGGGTCCTAGAGAATAGACCTAAAAGTAAGTAATTCGGTTCAAGCGTGGATCACAGACACCAGACTGGGTCCCGCCCTCAAAGGCTGGCTCAGTCTCCAACGGGGTGCTGGGCCAGTAACAGTTATGGCACAGAGTGATGGGAAAGGCTCTAGCAGATGAGATCAAGAACCCATTCCGTACCAAGTGTTATAAGCAGATGCTTACACAGGTTGCCAACCTTTGCCCAGTGTGGTCATTTCATTGGGCAACTCCTTTCAACTTTTAGTTCTCAGGGTCAAAAGGCAGGGCTGCAGCCAGGTCTTCACTCACCCTCCCTCTTGCAAGAAGAGGGGGTCCGAGTTTCCCCAGAGCAGGAGGGAGGGATGGCAGAAAACGACCACATGTCTACATGCTTGCAGCAGTGCATGAGGCCAGGCCAGCCTCACCGGGCAGGTGGGAGGAGGCAGGCCTGGCACCCGCTCAAGAAAGAAGTGGTCTTCACTCGGCCACTAAGAAAAAGAAGTTGGCACAACAGGTGCTCACCCTTCTTCTCATCTAGACAACTCTTTTTGTTTTTTGATCTTACCTCATTTTTCCCTTCAGCTGCCCTGTGTAGTCTACAGGATA
>NW_011888983.1:1243299-1245735 GCF_000151845.1 Pteropus vampyrus
TAGATTTCCTCCACTTTGATTTTACCGCACTGAGCTGCCTGTGCCCCAGGCAAGCAGCCGCACAGGGGCCTGCTGCCTTAACAAACCCCATTTGTGGGCTGCCCTCTCCTGTGGTCCCTGGGATTAAGCCCACAGAGCCAGCACCGTGCAGGCACAGCCCAGATCCTGCCTGTATGCCTTTGCTCCTTATCGAATGCCCTGCCACCCGCATTTCTTCCTATACAAATTCTGCCAAAGCCCAGCCCAAAGCCCATGTCCTCCTGGGACCACAGGGATGGGTCCTAGGGAATAGACCTAAAAGTAAGTAATTCGGTTCAAGCGTGGATCACAGACACCAGACTGGGTCCCGCCCTCAAAGGCTGGCTCAGTCTCCAACGGGGTGCTGGGCCAGTAACAGTTATGGCACAGAGTGATGGGAAAGGCTCTAGCAGATGAGATCAAGAACCCATTCCGTACCAAGTGTTATAAGCAGATGCTTACACAGGTTGCCAACCTTTGCCCAGTGTGGTCATTTCATTGGGCAACTCCTTTCAACTTTTAGTTCTCAGGGTCAAAAGGCAGGGCTGCAGCCAGGTCTTCACTCACCCTCCCTCTTGCAAGAAGAGGGGGTCCGAGTTTCCCCAGAGCAGGAGGGAGGGATGGCAGAAAACGACCACATGTCTACATGCTTGCAGCAGTGCATGAGGCCAGGCCAGCCTCACCGGGCAGGTGGGAGGAGGCAGGCCTGGCACCCGCTCAAGAAAGAAGTGGTCTTCACTCGGCCACTAAGAAAAAGAAGTTGGCACAACAGGTGCTCACCCTTCTTCTCATCTAGACAACTCTTTTTGTTTTTTGATCTTACCTCATTTTTCCCTTCAGCTGCCCTGTGTAGTCTACGGGATAACTAATATTATCCCCGGTTTACAGATGAGGAGCCTGAGGGCCAGAGAGGTTATAGCTCTTTCTTAATACATAGTGGAAGAGCTGGGGCTAGACCCCAAGGTCCTGGCGCTCCCAAATGAAGCTCAAGCCACATCAATGCTGCCAAGCTCTGCACGTGGTGGATACTTCATCAGAGTTTGGAGGTCATCTGTGCTAACCCAAAATAAAGTCCCATGGCAGCCTCCAAGGGCAGATGAACTATAATAGGAGTCATACACTAATAATATCAAAAATTAGTTATTAAATGACATTTCCACCTAAAGCGTTTAGCATAGCGCCTGGTATATACTACTCGATATATGTAACTATTATTATTAATATTAGCTCATTTAATAGTTCCACCTGTTAAGTGCTACATGGTTTCTAAGATACTCTCCACAGCAACATTAGGAGGTTGATGGTGTGGGGGTTTTAATATTCCCATTTTACAGGTTTCCCCAGAGGAGAGGTGCCAGGCTCAAGGTCACAGCCGTGGAGTCCAGAGCTCACTTGGCATCTACCTCTGGGCTCACTCCCCGACACTACGACCAGGATGCACCCACGTGTTACAGAGGCCCAGGCTGAGCCTGAGCCCTTTAAGAGCCCCGGTGCTGAGCATGGGGAGGGAGTGGCCCCTAAACCCAAGGCCAGGCCGGAGCTGCATTCTTTGGCGGGAGTGAGTAGCCGCTTGGCATTTTCCCTTTGATACTGATACAGGCATTTTAATAGCTGCGATGATCAGGCGGGTGATGTTTCAACTCTGGCCACGTGGGGCATTCCAGGAGGCCCTAGGGCAAAGCAGGAAGGCTTCTCTATTTAGGATGGCTGGGGGTCCACCCCAGAGCCTCAGAAAGTTTTCCACCTGCCTCTGAGCCTCAGCTTGGAGATTTCTCACCAAGGGGGCCAGGCTCGTGGCATAAGTAGATGAAGCTGGCCAGCAGGAGGGTACTGTGGTGACCTGGACAGCACGTGCTCACCGAAAATGAGCAGCCACCACTCAATACCACCTGAGTGTTACCATGGCCCAGTGTTGCCAGGCCCCCCCATTGTACAAGAGAGACTAGAAATCCAGACCTTTATGTGAAATCTCCTGTTTCACAAGTAACCATTCTTTATTGAGCATCTACCATATGCCAGACCATGTTCTAGACACGGAATAAAACAGACCAAAATATCCACATACTTGTGGAATTTACTTTCTAGTGGTGGGGTGGGAAGACAGTGAGCAAGATAAACAAGGGAAAAACAACAACAAAATTCTAAGGAGACAATAAAACATGGAAGAAGGAGAGTAAGTATATCGTGAGAGGGCACCAGGGGCAAGGAAGTCCTCACTGAGAGTGAGCGGCTGATCAGCTAGAAAGAGAACATCCCAGGCACAGGGCAGCAAGTGCAAAGGCCCTAAGGTAGGAGGAAGCCCGGCACGCGTAGGCTCATCAAGGGGGCCTGTGTGGTCACCCTGGCTGCTGTGGGGCAAGGGCAGAGGCAGGGGGATCCATCAGAAGGTTATAGCAGTCATCAGGCCAGAGATGATGA
>NW_011888983.1:1245785-1250623 GCF_000151845.1 Pteropus vampyrus
TGGAGATTTCTCACCAAGGGGGCCAGGCTCGTGGCATAAGTAGATGAAGCTGGCCAGCAGGAGGGTACTGTGGTGACCTGGACAGCACGTGCTCACCGAAAATGAGCAGCCACCACTCAATACCACCTGAGTGTTACCATGGCCCAGTGTTGCCAGGCCCCCCCATTGTACAAGAGAGACTAGAAATCCAGACCTTTATGTGAAATCTCCTGTTTCACAAGTAACCATTCTTTATTGAGCATCTACCATATGCCAGACCATGTTCTAGACACAGAATAAAACAGACCAAAATATCCACATACTTGTGGAATTTACTTTCTAGTGGTGGGGTGGGAAGACAGTGAGCAAGATAAACAAGGGAAAAACAACAACAAAATTCTAAGGAGACAATAAAACATGGAAGAAGGAGAGTAAGTATATCGTGAGAGGGCACCAGGGGCAAGGAAGTCCTCACTGAGAGTGAGCGGCTGATCAGCTAGAAAGAGAACATCCCAGGCACAGGGTAGCAAGTGCAAAGGCCCTAAGGTAGGAGGAAGCCCGGCACGCGTAGGCTCATCAAGGGGGCCTGTGTGGTCACCCTGGCTGCTGTGGGGCAAGGGCAGAGGCAGGGGGATCCATCAGAAGGTTATAGCAGTCATCAGGCCAGAGATGATGAAGCTTGGACCAGGAGGTAGAGATGGGAGTGGCGAGAAGAGGTCAGATCTTGGATATGTCAGGAAGATAGAGAACAAGAGCTGCTGACTGAATGGGTGTGGAGTGAGAGAGAAAGAGATATCACTGCTGGTGTCAAGGTTTTGAGCAATGGGCAGTTGACATTACCTGTGATGAGGAAGACTGTGGGAGGGGCAGGCCTGGAGAGAGGTGACAGAATATGAGGAGCTCAGTTTTACCAGGCTAGTTTTGGGATGCCTGTCAATGGAGATGTCAAGTAAGCAGCTGGATAAATGCGTCTGGAGTTCCGGAAGAAGGCCCGGGTTAGAGGTACAAAGAGGGGACCATCATCACATACAGATAGTGTTGAAGCCATAAGACTGGTGAGATCCCCAAGGTGTCTGTGCAGAGAAAAAGAGGCGAGGCTGGGCCCTGCGGCCCTCCAACACTGTAACGTCAAGTAGATACAAAGAAAGCAGCGAAGGAGACTGAGAAGGAGCACAGAGTGGTAGGAGGGAAGCCGGGAAAGTGGCATCCCAGGAACCAAGTACAGAAAGTTTGTCGAGGAGAGGGAAGAGCAAGCAGACATTCTGACAGGCGGAGATGAGGCGGAGGACCGCTCACTGGACTTAGCCACGTGGAGGCCATCAGTGGCCACAAGGAGAACCACTTAGGTAGAGGAAGTATAAGAGCTGGTAAGAGTGGTCCAGGAGAGAGCTGAGGAGACATGCTCCATCAGGGAGTTTTTCTAGGAAAAAAGCTTCATCAAGAGAGGATTTTTCTTTTCTTTTTTTCGGATGAGAGAAACAACAACATGCTTGCATAATGATTTACAGCTCAATCCTACTCGAAGCCTGTTTTCATCAATACGTGTTTTATGGGAGCACAGCCATGCTTATTTTGTTTTTGAGCTGTCTATAGTTGCTTTTCGCCTAGACAGTAGAGTTGAGTGATTGTGACACAGATCATATGGCTCACAGGGCCTAAAAGATTTACTGGCTGACTCTTTACAAAAAACGTTTGCTGAGCTCTTGTGTAAGTGATCCAGTTCAGGGGAGAAAATTGATGATGCAGGTGGGAGGGGTACTTGATGTCCTAGAGTAGGCAGGAGGGGAGAAACCTGGCGTGCAGGTGGAGGGTTGGCCTTATCTGGGAGCGCAGAGGGGACACACAAGAAGAGGGAAGGGAGAATGTGCCTGCACAGATGCAGATGGGCAGGAAGGTATGCGTGGTGTTGGGAGCCTCCAGAAGTCCTCTTCTTCCTGCTTCCATTTTCTCAAGGTCATCGGATGACAATGACCTTGGTCCCAGGGTGTTGCGTTGAGGAGAGAAGATGTGAGAACTCCTAGACAGGGAGATGAAAGTACTAGAGAAACACAGTATGTTTGCTGGGTATTCATCTGAGATAATGGTCATGTATTAAAGTGAGGCCAGTCAGCCAGGTCGTGTGCTTTCTCTGGCTTCATTCCTCTGCCTGGGTGCCCATGTGGGGTAGGTGGAAACGTTTGATCTACCAGGTCTGTGGCTTAGCCAAGAGAATGTGCTGAAAGGGAGGAGCATTATGGCAGCCAAGGGTGTAGCCAGGAGAGTGATTATCATCACTGACTGCAGAATTTGAGCTGGGCAAAGAAGGAAGTGAAACATGGTGGGCGAGGGACAGTGAAAAGGTGGAACGACCCATGAATTGAAGGTCTTGCAGGTTGGAAGCATCCCTGGGGGTGAGGTGTTAGAAGGAGTAAGCTGCAGACGAGAGTCAGTGTGTGGGGTTGAAGCCCAGGCTCCGGAAGAGTCGCAGTGATGTTCAGATCTAATACTTTTCAAAAATAAACACTGGGCGGGCAAAGAAGACACACCCACACCCTGAATTTAGCCAGTTTCCCACCTCTGTGTCAGACATGTCCTTCCCCTCCTGATGGATGCTCCTAGCTCCCAGATCTGCCTTTCTATCTCAGCCTCTCTCCTGAGCTCCAGGGCCACAAATACCCTGCCCATCTGGACTCCTCGAGGACAACCCTCAAATTCAGCTCGTCCCCAGACAAACTTGTCATCTTCCCACAAGCCTGCTTTTTGTCTCTGTCTTGTTCCCATGGGGGCCTCTTGGCTGCCAACGGCAGAGCCTGGTACCTACTCCCGCTCCCACCAAGTCCATCCTGTACCCTGTCCATTCTTTCTCCTGTATATCCTTTCTCTTGTCTGCTGCTCTCCATCATGCTGCCATGCTGTAGCCAGACTACCAGTATCCGTCAGTTGGATTGACGGCTTTGACAGCCTCCAGAGAGGAACCTCAACCTTCAACCTTCCCACTGATCTGGTCTGTTCTCACTATCCTCATCTTCATCTCCAGGGTCCAACCTGTACTTGGCATCTTGCTGTTGTTGAATGAATGACAACCCTAATGTTTGGGACCTGTAGCCAAAATGCTGCCAACTCAGGGCTCTTATACAACCCACATCACCACGTGCTTCTTCCGTTTCAAACCCTTGGATGCCTTCACTATGCTAGACCTCTTACCTGGCACATAGGCCCCCAACTCTCACTCAAAGTCTGCAGTCACCTGGATACATCTTAACACACTTCTCCCACATGAAGCTCAAACTTCTTTGCTGATGGGGACTGTGTCTTGTTCTCCACTTTGCACGATCTCACAATTAGTAGGAGCTCCATGTATATCGGATTGACTGAACAAAAATATTGAACTTGAAGGTGGAGGACCTGGAATTTAAGCCTTCTGTGGTTTAGTTCAATGCAATTTTCTTTCCCTCCGAGTCTCGGTTTCCTTGATTATAAAATGGGCTGATTTCTGGCCTGCCTTTTGTATGGGACGGTGGCGAGATTCAGGCGAAGGTTTAGGAAATGCGAAAATCACTTCCAGGTATGTCTTAGGTTGGGTTCCTAAGGATGTAGTCGAGACAGAAGCCTCAGCTGGTCCCATGGGAGCTCTGCAGCTGGAACGGCCTGAACTGAAGCAAAGGGACTGGGTCTTTGTACCATATCTGTAAGTAACTGGATATGAGTTGCTTTGGGGAGTGAAGTGGGTATGACCCTGGTGGAGGCTGCTCCTTTCAGCTGAGAGCAGTTCCCAGAGGACTGAGCCATCAACTAACACAAGGGCAGCTAAAGATGAGTGGCCTGATCCTGACCAGGAGGCCTGGATGGCGCAGTACAGCATCCTCACCAGCTCTAGGGTTTTATGGCTGTCAGTAGCCATGGAAATATCAGGGATCTGTGCTGCTATAAATTCACAGTCTCTCTCAGACCCTTAATGATCTGCCCTCCTGCCGTTCCTATCCCTCCTTCCTCGCCTAAGTCACTCCATCACACTGCTGCCTTTCCTCTTCCGCCAATATTTCATTCACAGTTTTGTCTCAGGTCCTTCGCTTCTGCTGTTCCCTCTGCCTGGAACACGCTTCCTTCAGATCTCTGCACAACTCATTTCCTTGCTTTCATCAGCTCTTTATTCAAATGTCCCTTCTACAGAGAGACCTTCCCTGACCCACAAGTTTAAAATATTCTCTTCCATCTTTTTACTCTGCTTTATTTTTCTCTATAGCACTTATCACTGCCTGAATTATATATTCATTTGTTTCTCTGTGGAAGATGAACCCCATGAGGGTGGCGACCCTGTCTTGTCCTACATTCTCCATCTCCAAGGCCCATCCTGTGCTTGGCACCGCTGTTGCTGAATGTGTGACAACCCTAATGATTGAAACCAGCAGCCAAAATGCTGCCAACTCAGCTGGCCCTGGCTTCTCAGTCACTGACTGGCTCTGTCACTTAAAAGACTTATGTCACATACCTACTGTGTGCCAGGAACAGCCACAAATAAGTACCTCAAAAGCCCAAGGTTATTGGTGGGAAGGGAAGTCGATAGGCACAGTTCCTCCCTGGAAAGTGGTTTTGGTGGGCTGGCTTCAGAACTGAGTATCACCAGACTTTGTCCTAGGAGGTCACTTGTGTGCTCAGTGGCCATTCTGTGCCCAACATGGCCTGGCCTCAACATCCACCCACCTAAGACTTATGTGCCAACCTCCTTTTCTAAGTGAGATGCTCCCCTTTGGAACATTCTTGCCTTCCTCCCTCTCCTGTCTGCTTTGGCCTCCTGCCCCCTTCTGCCCTCAGAACTCCCACCTTGTCTGTTGCTGTGCTCCCTCCCCCAGGGACATTTGTATACACCTTTCTCCAGCAGG
>NW_011888983.1:1252274-1259761 GCF_000151845.1 Pteropus vampyrus
ATCTCCTATCCATCATTCATTCATTCATTCAAGCATTCATTTATTCATTAACTCTTCTATGACCCTTCACTGTATGCACCAGGTTGTGAAATTAGATAAGATAATGGGAGTGTCTATGTTTTGCAAATTCCGAAGTGTTATACAGAATTGAAGAGGAAATAAACCCAGGAGGGCAGGGACTAGGCTCATCACGGTCACTGTCATGCCTCCAGCTCCTGACACAGTAGATATACAAAAGTGTTTGTTACCAGAATGAATGAGTTCCCCTATAATTGCAAAACTTGCCTGCCCTCGCTAAGTGGCTTAAGGTGCTGCGTGGATAGTATCTAGGCTACCCACACAGACTCACACTTGCCCACAGGTTCAAGGTTGCAAGGTGATGTAGTGTAATAAACTAAGTCCAATCTGTCTAATCTGGGTTTAGATTCTGCTTCTGCTATTTACTAGCCCTGTGTGGGCAGATCACCTTCAAGGACACCCCTTCTCATGCCATTTCCTCCATATTGCATAGCCGGCTCCTCACCTGGGTCTGTTCATCTAGTCACAGCTATATACTGGGTTCCTGCTTTGTGCTGGGTGCCATGCTGTGTGTTGGGTTCGATTGCATTGTCAAGTTAATAATAATGATGTTATATAGCTCATGAGGACTTTTCTAGTTTGCTGACCATTATTATTAAGCCTTGAGAATGACAGATGGGCAAGTTTCATAGTTCCCATGGTAACTGAAACGGGCTGTACTTTTTAGGGGGTGAGGAAGAAAGCTCTAAAAAAGAGTTGAGGGAGACAAGGTAACACTTTTGAGTAATTGTAGAGGACTCTACACTGCTATGGGCCTCTGCCAGCTCAGAGTGTGGCCCCCAATACCTGTCATGCACAGGTGGCATTAACAGAACACTAACCGGGCTCTCTGGCAGGCCCTCCATGGACACAGGAGCGAAGGGGCCCAAGAAGCCCTCACCCAAAGTCCCCAAGCCAGGGAAAAGAGGCCGATAGATGTGAAATGGAGGGATTGCATTTGCTGGAGCGTGAGTGGGCTGAGGTGGGAGTCACAGTTCAGAGGTGCTGCCAGGGGAGATGGTGAGACCATGATGAAATTCAGCTGGCTCCAGGCAGAAGAGGGTCGTCTGGGTTAATTAAAAGGGTGTCCAGAAACCCTGGGAAGCTCTCTCCCTCCCTCGGGAGATTGAGCTCTAGGATCTGGGAAAGCTTTTGGGAGAAGAATGCCAGGATTAATGAGATGAGATGAAGGCAGGGTACGGTGACGGGGCCCGGGCAGAGCAATGTAGCATCAGGGTTTCTGGGGCGGCCTCCGTTTCATATAATGATGTCTATTGTCCCCATAACTCTTGGTCAGTTGCAGTCTTCTTTACTCGAAGTATAAAATGCTGATGAAGGGCAGGAGATTTGGAGCCATGAGAGACAGAGATTTGAATTCCAGCTCTGACATTCACCAGATATGTGACCTTCAGCCATGGAAGCGTAGAATAAATGCATCTAGTAAGATGGGCCCAGTCCTGATGCATCCCTGGACCTGCCCCGTCTGCCCAACCTGAGGCTTCTCACCCTACAGTAAAGTTACCTCCTTCACACTGAAGCCTGCGAGCCATATGGCTGCCAAGCTATTATGAGTAATTGCGGTTATTGCCGCTGCCCCTAACTGAGCACCTACTATGTGTCGGGCACAGTATCAAGCACTTCACATTGATGGATTATCTTCTCCAGGACACTCTTCACAGTCCTGACATTGTGAAATGTTCGTAATCCCTAAACTCAGGGGTAAAACATCACTGTCATTCTTGTGCCTAAATCATTCATCTTCGATTCTTTCTTTAGGGTCGGAGTTTACGAATCACTTTAAAGCTCCTGATACTTGCAGAAGGATTTAGACAATCATAAAGTGCCACATCCAAAGTCAAAATATTATTCTTTTTTGTCTTGCCAGCACCTAGTATTGTGCTCTATGCATAGTGGATGCTCAAGAAATATTCCGTAACTGATCATCGAGAATCATTCCTGAGTGATTGGATTCTTTCTCATATTCTCCATCTCCCCTCTGGTTGGTTTCTGACATCTCCCCCCTCTAAGACTGCTCTGAGTCTTGCCTGATGCTGAAGTCAGCGCTGTTTGGACACAACAAATAAACACACGCTCTTCCTGCCCACTGTGGCTGCTGAGACTGGAGCCTAGAGCCTCAAACCATGCTTGCCCCCAGTTTGCCTCTGCAGCTGGCTGGGCTGAGGTGGGAGTCCTGTGGTGGGTGTGTTCTTCCTTGTGGCAGCCTTGGGCCCTGGGCGGCATCCAGAGGGCTTGGGACACATAATCGTGGGCAGAAAACCCACCTCCTTCCCTTCCTACTCTGACCTTGCCAGCATCCTCCCAGGATCCTCCCTGTCCCAAAATAGCCATGTATTGGCTGAGATCTGGCTGCATCCTGCTTCTGGCCTGCATGTACTGTTCACCAGGGGAGCAATGGGCCTGCAGCCCTGGGACGGGATGCCAAAGGTCGGGCCTCGTTAGGAGGGTCACAGTGGCCAGAAGTTCAGAGGAATAGGTGTGGGCCTTTTGCAAAGCATATGGCCTGCTGAGACAGGAGAAGGGCCTTGGGAACAGATATACAGACCGTGGGACTTCCTAGGCCACTTAAAAAGAATACAAAGGTCAGGAAAATGCTCCCATTCTGTATCCCTGTTGTTAGTAACAATTGAGGAGCAGGACAATATAGGATCCAGGCAGCAAGGAAACAGCTACTTCAGGCCCGCCACGCTGGGGCTGGGTGGGGCTGGCAATGTGAGGGATGGTACACGTAGAGGGAGCTAGGACCAGCTGTATGGACCTCACCTCTAAGGGGAAGAGTAGGCTAGAGTCAGGCATTGACCACTAGGACTGTAATAGTGGGGACAAGGGAGTGATATGGTCAGATCTGTGCGTCGGCGCCACAGCTAGCTCTGGTATAGAGGATGGACGAAGGGAAAACAAGTGACTTTCAGCCAGGCCAGTGGGAGAGGCCACAGCCATCCTCTGGTTTGGGTGTGCTAGTGAGAGGTGCTTGCGAAGTGTTGGAGATCCCAGAGGAGTGTGGATATCTGCGAAGTCTTCACTGAGGATGTGGCACTGGAAGTTGGTGGTAAGAAACAAGGAAGCAGGTAGGAGGGCATACAGTTAGGGCATAGACCCAGCTGCCACCATATCAGTGGACCCCAAATACAGGGACTCTAATTAGAGAGAGGGGAGTCTCTTCGTTAGCAGGCCAGAGGATAGTGGTCCAGGGCTGGGAGAGTAGCCCTTCCATCTCTGGACTCCTGGTAGCTGCTTCATTCTCACCAAGCCCTGGCCAGGAAGGAGAAGGGGTCTGGGGAGTATATGCCCAAACCCTTAAGGGCAAAACTTAAAGAAAAACAACCTGACATGCGTCACTTCTGCTCATATCCCATTGACCAGCACTTAGTCACATGGTTACCCCCAGGTCCGAGGGAGGCCAGGCAGTGTGTTTTTGGTGGGTGGCCATACGTGCAGGTATAACTTTATTACTATGGGAAGTGAGAGAACGGATACCGAGGAACAGTTAGCAGTCTGCACAGAGGCAGAGCAGGCCGAGGTACTGACATGGACAAAGGCTCTGAGACAGGTCTATTTGGGAATGGCAAGCAGTCGAAGGAAACTGGAGTATGAAAACAATGATGGGAAATAAGGGTGGAAAAAGACAGCAAAGGCACAGGCTGAGGGGTTCTGGGTCTCTGTGTTCAAAGGGAGGCAAAGGGTTTTCAACCTGAGGGTGATTGATCAGTAAAGGCTGCCTGGAGGGCTGTGCTTTGTCAGATCGTAAGGTTGTATCCAAGGGCAGCAACAGATGTGGCAATTGCTTAATGATGTCTGCCATGGATGCCCTACTGGTGGGCAGCAACGTCTGTGCCCTTGCTTTGTTACCCCACAAGAGATAGTACAGCATCAGAGAGGGTTTGGGGAGTAGGGGTGGGACCTGATCCAATTTTTATTCTAGAGCAATAACTAGCAGTGCTGTGGACGATGGCTTGGAGGGGAGAAAAGCCCCCTCCAGCAAAAAACAAGGCTGCGATTCTATGAATAGGGCTCTATTTTCTCATGTATATCCTTAATGTTCAGGTTGGAACTGCCTGTAGGGGCTTGGTTATTTTCCATAGGTGATGAGAGCTGGTGTCCACGTGTCCCAAAGCCTTTTTTTTTTTTTTTTTTTTTGGTCTAGCCTTGCCCTGTTTGCTCTGGTACCAGATTTCACCCCAACAGCTTCATGGCATTGACATGGGCAGGGCTTACGGCCAGAGCTTCTGTCCCCAACTGGGCCCCCCTCTCTGCCCCTGGGCTACAGCAAAGCAGACCCACAGCCCCCCTCCTTTCTTTGTGGTTCTCCTTATTTCAGACTCAACTAACCCAGAAAAGGAAGAATTTAGAAAAAAGGGTCTCTTGGTACCATTAATAAAGAAAAGGATGGAAGAGCTGATGATTGTTTTAGGGAGAACATTTAAACTAAAGAAATACTGTTTTGGGGTACCTCAGAAATTCTGCTTTACATGCAGAAAATTGTTGGGTTAATTCGTAGTCATTCCTGGCTATTCCTTAAAGCGCATCCCTGAGGGCCAGCCTGGGAAGTGACTCATCTATCTGATTCGGACTCTCCCTTGCTCTGCTTCAGCCAGAAGGATGGGCTTTCAGCTTCATTTCCCCCTCTTCTACCCCCACCTCCTCCTCCTGACTTTGCAGTCCTGTCTCATGGTCCGTCTGACCTCCCAGATGCCCAGGCTCCAGCCCATGGTGGCAGCATTGGTGCCTCCTACTTCCTCATCCACTGCACCCTGTCAGTTCCACTCCTCTGCTCGAAAACTATCTTTGGCTCCCTAGTGCTCATACACACCTCCACCCGAACAAGAAGCCCATTTTGTCTCTCTAGCCTAGTCTCTGACCAATCTCTCACTATGCCGTTCTCCTTTTCTTTCAGTAAAATTGGGCTACTCGCCTGCCCTGCCCATATGCTAGTGTCTCACCTGTGCACATCTGCTCATCCTGTACTGATCGCTTTACTTTCTGTCTTACGTGAGGAACTCTTCACCTCCAGGCCTGCTACAGCATCCCTGCAGCTCCTTCCATCCCTCTCTCCTACCATAGCCTTTTCCATTAGTTCTGCTGTTTGGTTTCTCTGTTGACATCATGTCTGGTGTGTGCTCAATGTATAATCCAGGCAGAACCACCTACTGGGACAAGTAATTTGTCCTCACATGAGAAGTGAAAACAGACCAGATTGTATACACGTGCAAAGCTCTCTCCTTGGCCACGATCGTAAACCATTTGATGTCACTTCTACAGGCACCTGAACTACAGGCACCAAAACTCAGGCTGAGGCTCTTACACAGAGAGGAGGTTCTGTGGGTTTCCGGTCGGGGAGAACCATCCCCGCCTATGAGCCGCACTGGGCAGCCTTCTTGACATCTCTACCTAAATGTATCACAGATACATCCTCAAAGGGCACATGGCTGAAGCCAGCATCTTTCTCCCACACCTGACCCTTTTCCAACATTCCCAACCTTGAGAATGGCGCCCTCATCACACAGGCCCCGCCCCTGGACTGGAACCTGGGAGTCAGCCTGGACACCGCCCTTTCCCTCACATCCCATCGATTGCCGAGCCCCACTGGGCTCGCTTCACCGATCCCCTCCTTCTCCACCACCATCACCCTTGTTTAGACTGCCGCCATCCCTCACCTTATTCACTGCAGCCGCTGCTAACTGACATTCTACAATCCCTTCTTTACCCAGAAGCTAGGATAGTCTTTTAAAAATGAATGCGTAACCCTAGTTAAAATACTTCAATGCTTTTCATCACCCTTAGGATGAAGGTCTAAAGTCTTAACGTGGCCTGCTGCCCACTCAGGCCTCCCCTCCCGCCAGCTATTATCCCTTCCGCATGCAGAGTGACACCTGTGATGCCCTGGTGATGCCCGTGTGCTAGCAATAGCATTTGGAGCAGAGAGGCTGTATGGGAAAGGAGCCAGGGCCAAACCAGAGTGGGGATGTTGTGCTTTAGAAATCAAACAGCTAATCAATAAAGCTTGCATCCTGGGTTCCAGATAAAGGCATTTCCTGTGGCCTTTGTAGCCCTATTTCAGGCAACCAACTTGCCCCAGGAGGAGGGCTGGCTGTTACTTTGGAGAGGACCCTGAACGTAAGGAAGCCCCCAGCCCTCGTGGGGAGGAGAGTCAGGAGCCAGTGTGAGAAGGGCTGAAGGGAACCACAGATGCCCGAAAACACCCCCACCTGCCCCTGGAAGCCCTCTTCTCTCGAGGCCCTCCTCTCCGCACTTTAGAGATGCCTGGGGAATTCTCTAAAGTTAATTTCTTCCCCATTTCCTCCCAAAAGCACTTCCAGATCCCCAGCCCTCTTGGACACTGCTGATAATGTGTTTCTCCTAGATCGGCTCTGATAACGCCGCCCGGGTGGTCTCTGGGATTTGTAGAGAAATAAAAATAAGGAAATGGAGGGTTTTGGAAAGGCAGCATGCTGGGGCCAGAAGAGTCCTGGACTGGGAATTGGTCCCGGACCCTGAGACTCTGAGCAGGTCACTGTTCTCTCTCTGGGCCTCAATTTCCTCACTTGTAAAGAGAAGTGAACGACTTTGAAGAACAATATGGCTGTATCTGGTAAAGTGTTGAATGGCCCCCAGCAAAGCCACCCCTCTCCTGGGCGTGTCCTAGAGAAACACAAGCGCTTAAGAGAGGAAGGGGTGCTCTCTCCAGCATTGTGTAGACTACTGGAAAAGAAAAAGAAAACCGAAATATTCGAGAGAAGAGTGGAGACACGTTGTGGGTATCAAATTGCAGTACTTCCATCAATGAAATACCATACACATTGAGCACGGATGAACTTGACCTCCAAACCAAGCTATGCCATGGGCGAATCTCATCCTATTGAGGGGAAAAAAGCAATGTACAAAGAATTTTTCCAGGATAATTCATTCATATAAAGTTAGAGACATGTAAAACAACATGATAACATTGTTCAGGGAATATATGCATAATAAAGAAATGCACAAGAGTGATAAACATCAAATTCAGTAGAGAGGAGGGATGAGGTGAAGACTGGGGTCATTGGAGGTTTGGCTATATTGCTAACTATTAAGCTGGGTGATAGGTATGCCAGGTTTATTTATTTATTTATTTTTGTAACAACTTGATTGAGATATAATTCACATATGCAATTCATCCATACAATTTGATTATTTCTAGTACATTTGCAGAGTTGTGCAACCATCCCACAATCACTTGCAGAACATTTCATCACCTCACAAAGAAATCCAAAACCTTTAGCAGTTGTCTTCCATTTCCGCGCCCCCCAACCCTTCCAGCCCCAGGCAACTACTAATCTGCTCTCTCTTTCTATGGATGGAGTGTGATGTTTTCAGGTTTGTCTATGATATAGTGAGTACTTCATTCCTTTTTATTGCCAAACAATACATTATATTAC
>NW_011888983.1:1259811-1264063 GCF_000151845.1 Pteropus vampyrus
TCTCTCCAGCATTGTGTAGACTACTGGAAAAGAAAAAGAAAACCGAAATATTCGAGAGAAGAGTGGAGACACGTTGTGGGTATCAAATTGCAGTACTTCCATCAATGAAATACCATACACATTGAGCACGGATGAACTTGACCTCCAAACCAAGCTATGCCATGGGCGAATCTCATCCTATTGAGGGGAAAAAAGCAATGTACAAAGAATTTTTCCAGGATAATTCATTCATATAAAGTTAGAGACATGTAAAACAACATGATAACATTGTTCAGGGAATATATGCATAATAAAGAAATGCACAAGAGTGATAAACATCAAATTCAATAGAGAGGAGGGATGAGGTGAAGACTGGGGTCATTGGAGGTTTGGCTATATTGCTAACTATTAAGCTGGGTGATAGGTATGCCAGGTTTATTTATTTATTTATTTTTGTAACAACTTGATTGAGATATAATTCACATATGCAATTCATCCATACAATTTGATTATTTCTAGTACATTTGCAGAGTTGTGCAACCATCCCACAATCACTTGCAGAACATTTCATCACCTCACAAAGAAATCCAAAACCTTTAGCAGTTGTCTTCCATTTCCGCGCCCCCCAACCCTTCCAGCCCCAGGCAACTACTAATCTGCTCTCTCTTTCTATGGATGGAGTGTGATGTTTTCAGGTTTGTCTATGATATAGTGAGTACTTCATTCCTTTTTATTGCCAAACAATACATTATATTACATTTATACCTCTTTGAATATCTAACATATTTCAATATTAAACATTTTTAAGTCAGGAGGTTGATTAGAGGATGTCGTTAGATTAGAGAATGTTGAAGGAACCCTTCGGGCCTGACACTGTTGTACTCAGTTGACACTCTCCACCAATAAGGATGTGTTATTGTTTGGAGCTTAGCTCCTGTGGCGGGGGCGGGGTGAGGAGGTGGGGGAGTGGCCTTCAGTCACCTCTGGGCTGGCAGCAATAGTGCCAGCCATACCAGGAACCATGTCCAGGGGGCCACACCCTGGTCGGCTAGACTCCAACACCCGATTCGCTCCTGATGCTATGCTTCCCATTTCCCCTCCTCTGCCTCACTCTGAGATGGCTCCCATGGCTCTCCCAGGCCTGGCTGATGGCCTTTTCTGGGAGCAGCAGCCAGGCATTGAGGGCTGACCATCCTGAAAGGTCCTTAACTGTTCTGTGTATCCATCTCCGCCACTGTGAACTGAAGGTGCTAGTGCCTGCTGACAGACCGGGCACAAGCATTCAGTGAAATAAGCTCTGTGTCCATTGTCCACAGTCTTGCCTTGTTCCAGATCCTCCTTTATGCCTCTGACTCTCCCACTACAGGAAGGCTGTCCTGGGCAAAGTTAGGCTGTCTGTAGGGAGGTATGATTGCCTGGCTTCAGTAGCAGTGGTACTCAGTTGACCTGTTCAGGGAGAAGCCAGTTAACCCAGCAGTTAAAGTCTGACTCCCAGTAATCCTGGGTTCAAGTCCCAGGAATCCCATTCTACTCCTTAGTAGTCATGCGACTGTGGATGAATTACTCTCTTGATCTCGTGTGAAATGAGGGATGATGATAGTACTGACCTTAGTAAGCCTGACACATACTTGGCTCAAAAAGATTTGTTAGTTGCTATAATGATGATGATTATGTTGAGTGGAAAGGGGCTTCTGGTGTGATGGAGTCGTGAGGAGAAGTTCAACCTTCACCAAGTTGCATCCAGCCACGTGAGATCCATGAAGAGATGCCATGTCATGTTGCCAAATGCAATGGAGAAATGCGGGCGAGGCTGCAGAAGGTGTTGCCTCCCTCCTACGTCCCTCTCTGCCCTGTTGGAGACTTAAGTCATTCCAACTCAATAAAAAATTCTGGATGCTTCTATTTATAGGGACACTATGCAATGCACTGCAAGAGATACAAAATGGGTGACAAGCATGCCTGCCCTCAAAGATGTGATGGCAGCATTTGCTGTGGGGTGGGGGTGGGGCTTCTGTTTGAGCCCCAACTCTCTGTGTCTAGCTCTTCAGCATTGGAAAAGACACTTAACTTCTGAGTTTCCATTAGCTCATCTCTTATATATAAATAATGACCTTACAGCGTTATTGCAAAACTTCTTTGTGAACCAAGGGATACTATACAAATGAAAGTTATTAGAGGAAGAGGAATTGGATGTGCCCACAATCCAATTATACAGTAGAAGGCGGGCTGTGTTGAGTGCTGTGGAATATAAACAAAGGGCCATGGACCTTGGCAAAGGGAGGGTTAATTACACGAGGGGTGATGGTTGGCTCCTTGGAGGGGATGTTTGAGATCACTGCTGATGCTTAGGATTAGAGGGCCTTGGAACTCTGGTTTATGAAGAAAAACTGACCCCTCCTGCACTCCACTGTCCCCAGCCACGGCCTGGAACAGGAACCACTGGGTAGTGGGGCTTTTCTTAAAGGTCGTGTTTGTGCCCCGTATCCATACGGAGATAGGCAATTAGCCTCACTCTGTGCCCTGAGAGGGGAAGGGGCCATGTTTGTAGCAGCTGTCGGTGGAGGTGGGAGTGACTCTGGAATTTTGCAGGAATTTGAAAGAACAAGGGACAGCTGTCTGGCTGGGTGGACTCGCAAAGACAGCAGAACTCACTGGGTGTTTATTTCTCCCTGTCTGTCCTCAGACAGGCCAGCAGAGAAGACCAGGGGAAGGAAGATACGGTTCTGCCCCAGGTCCTGGGGGAATCATCCACTCCTGTGATGAGTCCACACATTTGTATCACACACTTACCTGTTAGAGCTTTTCCTTAAAACCTGCCCTGTGAGGACAGGAACTGTGGCCAGAGTGAACCTTTTTAATCCAACCCAGCAGAGGCAGGCAAGGGACCAGTGGCCAGACTCGGGGCTGCCCGTGTGCTCTTCAGGGCTCCAGGCTGCCCCTGGGCCAAGCTGGCATGTGACCTGGGCACGGCAGGGATTAACAGCTACTCCAGGCCCAGGCCTGTGCTCAGTCTTGTGGGGGTAAAAGGTGACTCAGACACAGTCCCTCCTATCCAGGGTTAGGTAAGAATTTGGCAGTAGTATAAGCATCACATCTGGAAAATGCAAGAGACGGAGTGGTTACTTTCAAAGGGTAGAATCAGGAAAGGCTTCATGGCAAAAGTGGCATTTGAAGTAGGCCTTCAAAGACAAGACATCAGTTAATGAAAACGTATATAAGGACATTGTAAGCAAATGAAGTAGTGTAATTAAAGTATAGAGACCTAAGGAATGTGCTTCCCCCACACACTTTCAGAAAGGAGGAATAATCTAGAATGCTTGAGGCAAGCTCACACGGAAGGATAGAATCAGAGATAAGGCTGGGAAGAAAAATTGGGGGTGAAGGAAACAAACCATGGAGGGTGTTGGCCACCTCCCTGAAGATGCCATGGAAGGTTTCTCAGAAAGGGTATGACGGGATCCAGCTGTGCATACTGCAGTGTAGAGGGCAAATTAGCATAGAGGAAAGAAGCCAGAAAGAGGCTGCAACAATTCTGTTAAGAGCAGAGACATGT
The DNA here is from genome assembly GCF_000151845.1 of Pteropus vampyrus. NCBI lineage: Eukaryota > Metazoa > Chordata > Mammalia > Chiroptera > Pteropodidae > Pteropus > Pteropus vampyrus. The sequence goes on from NW_011888983.1 coordinate 1,263,344, forward strand.
AGCAACATGTGGAAGGGGCGAGGGAGTAGTAAAATTGGTGAGCGCTGGCCACCTGGTAGGTGTGGGCAAGGAAGGAGTCAAGGCAGTGGTTAGCCTGGGAGCCCAGGTAAGTGATAATGATCGTGGCATGTGTTCATGTTAAAAGATGCCATCATACTCATGCTTTATACGCAGTAGTGCTTCTATTCCCATCAAGCACTCTGTGATGTCAGTCTGTGTTTATCCCCATTTTGTAGTTGAGGAAACTGAGGCTCAGGGATGTTCAGGGATTGCCCAAGGTCCATGGCTAAGATTCAGAGCTAGGACTCGAGCCCAAGGCTTCAAATGGCAGTATCTTTGCCCTTGGGTACAAAGTAGAGGGGAGTAGGGTGGAGAGGAAGAATGCAGAGCTCTGTTTTGGACAGGTTGGGGCAGGGAGAGGATATGGGATGTCCCTGTGGAAATACTGAGGCTCTGCAAGGGAGAGTGGGAAAAGGGAAGATCTGATGCCGTGGCCTTCAAGAAGAAAGGCCTTACCTGTAGCTGTCAGCTGCCTGGCTGCCGAAGCCACGGCTCAGGGCAGAGAGGGAGAACAGGGGTACATCTTGCCGGAGAGTCTGCTAGAGGCACTCAAGAGACTTTGTGCCCAAGGGTCTCTGTCTGTCCTATGGCCAGGCCTGGCCCTGTGTTTGCTGTTGAACAAGGGATTTGTCTCAGGGTCCCTGCCCTAGACTCAGTGGA
>NW_011888983.1:1264958-1265275 GCF_000151845.1 Pteropus vampyrus
GGGCAAAGGCAAGCAGGGGAGGGAGGAGAGCATTACAGAAGGGTCAGAACCTGCAGTAGCTGAGTGGCAGCAGGGCCTGCCTGTCACTCTTTCCAGCTCGCTTCACAAACTCATTTTCAGCCTAATGCTTCCTCCCACCCGTCCAGCCTTTGCCATCTGTCTGTGTGACAGGTATAGCAGGAGAGGTATTGTGGGAATGTCTCTGATGGGGTTGGGAGTGTTGCAAAAGGAGACGGAGATGGCTTGTCTTTGCACACGTGGAGCTGTCTCCATCAGCAGGCTGGCTCCTCTGCCGGGTGGAGACCTGGGGAGGCTCC
>NW_011888983.1:1266343-1266927 GCF_000151845.1 Pteropus vampyrus
TTCTTTAAAGGCAATCCTCCATGAGTCCAACATATGCAGAGCCCTCAGGTGGGATTGGCGGAGGGATAGGGGACTTAGTGTCCAGGGTGTGTCCTGCATGTGTCCACCTCCAGGCATCTCAGAACTCAGAACAGGATATTTAATCCTCTGGTGTCATCCAATCTGTTCATTTTGCAGTTGGGGAAAATGAGGCCCCAAGAGGGAAAAAGGAACTTGCCCCAACCTGCACAGCTAGATGGGGAATGGCTGGGTTCTTTCCTCCATGTCTTATCCCCAGAATGGGTCCCCAGTACCACTACCGGGGTCATAGGGAGGCAGGAGTTTTATGGAAACTGGCAAGGCAGAGGGATGCGAAACAGCCCATTGGTGGCCAACGTCATAGCCCTGATGCCTCCTGAAGCCAAGAGTTCCAGGCCAAGCTGGGTGTCTGGTTCCAGATTCATCTGTCCATGAGACAGCTCATCCTTCCTAACAGAACAAAAGATGCTGCCACATCCCTAAAACTGATTGGCCCTTGAAGCCACCACCCACCACACAGCTACATCTAGGGCTAAAGTCAGACCCAATCTTTACTCCCCACTGCA
>NW_011888983.1:1267540-1269753 GCF_000151845.1 Pteropus vampyrus
TTGGCAGGATGGGGCAGCAGCAAACCCTTTCTTTAAAGGCAATCCTCCATGAGTCCAACATATGCAGAGCCCTCAGGTGGGATTGGCGGAGGGATAGGGGACTTAGTGTCCAGGGTGTGTCCTACACGTGTCCACCTCCAGGCATCTCAGAACTCTAAGAACAGGATATTTAATCCTCTGGTGTCATCCAATCTCTTCATTTTGCAGTTGGGGAAAATGAGGCCCCAAGAGGGAGAAAGGAACTTGCCCCAACCTGCACAGCTAGATGGGGAATGGCTGGGTTCTTTCCTCCATGTCTTATCCCCAGAATGGGTCCCCAGCACCACTACCGGGGTCATAGGGAGGCAGGAGTTTTATGGAAACTGGCAAGGCAGAGGGATGCGAAACAGCCCATTGGTGGCCAACATCATAGCCTTGATGCCTCCTGAAGCCAAGAGTTCCAGGCCAAGCTGGGTGTCTGGTTCCAGATTCATCTGTCCATGAGACAGCTGGTCCTTCCTAACAGAACAAAAGATGCTTCCACATCCCTAAAACTGATTGGCCCTTGAAGCCACCACCCACCACACAGCTACATCTAGGGCTAAAGTCAGACCCAATCTTTACTCCCCACTGCACATTTCTTCCTCTCCCTCTTCTTGCTTCTGTGGAGGGCAGGGGTTCCCTGGAGAGTTAGAAATCGGCCTTGACTCTCACTTCTCCTCTATCCTTTATGTCCATCCCCCTTGTGGAATAAATGCCTATGCAGTAGGATCATGTTTCTGTAAAACAACGGTCTCAAAGATTCTGCTAGAATGAAAAGAAGGAAGGAAGGAAGAGAGAGAGAGAGAAAGAGAGAGAGAGAGAAAGAGAGAAAGAAAGAAGAGAGAGAGAGAGGAAGGTAGGAAGAAGGGAGGAAGGTAGGAAGAAGGAAGGAAGGAAAGAAGGAAGGAAGGGAGGGAGGGAGGGAGGGAGGGAGGGAGGGAGGAAGGGGAGGAGACATACAGAGAAGGAGCCAGATTTTATTATCCAAAGAAAGCTCAGGCTGAAAGCCCATTTCTAATGTTCATTTTAGCAGCTCTGCAATGGAGCTGGATGTTACTCACAGCATTTACCCACCTTAAAACCCCTCTGTGAATAAAATGAGTCATTTTCTTGGTCTTGGGAAACTCCAAGATCTTCCAGCCATTCTTCATTCCCATGCAACCATGGTCTTGGTCATCCGACCAGCACAGGAGGCTGGACCCTGTGCATTGGTTACCCTTGACACACGATCCATGGCACCCTGGGCAATGTGGGGTCTCCCCTTGCTCCAAGGCATCCAGGCAGCCCCTTCCTCATGTTGCAGAGCCAGACAGGCCTAGACAGGATCTAATAAAAATCTGGGCTTTAACAAACAGAGTCTAAGACCCAAATACAGGAAGAGGTTCTTTCAGGATCACCTAGCCATTTCTGGAAGCACCTCTCCTAATAAGTGTCAGAATTGTCTGCTGGCTGAGTTCCAGGATCCAGTTGTCACAATGGGCAAGTAGCTTAACCTCTCTGAGGCTCAGCTGGTTTTGTAGTACTTCTTTTTGCCACAGTTCCAAGAACATACCAACAGTATTAAGTGAAGACTTACTGTGCAAGAGCACAGGCACTCAGATGGATACAGGCCTCTTTGCGAAGGCTTCAGATCTGCTCTAGAAGGTATGGGCGAGCCCTGGCTCTTGTGTACACTGTGTGACCCTGACTCTCTGGGCCTCAGCTCCTGCATCTGTAAAATGGGGCTATGACAGCCTCACTGAGTGGCTGGGAGAGGCCAGTGAGTTCACCTGTGTAAAGCTCTCTGAAAGCTCTAAAATGTATTGCCATTTGCTACAAACTTGCCAGTTATTATTTTTATATTTATGAACAAGACCTGACCTGCCTCCCCACCTCCCTGCTTCCAGAAGCCCATCCCCTAACTGAGCATCTGAGCAGTGTCCACAGAAAACATTTCACCGTTTACGTCCTACAATTTGTACATGCCAGCTGTGGGATTTAGAGAACATGTTGGTCTTAGAAGCCTCTTGGGGCAGGTGACCCCTTCGTTCATTCTCATGGGCAGGTGCTATGCTAGTCTCTAGGGACATAAAGGTCAACCTGACAGACAGGTCTTGCTCTCCTGGAGCTTTCAGTCTAGTAGAAGAGAGAGCTAACAATCCGTAAAGAAATAAATATGAAAATGTCCATTGATTGTTATGACGAAAATGAAT
>NW_011888983.1:1269803-1275818 GCF_000151845.1 Pteropus vampyrus
GAGGGAGGGAGGAAGGGGAGGAGACATACAGAGAAGGAGCCAGATTTTATTATCCAAAGAAAGCTCAGGCTGAAAGCCCATTTCTAATGTTCATTTTAGCAGCTCTGCAATGGAGCTGGATGTTACTCACAGCATTTACCCACCTTAAAACCCCTCTGTGAATAAAATGAGTCATTTTCTTGGTCTTGGGAAACTCCAAGATCTTCCAGCCATTCTTCATTCCCATGCAACCATGGTCTTGGTCATCCGACCAGCACAGGAGGCTGGACCCTGTGCATTGGTTACCCTTGACACACGATCCATGGCACCCTGGGCAATGTGGGGTCTCCCCTTGCTCCAAGGCATCCAGGCAGCCCCTTCCTCATGTTGCAGAGCCAGACAGGCCTAGACAGGATCTAATAAAAATCTGGGCTTTAACAAACAGAGTCTAAGACCCAAATACAGGAAGAGGTTCTTTCAGGATCACCTAGCCATTTCTGGAAGCACCTCTCCTAATAAGTGTCAGAATTGTCTGCTGGCTGAGTTCCAGGATCCAGTTGTCACAATGGGCAAGTAGCTTAACCTCTCTGAGGCTCAGCTGGTTTTGTAGTACTTCTTTTTGCCACAGTTCCAAGAACATACCAACAGTATTAAGTGAAGACTTACTGTGCAAGAGCACAGGCACTCAGATGGATACAGGCCTCTTTGCGAAGGCTTCAGATCTGCTCTAGAAGGTATGGGCGAGCCCTGGCTCTTGTGTACACTGTGTGACCCTGACTCTCTGGGCCTCAGCTCCTGCATCTGTAAAATGGGGCTATGACAGCCTCACTGAGTGGCTGGGAGAGGCCAGTGAGTTCACCTGTGTAAAGCTCTCTGAAAGCTCTAAAATGTATTGCCATTTGCTACAAACATGCCAGTTATTATTTTTATATTTATGAACAAGACCTGACCTGCCTCCCCACCTCCCTGCTTCCAGAAGCCCATCCCCTAACTGAGCATCTGAGCAGTGTCCACAGAAAACATTTCACCGTTTACGTCCTACAATTTGTACATGCCAGCTGTGGGATTTAGAGAACATGTTGGTCTTAGAAGCCTCTCGGGGTAGGTGACCCTTTCATTCATTCTCATGGGCAGGTGCTATGCTAGTCTCTAGGGACATAAAGGTCAACCTGACAGACAGGTCTTGCTCTCCTGGAGCTTTCAGTCTAGTAGAAGAGAGAGCTAACAATCCGTAAAGAAATAAATATGAAAATGTCCATTGATTGTTATGACGAAAATGAATTCAGGGCATATTTTCTATAGGGTCTGCTGAGGGAGCAGTGGTATCCATGTTTCATGGTGTTTATGAGAAGGAAACATTTGAACTGAGAAGAGACAGCCAACCATGTGAAGAGTTAACAGATGATTCAAAACTTGAAAAGTACCTAGACTAAGCCTGGCATAAAATAAAGTACTATAAAGTATCTATTAAATAAATTTATTAAATAAATAAAACGGAAGATGGAGAGTGAGCATTCCAGTCAGCAGGAGGGTGCAAAGGCCCTGAGGTGGAAATGGGCTTGGAGTCTGAAGAAGAGAAAGAAGTTCAGACTGGCCTGATGGAATGAGGGAAAGGGAGAGAGAAGAGAAAGAGCTCAGAGAGGTGCTGGGACCAGCCTTGTGGCATCTCGCGTGACTCTGGCCTGTGGGGTTTATAAATCTTGCCCTCAGTGAACCAGGAAGCCACTGGATGGTCTTAAAAGGGAAAGCCATATGCTCAGGTTACATTTTACATTCCTCTTGGTGCTGATAGACAATTGATTACAGGATCGGGTGACTAGGGGAGCAGAGAGGAATGGGGAGAGAGAGAATGTGGTAGCTGTCCACGTGAGAGGCGATAGTGACAGAAGAAATGGGACAGTGAACAAACTTGGGATGTGTTTTGGAAGTGACATTGGCAGGCCTTGCTGATGGGCTGCCTGTGGGGGTGAGAGACTGTGAGAAGCCAAGCAGGACTTAGAGCTTTTTAACAGGAGCCGTGGCCTGGCGTGGGCCCTGCAGGGGCCAGAGCTGGAGAACAGCTTCAGCCGAGGTGCTGGCTGAGGCAGGTTTCCTGGCAGAATAGGGACAAGACTGGAAGAAGAGGCTGGAAGGAGTGGCATTGAAGGAGCCTGGTTACTTAGGGGTCCTGTAGTTTACATGCCCCCAGCTGTGGCCCATGTTTGCTCACGTGAGCAGTCAGTCGAATGGCTTAGTTTCACTTCTTGTTCATCATCTCATGCCTGTCCTGTTCAGGCACAGAAAGGGGCCTGGGTTTGGGGGCAGGGAGAAACAGTAGTTGTGGTGGGAATTACAGCTTGTGGGCTGATGTGATGCAGAGGTCCCCGAGTCAAAGATGTCCTGAGTTCCCCCTCCCACCGTGGCAGCCTTTGGTGCCTTTCTCCACTCCCCAAATACTAGGATAATGGGCCCCGCTTTGAAACTTGAGCAAGGTAAGTCTAGGACAAATTAAAGGAAGTCCTGCTTCTCAGCGCCTTGAGGGCTCAGGGGACTGGTTACCCTACAAGGTGGTCCAGGATGGGGATATCATGGAATCCCAAAGGGATCTGGGTAAAAGCATAAAATGTGGAGCCCTTAACGGCTCCTGAGAGAAAACCTGGGATCTGTGTGACCTTTAAGTTGACGTCAAGGAAGAAAGCAGTCCCTCGAGACTTCTGCTGGCAACGGAGTCTGGAACCTTCCTAGCCCGTGATTCCTCTGCCCCACGGGTCTCATACCCCTGGGCGCCAGAGCTGGAGGGGCCCAGACTCTCCTTTTACGCAGGAGGACATTCCTCCGTCGCCCCTCTGCCTGAAACCCCCCACTGGTGCCAGAGCCTTCCTGACAAAGCCCCACTGGGCCCTTCTGGCCCGTCTCTCTCCATTCCCCTGACGCAGCTCCGGGCCTTGCTACAGCACAGCCTTCCTAGTTCTCCCTCCCTGCTGCGCCTTGGCCCCTGCTCTGCCTCTACCAGGACACCCTATCTCCATCTTTGCCTGTTAACTCTCACCCTTCAAATTGGGCCTTAGTTGTAATCTCAAGGAATTCCTCCCCATCTCCCACCAAATGCCGCTTCCTTATATTTTTCCTGTCCTCCAAGCATAACCTTATCCCGCTGTGTTATCAAGGCCTGTTTACACATCAGTCTCCTCTCTAGACAGTCAGCTTGGTACCCTCCCCAGCACCTAGCATGGAGTAAACACTCTACAAATCGTCACTTAAGGTATCAGGCCAAAAGGACGGGTTTGCCTTGCACAAAATCACAACATCCTTCCATTCATTCATTCATTCATTCATTCATGCCTGCATTCAACTTGTATTATTAAGCACCCACTCTATGCCAGGCCTTTTGCTAGGTACTGGGAACCCTAGGGTGAGCAAAACACAGCCCTCGCCCCCACAGAACTTACAGTTTAGTTAGGGAGGTGACAGCTATTGATCTCACCGGCTAAAGTAAAATGGAAATGGTGACCAGCCCTACCAAAGGGAAATAGAGGGTTCCATGAAAAAGTAGAAAAAATCCTGAGGGTCAGAGAGGTCCTGGAAGGCTCCCCTGAGGAAGTGATCCTTGAGGAGCGGAAATTGACTAGGCAAAGAGGGAGGGAGAGCCTTCCACGTAAGGGGAACAGCATTTGCAAGGACCCAGAGGTGGGAAAGAATGTGGAAAGAATGAGGAATAGAAGGAAGAGCAATGTGGCCAGAGCTGGGAGCTTACGGGGCAGGAGTGGTATGAGATGAGGTTTGGAAGGTCGGCAGGAGCCGGACCATGTGGGGCTTTGTGGACCATATTAAGGTTTTGTCCTTTACCTTGAAAGCAATAGAGAGCCACCGAAGGGTATCGAGCAGAGTCATGACCCGATCAGACTGGTGTCCTGAAAAGCTCACTAGCTTCTGTATAGAGCAGGAACCAGAACCCAGAGGTCCTCACACTCAGACCCCGACGTGATGTTTATATTCTGTAGCTCCCCCCACCCCAAATTACTGCATCTCTCTGAGGACCACCTTCCCCCACACACACTCCCCCCACATTGAAGCACTCATATGCCCATGCTCGTTTGGGCACTAATCTTATCCCCACCCTGAATGCTGGCTTTCCACGAGGCCACAGCATCTCTATGCCCTGTCTCCAGCAGCAGGACAGGCTGCAGGTGCCCAGATGCTGACCCCAATGTGCTGCCAGGGGCCAGTGGCTGCTTCACTCAGGGTTTGCACCTTCGAGGAGCAGGGAACCCAGCTCCCTGACAAATCGTCTGGGTCTTACTGTGTGAGAGTTTCAGTCAGGGGCAGCAGCATTTATACTAGAGCAGTGTCCCTTATGTGCTTTGGGTCTACACACGTGAATTGGTGCCAGGACCAAGGAAGGTTAAGTCTTCCCTGTTGCCTGGGCTGCAGAAACACAGTGAGAGTAAACTCTTTATGTTCTCTGGCTACTGAGCTTATGACCAAAGGTTTCCTGCAAAACCATGGCTGATGGGATCATCTCCTCCACTACCCGCTGTCACAGCACAAGAGGAGACCCCAAGGAAGTCTAGAGTCTCACGCAAGGCAGTCACTCTGCAACACAATGTCAGAAGATTCAATTGGTAGCCGTGGAGGTCGTGGGCAACTAGGTCTCACCTACTTTAAAGGATGTTTGAAACCATAAAGTGCATATGCTGGGTGAATGCAACCTGGAGAGAGAGGTGCCCAGACTGTCAATGACAGCAGTCCTGGGGAGGCAGGTAGAATTGAGTCTCGGCCCCTGAGTTGATTTACTGCCTGCAGTGATTTGGCTCTAGAGGGCCTGGGCTCCATCTGGGGAATCCCAAGAGAAGTGACTTCATATGGGTCTTGAGAGGTAAGTAAGTTACTGAAGAGGTCACAAGAGAACCGTATTCTGTTAAAGTCTCATGCCTAATTGTTATCTGATTCTCTGTCCTGCAGTTTCCTTATTTACAAAATGGGATATTTAGTTGGATGGTGCCCAAGGTCTTTCCAAGTAGCATCTCTAGTCAGTTCAATAGAAAGCTTACGATGTCCCTGGAGGTCTCTCCAGTCTCCTATAACTTCTGTGCTCAGTGGTGTATGAGCATCCAGGGAGGATGGAGAAGTCACAGAAGGGGTCCTCAGGGTCCTAGGTAGTAAGGATGTAGCTTGAGCAGATGGGGCCACTGCCTAAGTCTTTGGGGGCTCTGGCAGCCTCTGAGTCAACAAGCACCTCCAGTTTCCAGCTCCTCACCCTGCCCAATATTCGGAACCCAAGACAATGCTCCTGATTTCGGTGTCCCAGACCCACTCCGTCCCAGAAGATGTGTGCGAAGTAGGTGGTAAACCTCCTTCCCTGCCTCCTGACAAAGTCTATCCAATCTGTAGCCAAGCTCTCTCCTACTCACCCTTCAGGTCTTAGTGGACGCCTCCCATCGAAAGGCAACTGGCTCTAACTCAACCCTAGGCTAGGTTAGGAACCCCTAGATTCTAGGTCTAATATAGTGCCTCGCACACAGTAGGCCCTCAGCGTATGGTAATTGACTCAGCTGAGGTGACAAAGGCCCTTGATCTTCAGCACACACATCCCACTCTGCTCCAAACAGGCCTTGAGCATGAGCAAGGATGAGGAAACACATTTCTCATAAGTCCCTGAGAGGCCACCGCGGCATCCTCCTCCCCACCTCCCGCCACTGTCTTACTCCCACCATCAGCCAACACCAAGCTTCTTGTCACAGCCCCCTAACTGCTCCTTCCTCCAATCTGCTGCCCTCCATCCACTCTCCACTTTGCAGCTAGAACGGTCTCTCAAAAGTGCAACCCCAATCAAGACACCTTCTTGCTGGAGACGTTAAATTCCCCCGGGATGCTTCCAAGATCTCATTCTTGCTCAGTCTGGTTTTCTTCTACATTCTAGCCACGCCAGCCTCAGCATTCTCCAACCACCAAGCTGCTTCACTCCATCCTCTTCCTCATTCTGCTGTTCCCCACCCCAGCGGGAATCAGCTTGAGATCGCCTCCCCTGGACCCGTTCCTATACCCAGTCTCAGCACT
>NW_011888983.1:1275868-1323409 GCF_000151845.1 Pteropus vampyrus
CAGATGCTGACCCCAATGTGCTGCCAGGGGCCAGTGGCTGCTTCACTCAGGGTTTGCACCTTCGAGGAGCAGGGAACCCAGCTCCCTGACAAATCCTCTGGGTCTTACTGTGTGAGAGTTTCAGTCAGGGGCAGCAGCATTTATACTAGAGCAGTGTCCCTTATGTGCTTTGGGTCTACACACGTGAATTGGTGCCAGGACCAAGGAAGGTTAAGTCTTCCCTGTTGCCTGGGCTGCAGAAACACAGTGAGAGTAAACTCTTTATGTTCTCTGGCTACTGAGCTTATGACCAAAGGTTTCCTGCAAAACCATGGCTGATGGGATCATCTCCTCCACTACCCGCTGTCACAGCACAAGAGGAGACCCCAAGGAAGTCTAGAGTCTCACACAAGGCAGTCACTCTGCAACACAATGTCAGAAGATTCAATTGGTAGCCGTGGAGGTCGTGGGCAACTAGGTCTCACCTACTTTAAAGGATGTTTGAAACCATAAAGTGCATATGCTGGGTGAATGCAACCTGGAGAGAGAGGTGCCCAGACTGTCAATGACAGCAGTCCTGGGGAGGCAGGTAGAATTGAGTCTCGGCCCCTGAGTTGATTTACTGCCTGCAGTGATTTGGCTCTAGAGGGCCTGGGCTCCATCTGGGGAATCCCAAGAGAAGTGACTTCATATGGGTCTTGAGAGGTAAGTAAGTTACTGAAGAGGTCACAAGAGAACCGTATTCTGTTAAAGTCTCATGCCTAATTGTTATCTGATTCTCTGTCCTGCAGTTTCCTTATTTACAAAATGGGATATTTAGTTGGATGGTGCCCAAGGTCTTTCCAAGTAGCATCTCTAGTCAGTTCAATAGAAAGCTTACGATGTCCCTGGAGGTCTCTCCAGTCTCCTATAACTTCTGTGCTCAGTGGTGTATGAGCATCCAGGGAGGATGGAGAAGTCACAGAAGGGGTCCTCAGGGTCCTAGGTAGTAAGGATGTAGCTTGAGCAGATGGGGCCACTGCCTAAGTCTTTGGGGGCTCTGGCAGCCTCTGAGTCAACAAGCACCTCCAGTTTCCAGCTCCTCACCCTGCCCAATATTCGGAACCCAAGACAATGCTCCTGATTTCGGTGTCCCAGACCCACTCCGTCCCAGAAGATGTGTGCGAAGTAGGTGGTAAACCTCCTTCCCTGCCTCCTGACAAAGTCTATCCAATCTGTAGCCAAGCTCTCTCCTACTCACCCTTCAGGTCTTAGTGGACGCCTCCCATCGAAAGGCAACTGGCTCTAACTCAACCCTAGGCTAGGTTAGGAACCCCTAGATTCTAGGTCTAATATAGTGCCTCGCACACAGTAGGCCCTCAGCGTATGGTAATTGACTCAGCTGAGGTGACAAAGGCCCTTGATCTTCAGCACACACATCCCACTCTGCTCCAAACAGGCCTTGAGCATGAGCAAGGATGAGGAAACACATTTCTCATAAGTCCCTGAGAGGCCACCGCGGCATCCTCCTCCCCACCTCCCGCCACTGTCTTACTCCCACCATCAGCCAACACCAAGCTTCTTGTCACAGCCCCCTAACTGCTCCTTCCTCCAATCTGCTGCCCTCCATCCACTCTCCACTTTGCAGCTAGAACGGTCTCTCAAAAGTGCAACCCCAATCAAGACACCTTCTTGCTGGAGACGTTAAATTCCCCCGGGATGCTTCCAAGATCTCATTCTTGCTCAGTCTGGTTTTCTTCTACATTCTAGCCACGCCAGCCTCAGCATTCTCCAACTACCAAGCTGCTTCACTCCATCCTCTTCCTCATTCTGCTGTTCCCCACCCCAGCGGGAATCAGCTTCAGATCGCCTCCCCTGGACCCGTTCCTATACCCAGTCTCAGCACTACCTCTGCTCCCTATATTTCAGTCTTCCTCCAACTCAATTCCAACATCCACCAGCGTCAGAATCGTCCTCTCTGCCTGGAAGTGCACGTGCCTGGGCCCCATACCAAACCCACAGCATCAGGATTTCCAAGGGCGTAGCCTAGAAATCTGCATTTAGAGCAGCCTTCCAGGTTGTCCTTTTGCCTAGGATGACCTGGAAGGCTCATCTAAAGGCAGATCTGAGTTTTGAAAACCACTGTTTTATAAATATGTTTCATTGTAGTGCATCTTTTTGTTCTTTTCTCTCTTTCTCTCACTGGACGGTGCATTCCTGAGAGCAGGTACTTGGGCAGTGACAGGAGCAGTGCCTTGCTGTCTGTTTCCCCAATGCCTAGCACAGGGCCTGGCACAGAGCCGGTGCCCAGGCAGTTCTGAATGAACCATTCCTGGACATGGCACAGTTCCCATGCCCCCCTCCTTCCAGCCCATGCCGGAAATAACCTTTTATGAAGGCTTTTGCGAGTGGTTTGTGATCTCTCTGGGAGGCCCTGACCGTTTCTCTTGGTTACAGGGGAAATCTAGTTGAAGACTGGCTCAGCCCTTCATGACAAGGGGCAGGGGGTGGCCCCAGGACAGGGAGCCTGGATGAGGAAGGGGTCTGGTTGGGCTTAAGGGGGTTGGGGGAGAGTGTCCTGGTTCCTAATCAACAGGAAGGGCCTTCTTCCTCCAGGATCACTTTTCAGCCCAGCTGCTTGGACATAACCTGAGCTGGGGTTGGGACAGTGGGGGAGGGGCGACGACAGACAGACAGGCTGATGGGGAGGCCAGCGTCTGGACAGACAGCCACCGGGCCCTGCAAGCCTGCCTGACTCCCACACACACCCCCAGTGCTCAGGGAAGGCCTGTCCAGGGAGAAAGCTCAGCTGGTAAGCACATAACACCCTCCTGCTCCCCTCCCCCAGCCCTTTCCCCCCCTCTTTCTGCTCTCTCCAAGCTCAGGGACATTCAATCCTTTCTTTGATGGACAGCCAAGAAAAGACTTCTTCCACATCCTAAATTTGTTAGCACCAGCTAATCATCTTAACCTTCCTCCCTCCTGGGCTCCCAGTAGGCGCCTCCTTAAAGACACAGGGTGCATTTTTGGTTCTCAGCAAGGAGCCCCAGGAGGATTCACATCCCCATCCCCTGGAGGTCCCTCTGTGCAGTGGCTGCTGGTGAAAGCGGGTGTGCAGGCATTTGAGATGGGGCATGGGTGGCAGCTCTGCTACTTGGAATCGCCATTATTCTTAGCTGGGGTTTCCCAGGGGGAGCTGAGGTCCTGCTAGGGGCCCACCCCCAGGGAGTTGCTAGAAAACTGAAGTGGTCAAGTCCCAGGTGGAGGCAAGCAGGTCCCTTGCTCAGGCACTCGTTACCCCTCTCCTGTTTTCTCATCTTCTATCGCCCCCTCCTTCCAAGTCTCTCCCTCCTTCCTCCCCTCCTCTTCCTCCTTCTCTTCATGATAGCCACCATCTATTGTATATGTTACAGTGTGCCAGGAACCATATTTGGGGCTTGGTTCCATCAGCTCTAGAACCCCAGGAAGTGGAAATTCTTGTCCCCATTTTACAGATGAGAAACTAAGTCTCCAAGAAGTGAAGGAGAGCATCTGTATATATAAGGTCATCCCATAAACGTCAGGGCTGGCGTTTGGGTCCAGGCCTGACTCAGGAGCCATGCTGTTGAACATGCACCGTCCTGTCTCTGAAACACATGCATCCGTACTGCTCACACATGCACGCACCTTAGGTACAAGGGACCTACTGCAATCTGTTCAATGAAATTGCCCCTGTAAACACCTCATACAGGACCCTTCAACACATGAGTGCCCCTTCCTTCATCCCATCCTCACATCTCTCTCTCCCCTTTCTCCTTTCCTCCCTGCTTACAACCCAGGTGAGAAGAGCCAGGACAGAAGAGAATGTAGCCCAGATTCATCCTGGCCCTAAGCCTCCCAATAAATAACTGGTCTGTATATAAACCTCTGGCTCTGCAGTATCTCAGCCTGTAAGGACAGGCGTTTGCAGGCGGAGGGATTAGGAGCCCTGGGAGGGAAGGATGGGGGCCTCCTGCCAAAGCAGGGAAGGGGCCCTTAATCACTCTCCCTTCACCCTCCCCATCTGTGACCCAAAAAAAGCAATCAGGCAGGCCCCACGAAATCAGTCAGGAAACTTAAAGAAAGTTCAATGGGTTCTTGCCATCAAGGTCCTCAGGGGGGTGGGACTGGCCCACTGGGAGAGAAAGAGGGGACCCTGCAGAGGGCTGGATCTGCCCCAAAGGAATGAAAGTGCCTCTGAGCCCCAGGGGCAGGAAGTACAGCCCTTTTGCCCCCCCCCCACCCCGCCCCCGGCTCTACTCTCCCTTCTCTTCCCAGCTTGTCTGGGTTCCTAGAGTGGGGCTCTCTGGGCCAAATGGATTCTAAGGTCATTTACTCAAGTCCCTGGGACCAGCTGAGACTCTCAGGGGGAGGGGGCAGGACAAACGCAGAGGTTGCCAAGAATATGGATCAGATGGCCGCATGAGTGTCACAAAACCAGACAGCTGAGGTTGCTGACAAAGTGTGAGCAAACTGTGGCCTGAAACGAATTAAAAGCCCCCTGCAGCAAACATGGTGGCATAGTAACATGAAGCAAAGCTGCCATTTACCGAGTGCTTTTTCAGGGCAAAATGCGTACATTCTTATGTTCTGCCCTCACAGCAATCTGGAAAGCTGGTACTATTACTTTCATTTTATAAATAAGAAGACTGACACTCTTCAGAGAAATTAAACTTGCTGGGAGCTTCATAGCTACTGAGAGTCTCTGAGATATGAACCCAGGTCTGTTTGGCTCCAAAGCTCATGCACAATGGTACTTCTGAGAACACCTCGGATTCAGTGTTATAAGGAATGTTGGGAGTGTAAACAAACCCCACTCAACGAAAGAGAGAACAGCCCGACTGGTGTGGACTGATTTTCTGTCTCTCCTGGATGGCATCTGATTCACTTCCGTGTGTCTTTCTGGAGGCAGATGGACAAGGATGTTTCATTGGACCGGAAAGGGATCTTCTCCCTTATAAAAACAGAATGAGGTGCCCAGCAGAGAAGAAACACGGGCCTTAGGGTGGGGCTTGCAGACAAGTCTACTTTATCACCCTGATCTCCCTCTGACAGCTCACCTTCTCTATGCATGTCAGAGGCAGTGCGGACATTCGTACAGCTAAGGGCTGCCACACCCAGCTGGCATTTTATCCTGCAACACTGTGTCCATGAGATTTTCTGCCACTGTCCTCCGCCACCCGAGGTACCTTGACCCCCTCCTCTGCCTGAGCCATTCAGACAATTCATCTCTATATTCTTCTCTAGCTTAGATGGACTGGAATTGCCTTAACAGTTTTACCAAAAACAAAGAGAATTATTAAAATCATGTTTTAAATGTCGTAGGATTTTTTAAAGCTCTTAAATCACAATGCTTATAAAAAAAAAAAAACAGGTTTCTGACCCTAAATCGACAGGTTACTTCCAGGACTCAGCCTCAATCTCTGGTGGAGACCAGATGGGTCTACTCTCTTCTCGAATCCCTTTCCCACTTCCTCTGGGAGGGCAGGCGGGGGCCAGGCACGAGTTCCCGGAGCCCTGGGCAACGATGCCACTTTTCTCACTTCCCTCCACCTCACCATGGGGGCCACCGTCAGACCTGGCTCAGCAGCCCTGCCTTTGGGAAGAGTTGCAAGATTATTCTTGCATGATGACATGTTTCTATTCTTATTTATTTTTAATAAGAGGAAAGGATGTCATTTGTCTTTTTTTCACATCTTCTTTTGATCATGCCCCCAGCTCTCCCCCAGGCTTCCCCCAGCCCCAACTCTGCAGGACTTTCTGACCCTGGGATCTGTTTCTTCAGAAGCCAGCTGCATAGTCTTATATAGTATTCAGGGGCTGGTGACAAGGATGGTATGCCCTGCTATCCTCCCAGGCTACTTCAACCTGTCTCCAGGGCAAGTCACCATTGTCAACCCCGAGTGACTCTCATGGGTGTTTTTTTCCCATCTGCTGGCCTCTTTTCAGGCCTTACCCACGGTGAGCTGCCTCGGGGATTTCAGCTCCCCTGAATTGTCCCATCCCAGTGCCTGGGAGATACAGTGGTCCCCAGCCAGCTCCTGACTGAGTCACAGGTCAGGAGAGTATCTTGAGTTGACCAGCCTGGATTCTGCTGAATGGTTTATTAGCCATTGTCTTCATGAGGGGCTGTCAGCACATCAAAGCAGTATTCGTAGAGGCTGGAAAAGTAGTGACTGTGACAGACATTAGATGGTAGCTATAGCTACACCATAAAGTCCCCGCTGGGGGGATTCGAGGAGGTAGGGTAGATGGAGAGGGTCACTTTGGTTCTTGACTACAGGAAACGCAAGATGAGATCCAAATGTCCACATTCTTTAAAATGGATTTGTGCATTAACTCATGAAATTCTTGAGCTTAGAACTCTCAGTTTAGGCTGCACAGCACAGTATAGGCAAAAAAGTGGGTTCTGGAATCAACCAGATCTGGGTTCAAATCCCAGTTTTGGCATCTGGGAACTGTGTGAAATCAGGCTCATTATGGACCTTCTCGAAGCCCAGGCTTTGCTTCCAGTAGAATGAGGATTACAATCTTGCTCTTAAAAGCCTGGTGAAGGGACCTGGGACCACATGTATAAACTGCATGGCCAAGGGGCACTCAGTAAATAACATTTCTTACCTCACAGGGCACGTCCGATGTGGGAGCCCTGTGGGATCTTCTAGGCCACCCCCACTTGGAAGAAGCTTCCTTCTGGTCAAGATGGTGCTTGACTTAGTGTTGTCATCATGGTGACTATGTTATCCCTGACTCCTTGATTGTCTCTTAATGGTGGGCAAGAGGACAGGTTGTTCTGTGATGCTACAGGATGGGGTACCCTGGGAAGGTGACTTTGAAATGTGGGAAGGGAAGGAAAGGAAGCAGGAGTGGGCAAAGGCAGAAGTTGATATGTGATGCGGTTTCAAGGAAGGCCTTGGCCAATCCTACAGGTAGCTCTGGCACTGGAGTGGCTCTTCAGAGCTGTCCCAAGTTGGGCTCGAGGCCAGACCACTAAGGTGGCCCTTGGACAAGGTAGTTCTATTTAAGGCAATTCCTGACGAGAACTGACAGTGGAAGCTGTGTGCAGGCAGCACTTTCAGAGTCTGGGGGATTCAGTCCTTCATCTCCTGGGGGGAAATCTGGGGGCACAGCACAGAACCCACCATGGGGCCTTCCTACAGGTTGCCACGACATGGGCCAATGGCCTCAGGACAAGGAGCTCCACCTCTGCCTTCACTGAGGGGAACCACGGGTCCCTCTGGAAAACTTCAGGCCCGGGGAAGTTTCTGTGGCATTCCTATATACTCTTCAGAACTTGTAGGTTTGTTAGACTCAGGGAACACATCTGTTCCCCTTCAGCCCTGACTTCTGAGGATTCCTCAGGCTCAGAGTAGTAGGAGAATCAGAGTTCCTCTCCCCCCCACCTCCAGCCAAATGATTTTGCTAGAGTCTGGACACCCCAAAGGTTTCCCAGTGCACTTAGGATAAATGCCAGTCTTGCTCTGGCCTTCAAGATCCTTTGAGTTCTGGCCCCACCTGCCTTTTCTACCTCATCTCATATTAATCTCTTCTTTTCTCCTAAAACTCTAGGGCAGAGCTGCTTAAGAGAACTTTCTACAGTTAGGAAAATATTTTATACCTGTACCATCCAATACCGTAGACACTAGCCACATGTGTTTCTAGAATACTTGAAGTATGGCTAGCGAGACTGAGGTAGTGAATTTCTTATTTAACATAAATTTATAGATGGCCACAGGTAGCTAGCGACTACTGCGTTAGACATCACAGCTCTAGCCACATAGGCCTGTTTTCTGTTTCCCAGACACCCAAACTTGTTCCTACCTCGAGGCCTTTACGTGTGCTGTTGCTTCTGTAGAATTATTCTGTAGAATAATGATCCCTTGGATCCTCTCGTACTGGCTCGTTCTCATTCTTTAAGTTCTGACTCCAACATCATCTCCTCAGAAAGGCCTTCCTTTACCACTCAAGCTAAAGCACTTTTGCATTTTCTCGAATTCCAGCCCCCTTCTTCACATTTTTACAGTATACTTTAGCCTCCTCATAGCATTTATCAATACCTGAGGTTTTCTCACATATTTATTTCTGTTTATTGTCTCTTGCCTGCAACTCGAAAGAATAATAGCAATATAAAAGTTGATATTTACATGGCATTTACTATGTCAGCTACCAGTTTAAGCATATCATACAGATTATCTCATCTAATTCTCACAACAACAACCTTACGAGGTAGGTACTGTTTTTTCCCCCCATTTTACAGATGAGGACAATGAAACACAGAGGCTGATTTGTCTAAGGTCACACACCAGCGCACACTCTGTCTTTTTCACCTCTGTAGCCTCAGCACCATCCTGGGACAGTGCCAGACACATAAAACAAGGGCTCCATAAGTTAACCATTGACTATCTAGGATTCTGCTAGGTGGGGAGGCCGAGCTAGTGTGGGCCCAGTCCTAGATATGGGCACTGGCCTTGCAGCTCTGTGGAACCCCAGGCTAGAATAGTGGGCTTGGGGCAAGGGCCAGTGGGAATGCTCAATATGGCCTGTAGTTGCACCCACTTGATCCTGGTGGGCTAGGATGGGAAGAGGAGTGGGCTATACTGAGCTAAACTGGCCCACTCCGCTAAATTGGCAGTGAAGTGATGTTCTAGGCCAAGGTGGGCTCTCCAGAGCCAAGGCTGGGCCTGGGCTGGGGCTGCGGAGTGTGTTGGGTAGAGCTGGGCTGGGGCTGGAGCTGGACCACGGGCAGGGGCTGGAGCTGGGCTGCGGCTGAGGCAGGGGCTAGGCCAGGGGCTGGGGCAGGAGCAGGGGCTGCTAGGCCTGTGTTTATTGTGCTTTCCTGGTGCTCTGGGCAGAAAGGGACCAGAGCTTTGGAGACCACCCAGGCTTTTCCTCTGTAGAGAGCTCCCACACCCCCTGCACTGCCTCGGGCTGTCCAGCTGCAGGGGGGTGGGGTGTAGGGGCTCTGCAGAACTGCAGTGGGGAGGGCCTTCTCTGCTATAAGCTCCTTCATGTGAATCAGCACCTGATAACATAGCCTGGTCACCCCAGGGTGCCCCGCCCCCACTAAACAGCATCTTCTCCTAATTAAAAAGTCAGGCAGGGCCTCCAGTCGGGAAGGGACATTCCATGAGGAGGGGTCTCTGGCAGAGGCTTCGTGTCCTCTTGATGTTGCCGTCCCCATTTCCTGTAGGCTCCACAGTTCACCACCTCCTGTGTGCAGCTCCCCACTCCCACCCCTGCCCTTCCCTCTGCACCCCAGGCTTATAGGTGTGAAGGAGCTTTGGACAAGCAGCCTGAAACACAAGTGCTAGTTCCAATGAGGCCTCTTCTCTGCTGGGTGATCTGGAGCAAGCTTCTTAACCTCACAGCTAAAGTGCAGTGCTCTGAAACTCTCAAGTTTATTCATGCAAGGTCAAAAGCAAGTGCAAAAAGTCATAACTGTTCATCAAAGATTTTATGTTGACTCAATAGTCCTCCTTCTTTAGCCTAAGAAAATAATCTAAATGCACAGATATTCATTGTCACATAATATATAAAAACATGGAAACTTCCAGATCTAGTAACCAACAAATAGCTAAATCACAGTATATTGCACAGCCATTTAAAAACTGTCATTTTGAAGGCTGCGTACAGGCATGCTAATTTTAATTCTGCGAACTTAGGTATGCATGTGGACCAGGATCAGAGGGGAAAAGAGAAATGGAAACAGTTGTGTGAGAGCAGGGGGCTGGGGGATTAGGGATGATCTGTTTCCTTCACAAAATGTCCTTTAATGTTCTTAAAGAGCTGTTTTAACAATAAATAAATGCCAGGAAAAACAAACTCTTTTTAGAAAGCAAAGCCAAATATAAGATCCAAAGTGTTTTCACTATTCTCAGCTGAAATGTATCCAGTTCTCTGGCTCCTTGTTCACCCCAGGACCCCAGAGCCCCAACACGTACTCATGAGGTCACACACGAGCCATGCAGGCCAGCCCTGCCCCCGGCCTGTCTGGGCTGGTATTTAAAATACAGAACCAAACATCATCCTTTCCTTTTCCTTCTTCCCCTTCTCCTAATATATGTTTAAAGCTCTCTCGGTTCAAAAGATAGTGATTTCCATCTATCTCTGCTTGCCACCAGACGCTGGTTAGAATTTCTACATCCTCAGTTATGAAAATTCTTTAACTTACGCTAAGACCCTGGCCAAGGATGGCAAATATGTTTCCTCACAGGTGTCAGCTCTGATTGATTGTTTGTGGCTGCCAAAAGTACAAGAAGTAGCACTGAAATAGATTAGTTATATATGTCATGGACCCTGGGTAAAAGAGTAATGATACAGGTCCCAGGTATTTGCTATCCCAGAGTAGTCTGGTATTAAAAGTAGGGCTCTGACACCTAGGATTTCCTCTCAACCCTACCAGTGCTTTCCCGGAGAATCCTGGGTACTTCATAACTTTGTTCTGTGTAAGGATGGGTGGACGCACCCAGTACTCCAGGAAGCATGCTGATGTGGAAAGAGGGTGGACTTTGCAGTCCGATGGACCCAGGTGATAATCCCAGTTCCATCATTTATTATTCACCTTGGACAATCTACTTGATCTGATTGGACCTTGGAGTTTTCATCTGAAAATTAGAATACTTGCAGATAAGTTGTGTTATGAAGATTAGAAATAGTAAATAGAAAGTGCCCAGTCTAGTGCCTGACACATGATAGCTGTTATCCTGGACACAGTGAGGTTCAGGGGAGCTTCGTGGTTCCATTCAGGTAGGTGGTGTCATTCAGGCAGGTGGAGTGATTTAGGCAGGTGGTGTGGAAGAAGGCCCATATGGAATTGCTAGGCTACCATCTATGGGCTGTATATTCCTTTATGGCTCCCTGGCCCACATTTACATAAGCATGCCTTAACCACGGCCTTGAGGGCAAATAAGATAGCTGCTTTAGACATGATTAATTGAAAAACAAAAACAAGAAAACTTTTCACTTGATTATGCTATTATAAAACACTCCATATTATAACCAAGCATTAGCATTTATTAATTATGAATCATGGTATATATTCCTAACTGTGTACAATTTAAATAAGATTTAAGAAAAATTGATACCCAGGGATAATGAAGTACCTCACTAATTATCAGTTACTCCCAATCACTGCTTCACAGGGCTTAGTAAACTCAGCTTTCTAACTCCCTGACATCCTTAGTCTTTGGCCTTGTACAGCGTGCATCTTTACCTCTGGGCTTCCACGTTCAGTGGAAGGAGGGAGGCAAAAAGGGAAAGATGTAAACACTCTTGAAGACGGCATAACCAAACAATTCCACACGCGGTTAAAGCGGACTCTCAAACACAAGTTCAGCTTCCAAACACTGTTATGACATTGTTTTTTCACAGATCTTTAATTTAGGTGATAGCCAGTGGAACCACCCCATGAATACTCATTCATGTATTCAGCAAGGACTTTCTGAGTACACATTCTGGGCCAGCAGTTCTAAGCTGCAGAATTGGAACAGATCAGGCCTGGAAGCTTCCTAGAGATTATGTATTGTGAATTAGCAGTTTGAGGAACAAATGCAGCTTCGTTTGGCTTGTTTTTAAATTTTCTTAAATTAATATCAACATTTAGAAATCAGAAGATTTTAAGCAAAATAGCCAAATTTTTGTCTTTTTTTTTTTTTTTTTAAGATCTGACAATAATGGGCCTTCATCCCCACCTGGCAGTAATTGGTTGGGGTTGATAGATGATAACTCCATTTTAGACACAAGCAAGTCCTTAGCATTTTGCCACAGACACTACCACTCCCTATTGACCTATACCTGGCCTACTTCATTTGGTTATGTTACTTGCTTAGCTCATTATAAGCACTGGAGTTTGCAGCACCTAATCTCTCTCAACTGCTCTTGGAGTGGTGCCTAAAGAATAAATGATCACATTGACCAGAAATCTTGCAATCTAACAGAAAAGAAGGTAAGAAACAAAAAACAAAAACAAAAACAACCATGAGATTGCATCCGTACGTAGAAATTAGAACCATCACTTACTGCATATTTAGAGGGCTTGGGAGAGCATTGAGCATGGTACCATGGGATTGTAGTAAATCAAAGCCAAGTGCCTGGAGGAGGTGGTTTGGGGCTGCAGAGTAATTGCTCAACCTTTGCTGGAGAATTCTTTGTGCCTTTTGGATGCGACAAAAGAGCACTACTTGCTCAACTGCTTACTTCCTGGGAAGGTCCTGAGGGGAGGGGTGGAAGTGGGCCAGGAAATCACTCTCCTTGGGAGATATCTCCAGGGCCTGTGGGAGCATCTTAACTGCTTCTTGGACATTCAGTCAAGGGTGACAAGTTCAAGTGAGACTGCAGATTCTTATCAGAATGGATTCAAGGGGTCAGAACAGGCAGAGTCTGATGGGCACCCAGGCCCTGATTGATTTCTACCTTAATGACACAGCGGGCAACTTGACAGAGAACCTATCAGAATTCCCCAGCCACAGCTCATGTACGGATTGGGCAGCCAGGCCCCTCTGCCCTGTGCTGGAGGCTGTTCCAGGAAACTGGGGCCAGAGAACAATGCCTGCCCTTGGCCCAAATCTGCGAATCAGCCCTGAAATCTCCACCAGCAAGACCGACCCCTGAGATTTCCTCCCTCAGGACTTCTGATTCTGACCTCCAACCTGGAAGTGTCGGGGCCTAAGGAAGCAAGAAAATGCGTAATTTGTCCCAACAGTTCAAAGCTGGCGATTTTCATCTGTACTATTTTATTCAGTTGTCACCCAGCCCCTTCTATCCTGCTCTGCTTATCTCAACTCAGCCTGACCCCTGCCTGTTTGTTTTTTCATGGTTTCCAGGGTTTCAGGGGCTCATCTGAGAAGCAGTACAGCAGGGGAGCTAAAAGCCTGGCCCCTGGTGTCAACTTGCCCCTCACCAGCCTGTGACTCCAAGCTGGAGACACCACCTCTCTCTGTACCTCAGTTTTCTCATCTGGGAAATCGGGATAACAAAAGGGTCCATCTCGTAAGGCTTGTAAGGAATGAATTTGGTCATATCTATAAAACATTAAGAATGGGGCTTGGCACATGGAAAGAACTCTCTAGGTGTTAGCTGTTCTTTAGCTTAGAACACAGAGAAAGGTATATCTTTCTAGGATAGGATGTCATTATTTCCAAGCTCATAATCACAAGAATTGTCCTAACTATCATTTATTAAGTGCTTACTCTAAGCCAGGAACGGTGCTAAACCTTTTACCTGTATTCTCTCATTTATGCCTCAAAATCCAATGAGGTAGATACTGTCATTACCCCATTTTACAGAAAAAGACACTGGAACTCAGAGAGGTTAAGTGACTTGCCCAAGGTCACATAGCTAACAAGTAGCAAAGTTGGGATTTAAACCTATGGCTTTTGGCTCCAAAGTCAATGCTCTTACTCAGGATTCTGGACAGAAATACAGTTTGATAAGCAAAAGGTCCAAGTTGTTAAGTCAGGTTTTTATGTCATTACTGTTAAGGGATGAACCATGAAACTGTGCTTGCATGTGACAGGTCGCAGTTCCTGCTCAGACAGGAAGTGTCTGGACGGGGTTAGCCATCAGCCCTCTGTGTGGGGCACTTAGGAAACCACTTTAAGAAAGAGAGGGGAGTGGTCCAAAGTTAGGTAGATGAGGCCACATAGTCTTCAAAGGAACTAGAAGGAACTCAGTGTAGATTTTCTTCAACAGCCCAAACCTCTCACCCCACCACTTAAGTCTTGTTGACTTATTTGCTCTCACAGCTGAAGCAATAAATGTAGGGATTAAAAAGGAAAGCTTTAGGGTATAGTTGATTCCAAATACCAGCCTAGCCACTTACCAGCTGTGTGACCTTGAATTACTTCTCTGTGCCGCAAGAACCCCATCTGTACAATGGAGCAATAATAGCACTGAATCTGCTTGTCAGGGTTGTTGTGGCTGTTCAGTGAGATAATGCATAACTTTGAGGCTATGGGCATGCCCGGTTCCAGCTGTACAACCATGGGCCAGTTACTTGACCTCTCTGCCTCAGTTTTCTCATCTGCTAGGTGTGGATAATAGTAGTATTACCTCATAGGACTACTGTGAAGAGTAAGTAAGATGATGTACAACATGCTCAGCTCTTGTGGGAGGTTAGTAGGTACTCACTCAGTAAATGTTAGTGTTTAGGACAACGATGAGGCAAGACTTGGGATGCCAGCCCCATAATGGGTTGTCAAGAAATGTGAATTTAAAAGACGCCCCACCTTGGGAGGTACAGACCTGGCTGTAAAGATAAGACCAAGAAGCCCTGGCCTCTCCCAGGCCTCTGAAGGGTAACGTCCTGTGTTGGTCTGACCAGGGCTATGACCCCTGGCCACCCATCTTCACCAGCAGTTGCCTGGTGGGGCTCTGCCAGCAGAGTTACTACATTTGAGCTGCCCCAAGCAGGGCTTTCCACAGGGACATTGGATATGGTGGCTCGGTGTCAGAAGAAGGTCAGAAGTGTGGTGCCTTGGAGGCTTGTCCTACTGCAGGGACCCGGGTGACAACCAAGGGAAGAAAGCAAACCCTGGCTTGGGGCTTGAGTACTGGGGGTGGCAGTCGTTTCTTATGAAGACCACTTGGTGACAACCAAGGGAAGAAAGCAAACCCTGGCTTGGGGCTTGAGTACTGGGAGTGGCAGTCGTTTCTTATGAAGACCACTTGCCCCTTACAGTGTAATCACTAGTCACTGGGACCAGGTCTACAGACAGGGAGCTGCCCAGAGGGAGGGAGCTGGAAAAGCAGACCAGAGTCTGCTGGGCCTTTCCTGGGAGGTTTTGGGCACACTTCCCCTGCCTGTATCTCTGTCACCCACTGATGAATGGGGCTGCTGATACCTGCTCCAACCCTTCAGGGTTGTTTTGTGGATCAGATAAGGAAAGGTAAAACAAGAGCCTTGAGAAGCAGAAGGGCTGAATATCAATGAGATGGGCCCATCCAGTCACTTAGCACCCCAGGCAGGAGTTTGCTGGGGAGTGGAGCCCAGGTGGGTAGAGGCCCTGAGGGAGACAGGACAGCATCACTCTGAGACCCACAGCAAACCCAGCTCTAATCTGGACAGCAGTCAAGGTCAGGGGCCCTGAACCCCGGTGGGGCAGCCTGGGGGCCACAGTCTGACTCTGGGTGTTCCTGGTCTCATTCCGGAGATCTGTGGGAGGCAGTAAGTGGGGTGACCAGCAGATGAGCCCTGCTCAGGAGAGAAGCTGGTCAGAAGCTCAAGCCTAGGGACAGAGTGTCAGGGGTGCCACTTGCAGTAGAGGCATCTCCTGAGCTAGAGAAGAAGCCCTCAAGAACAGGGACAGTGTCTGACTTTGACAGGCTCCAGTGCAACAGCCCACACATAGCTGGCATTGAGCAGATGTTTATGATAATAAACTCTATGAAGTGAACAAGAAGGGGACATATATTGTGTTCAAAGACACAATTTTCTTCACCCTCCTAATATTGCACTCAGCTTTGTTTTCAAACCCACATCTCTGCTGAAGGGTGAGAAAAATAACCCAGAGTAATTCAGCCACTTCCTGTTTAATACTTGGCCCTTCAGTCCCACTGCTTGACGTGGCATTGGGGAAGGGACACAGGTGTAGTCTGAGACCATCTTTGGTCTGAGCTATTGTTCAACCTGCCAGGGGCTAAGCATTGCCTTCAGTCTCCTGGGCAGGGCCCCCTGCAGCCAGGTCCCCATACTGTGAGGTCCTGTCTCCTTCTTCCCACCTGTGGCCTCCTGCTGGCCAGCAGCCCTTACAGCCACTTCCCAGAGCCTCAGGGCTGCTTCCTTGCCCCAATCCCTCCTCCCCAGCCCCCTATCCCCTGTTATAGGGTATGTGAGTATCTGGGGCGAGGGGAACTGTAGTCGTTGGAATGGGACTCTCCCATCTCAGTGTCCTCAACTCTGGGTATTCCCCCCTGGTCTGCTCAAACTAACCCCACCAGAGCCTTCTTCGAAAGTATTCCTTGCCCCAGGCGCTGACCCTCACCCCTTCCTAGCTAGTTGGCTCTTGGGGCGGGAGTGGGACTGCTTCATAGCTTTGGTTAATTTCCGTGATGTGACTACTCCCACCATGGCAGATTTCCAGCTGCCAATGTGAAGTCACTGAACACAGACTGTAGGGTAATATGGCTCTAACACACCACCGTCTGAGTCGTTATATATCTCTCCCAAGAAATGTAAAGCCTCCTGCCTCCCCTCAAAGCTCTGGAAAGAGCACTGGAATAGGATTCATGATCACTTACCAGCCATGAACCACAGGCAAGTTCTATCCCTTCTGAGACTCAGAACCCTCATCTGTAAAATGGGAGCTGAGTTGTGGTGAAGCTCAGTGAGCTAAGATTCGAGGAAGTGCTCTGTCAGTCAAAAAGCATGATTTGTCAGAAACACTCCCAGTGCACAGGATCCAGACGTCTGCCCCAGAAATTGGCCTTGGCCCTCCCTTTAAAATCAGTGATCCTGCCACAGGGCTGTAAGGGAGAAGGGCTCGATCTCTTTGATGTCAACCTCAAAGGACAGAGGCTGCCTCTAAGCTCTTTCGCTATCCATTCACCGACCATCATGCCTGTCACTGATGAATTTCTCTTGATGGTTTTTGAAACAGCACATGCTTCCCTCCTTCACCACTCCTTAACGCAGAGATTGCTCCCTACGTGAGCCTCCTTCTCCTACGCGTGCCGCGCCTCCTTCGAGCTTTGGAACTCCATGGTCCTGGGAGAGGATATGCCAAGTGTATTCATGCTGCGATGGCGTCAGGCAGATCTGGGTTCCAGTACTGTGCATGAGCTCTGCGACTGTGAACACATGCCTTGAACTCGCTGGGCCTCAGCATTTTCATCTGTAGAATGGAAAAATAACAATAGTAGCCACTTCATTGGGTTATTGGGAGGACTGAGTGAAATAAGATACATAAAGTTCTTGGAATAGTGTCAGGCACAGAATACATGCTCAATAAATGAATTATTATTTGTCCTAACAAAGTCTTGAGGGAGGTATAAAAGATCAACCTCTAGAAGAATAAGATCCTAAAACTTTGCAAACCACGGGGTTGACTGAGGGCTGGGGCCTTCACCCAGGAGCATGGCCAGGACCATAGGCACACAGAGAGCCTGGAAGCAGAACTGGTCCCATTAGTCCAGTGCAAGGTTTCTCATCTCCAGTAGACTGACATTTGGGGCCAGATAATGCTTTATTGTAGGAATCTTCCTGTTCATTGTAGAATGTTTAGCAGCATCTGTGGCCTCTACACACTAGAGACCAGAAGCAGCCTCCCAGTTGTAACAATCAAAAATGCCTCTAGATATTGCCAACTATCTCCTGGGGGGAAAAATCACCCCCAGCTGAGAATCTTTGTTCCAGCGAATAGGGCATGACGGGCACTGTTAGTCACCCCAGCTCCAAGAAAAGCCTGGGACGCAGAGCATCTGTCCTGGCAGAATGGGTGGGTCGGCACGTGGCAGAGCCAAGTGGCAGGTGGTCAGCTGCAGGCAGCCTGGCAGCAGGCACCAGGAGGCGTGGGTCAGGGCTAGGACCCCAGCTGCTGGCAGTCCAGCGGTCAAGTAGGTCAGATCACAGCTCATATGACGTTGACCTGGGTGCAGCCTCTCGCTCTTTACTTTCATATCTAGGACCAGGACTGGATGCAGGGTCTGGGCAGGGCCAAGCCCTCGGGGAAGGGTGTGGGGCCTTACCTGCCCCCATTAGAAGGGCCAAGATACCCCTCCCACCACTGATGTCCTTCATGACCTCTAACTGGACAGCACAGCCTTCTAGGTAAGAGAGACCTAGTTTAAATCGAACCCCTGTTATATGAAAATTAAACCTAGAAAAAGAAAAAAGAAAAACCCCAGATGCTGCCACTTAAGACCGGGAGACCACCTTAGGCAGGTTGCTTACCCTTTAAGCCTCAGGTTCCTCATCTGTGCTATGACGAGGATAATGCTAACCTCACCTGGTTGTTGTAAGGATTAATTATGCTGTTATAATGACTGTACTTAGCATTACTCCTGCCACATAGTAGGTACTCAGTAAATGTTGATTGATTGAGTGAATGAATCCTTCTGCAGTATACCTTTCTCCCTTAAATCTTTTTGTTGGTTTTAGTTCTCTGGAATTTCTCCAGCTTTCTAACATAGGAAACTGTTGACTTCTCAATGGGAGGAAATGAGTTATTCATCTCTGTATCACTAGAGCTTAGCATTGGGCCTGGGGGATATTAGGTGCTTAAAAAATGAAGTTTTCCTCCCTCAAAGGGCAGTGGCCGTGCCTTATTCATCTCTGTGTGGACATAGCCCAACACAGTGACTGACATGGTAGGCGATCATTAAATGTTTATTAAATAAATGAAGGAAGGAAGGAACATACAAAAATGGATAAAGAAAGGCATGACTCAGAACACCATCCCAGGATTCTCCCTAGGAGTTCGTTTCTACATGTCCATTTAGGAGGGCCATTGCTGCTTACCCGGAGGAGGACAGCCAAACCCTGGAGAGGACAGCAATGTCCTCACCTAGGTGATGAGTGACAGACCTCAGGCAGAGGGAGGAAAATCTCAGGCAGAACTTTTACACCCTGGGCAGCTTCTATGGACCCTCCCCCGGAAGCCTGCTGCAGGCTTCTCTGCTCCCCCAGGGGACTGGGACAATCTTCCTGCTATAGTAGGCACGGGGTGGGGTCCGAGTGTTGTTCTCCTCCCTC
This sequence comes from Pteropus vampyrus, assembly GCF_000151845.1. Lineage (NCBI taxonomy): Eukaryota > Metazoa > Chordata > Mammalia > Chiroptera > Pteropodidae > Pteropus > Pteropus vampyrus. The sequence goes on from NW_011888983.1 coordinate 1,294,530, forward strand.
AGGATGAGGCAGTGTGGGCTGTACTCTGTAAGGTCAACCGCACAGGCACAAGAGACAGTGTGGTTCATTAGGAAGACCTATGGCTGGGGAGTCGGGGACCTGGGTTCTACTCCTATCCCAGTTACCCACCCATGCAGTGATGCTTCATGGTCACTACCCTCCCTGGACCTCTGTTTCCCCATCTGTACGATGGGGACTTGGCAGTGCTTGGGACTGTTATATCTTTTGATGCCTAGCCAGGGTGACAGGTCAGTCAACAGTCATGTTACTGAGCACAGCCAAGTGGCTCACGTGGGAGACCAACCAGTGACATCAAGGCACTGCTGGATTTCACAAGGGCATCGCCTCCCCAGCCACCTAGCACTGCTGGGCATTGAACGCACTGTTAGGTGAAGCATCTGCTCTCAAATCTAGGGGTCTGATGAAAGCAGGGGCAGCAGTGAGATTTTCCAGGGGCCTAAAGATTTCCCAGGGGGACCTTTGAGAATCATCATTGAAGGCAGGCAGGGGAATGCGATAGAAAAAGTCTTTTATTTATTTATTTATTCATTCATTCATTCAATCATTTTTTATTTTTATGATTCCCCTATCTCTCTTCTTTTTCCTAAGGTACAGAATCAACTGACAAATAAGTGCTTTAACTTTGCTGAAGTCTGTGTAAGGACGGGTTGGGGGATGAGAGCTTGGAAGAGCTTGACAGAGCCAAATTCCCTTGCATCAGATAAAGGAGCCCAGAAAAGAGAGATGGGCATGTTGGGTCTAGAGAGAGGAGCCAGGGAGAGGTGTGGAAAGAGAATGGGACTATGAGCGATTTGGGGTGGAGGGAGTTGCTTTCTGCGTGAGAGGTGTAGGGCGAGGTACTGTAATGAAGGGCCTTAGCGGAGTAACTCAGCCTTTCTGTGCCTTAGTTTCTTCCTCTGCAGGGTGAGGATGATAGAATTTTCTCTCTAACAGAAAACACTTAGAATCATGCCTGTCACGTAGTAAGGACCATAAAGGTATGTGCAGTGATGATGGTGGTGGTGGTGATATAAAAACTTTTGAAATCTTCAGTGGAATTTATGTCAGTTAGTCACGGGCCAAGCAAATGGCTCTCATGGGACCTGGCTGAGTGCCGAGTCCCATGTCAGCTGCCTGCCAACAGTAGGCAGGTGGTCACCGGAGTAGCTCCATCACCGGGGACTCCCCCAGAGCCTGCAGCACTCGGAGCCACGGCCTGTCGGGCCTCGAGGGTATAGGGCATCTGCCATCCATGTGGCTAAACCATCCCAAAATTACTGTGGGTCAAACTTTGTCATCGGCCTGCTTCTCAAGAGAACACGTACCCCAGCCAGGAGGCACAGACTTCCTAGCCAGCTGACCCCTCTGGCAAACTGTACTCCGGAGATATTTTCAGATTCTGGGTGACATTCTTCTGCCCCTCAGCCTAATAGATCCCAGATGCTCCCCTCCTCCTTCAACCTCCTTCCCTCCAGCTATTTCTAAAACCCTGGGGCTGCCTCACCCAGTCACTATACCTCTTGACTTATTATTATTATTATTATTTTTAATTTAAAACATTTTGTTCCCCCCTAACATGATGGCTTGACAGAGGCCAGCATGAAAGAGGCTTTTTCCTCCTGGATGGGGACCAGGACAGAAAAGCTGGCCAATTGATGAAGGTGGAGAGAAAGAAGCTGGCCTTGGGAATGTGAGGAGCAGGGGGAAACACAAGGAGTCTTTATTGGCCAAGCATAAAAGAAGCCACAGGAGTAGCAGCTGTGTTAACGTAGCCAGGTCACCAGGGGCTGGGCAGACTCACCAGGCCCAGCTGGGAATCCCACAGGCCTTGGGGGTCTCATGACTCATGTGCTGCAGAAATGCCTTCTAGTTCACCATCTTTCTGTTGCTACTTTTCTTTACCTTCCCTCCCCACCCATCGTCCTGCCCCCTTCTTCAGAGTATTTGAATTTGTAATTCTTGGCCATTGTCAGTAATGAGATAGGGCCATTGCTGAACCCTTTGGGAGGTAGGAGGGTGAGTGGACATAACTAGGAGACAGGAGAGAGGAGGGGAGGGGAGGAGAGGGGAGGAGAGGGGAGGGGAGGTGGGGCTGGAGCACAGAGGTGGACGGTGAGAAAAAGTTTAGCGGGCAGCAGACCCAGGAGGGCAGAACCGCCTGACTCACAGCTTAATAGAAACCAGGACAGGCCGATATACATCAGGCAGGGGACCAAATGAGAAACCTTCTGCCCCTGCTTCCTGCTTGTTTTCCTTGTATTTCATGGAAGCGTGGAGAGGACAACAAGCTTGCTAATAATCATGGTCTCTTTAGGTTCAGTTACGCTTTTGACCTTTTGCAATGTGCCTTGATGCCCGCTGACCTGTGTTCCTCAAAGCAACTGTGTACATGCGCTGGGGCACATCTCGAAGGGCCCACTTTGTGGGTTGGGAAGCTGAGGCATGGAAGAGACTGCTTGGGAAGTTAGGGCCCCAGCAGGGCTGCGCCTGGGGCCCAGACCTCTGGATTTCTCATCCAATGATGAAAATTTGGAGATGAAATAAAGGGAGAAGAGATTATACTAGTGAAAGTGGGCCAGGAAAACACAAACTTCGAAGACCAGCCGAAGAATTCTTGGACGCTTCTTCTAAGGCATTCCCCCACCCCGCACCCCACCTCATCCTCGCATCAGTGACACTGACCCTCGCATTTTCTCTCTCTCTTTCAGGACCTCCTGTAAGTACCTCCAGCCGCAGCCTGCTCTCACACATCTGAAAGGTTTTGCTCTCTGCTGGTAAACGGGCCCTGGGTGGGAGAACTGATAGCTGGCCGTGCTGTCTTCCAGGGGAGCAGTACAGCCTCTGGAAAAATCTGCAAGGTCCCTCCAGAATGTTGACATGGGAAAAAGGGCTGCCGTTTTGCTTTCCGCCCACCTCTGCATCCCTCCAGGGCCAGACAATGGCTGTCCCCGCAAAGCAGGTCCCAATTTCAATCTGAAAGGCTGGCTTGCCCATTGTTAGCCCAGCTCCTTTGTCCCCCAAAGAACTAGAGCCAAAGAAGCACCAGGTATTAGAAAGAAAGAGATAATCTCTGCTCACTTTTGGTCCTTGAAAGGTCTCCTGCCCATTCAGTAAACAGGGCAGTGAGCGGCTCTAAGTGTAGACTGCTCCCGAGGATGCGATGTCCACATCGCTGTGTGGACAGCTCCACTCTAGCCAAGTCACTTTGGGCAGGTTGTGGTGGTTGTTATTGTTGTTGTTGTTGTTGTTGTTGTTGTTGTTGTTGCTGCTGTTGTTAAGAAAGCAATGTCAATAGGTTAGATTAGGAGACTACACGAATTATAGGTAGCGTGTCAGGTTCCTGTCCCTGGCCTCGCCCTAAAGCCCAGGGTGGGGCTGGGAGCCAAGTCATTTGCAGAGAACCTGAGAAGCAGGCAAGGAGACTGGCCCCCAAAGTAATGGATCCAGAGAACAGGAGCATGTCTTCTCGAAGACAGCATTTGATATCCCAACAAAAGACCCAGAGGTCACAGGGGCAGCTGGGGACTGGAGTTGAAAGGGCCCAGCCCTCAGCATCAGATCTTTCTCAAGGTTACTGAAAGAAGCCCCATTTCATTGCTTTCTTGGAGAAGACATTTCCATAGTTTTTTTTTTTCTCTCAATCTACCTGTGAGAGCAGCCGGCCCAGTCTGTAATAAGACTTTATTTATTCTTCTATCTGTGTCCCAAGAGGGGCATTGAAACCTGTGCTGACGATGCTGCCCAGCTCCCTGCCTGCTGAGTTACAGAGAGAGAGGAAAATCATGTCATTCCCTGAAAGAGAAGGATGATTTATCATGGCATGTTTTGGATGTCAGATCTCAATTCCTGTCATCAATCTTCCAAAATAAACTCTGCCATAGGAAACTTCCACAGACCACCTGCTGGAAATGGGCTGTTTTTCCCCTTCTTTTCTGACGAAGCCAAAAAGAGTCCTCACCTCCCCCACTCCCAGGACCTCCCCCACACACCTCTCCCCACAGCCAAGCTGCTAGGCTAACCCAGTAGCTGGGCTCTGGGTCCCTGCCTGACTGGAGGGCCTGCCCTCACCTCGAATGTAGTGTTCTCTTGGCTTCTGCTGACCTCATCCCAGAGCTGTTCCCAGCCAGAGAGGGCGCTGTCGCTCCTTGGGGCTCTACGGCGCAGGAGCAAATGAGGGGGTTGAATCTGAATCTCCTCACAATTCCTGCCGGCCTGGCCACCACCAGCATGGAGTGATAGGGAGGAGCCCAGGTAGCTTCCCCAGGTAGCATTCTTTCCCACTTCTCAGCCTAGCACAGAAGAATCTCGAATCCTCCAGCTGTGACTGAAACCGCATGGAGGGATGAGGAGTAGATGGGGAGCTGGCCGGGGTGGGGGTGGGGGTGGGGGGTGGGATCACTTCCCAATCCTGTTTGCTTTGCTTCTGCAAAGAAAGAATGTCATGGGCCAGAGGTGAGAGACAGGGAGACAACGACTGGTAGCGATGCCTGTCTGCTGCCCTCTGAGTATGTCTCAGGGGCACCCCCCTGGGGTGGCTCTGTACTCCAGTTGGAAGACCCAGGTTCCTGTGGGCGCAAGGACAGTCAGTGCCTAGAGAACACAACCATGGAGGGTGGCTTCAAGTAACAGCAGGAATCATTTAAATGGTAGAAAATTTGTGGCCACACATGCCACACATGCCCTCATGCCCATGGCAGACGTTGCTAATCAATTAGGAAGCTTTTTAATGTTAATACTTTATTCGGTCACTACTAATCCGTTGGGGTCTGCACTCAAACCGACATCTGTTGGCCATGCCTACACTAGATTTAAGGGAGAATTTCTTAATTATGGGAACTATAAGACTGAAGCCCAAGGGGAAGTAGGGAAGTCTCTTTCTCTGGAGGGATACTGAGAAATATATGACGTCCAGCTGCCAGCCTTGGTTGAATGCAGTCTTTGAATATGATCGAGGCTCTCCCTTTTGTTCATAAAATAACAGGCTCATAGAGCACAAGGGCGTCCAAGGTCACATCGCTGGTTGGGCAGTGTGGAACCATCAGGTATTATAATACGTTTACCTTTGTAAACTTTACTCTTTCTCCCCTTTATTTCAGGGTCCCACCGGAAGACCTGGCCTCCCAGTGAGTAGCTTTTATTTCTTCCTTCCTCTGCATCTCTCTCACGTGCTCTTTCTCAATCCAAGGACTGGCGGGTCGGGTGGCTGTTTTCCTCCATCTGTATCTGGGTGAGAGGCCCCTCTCCAGTTCCTCTAACCCATATCTGAGGGTAAACTTCCTGGGTACCCTTCTGGGGCCTCCGGCAGGCAGATGACAGCATGCAGGCCCCTCCAATGTTGGACTGGACTTCCAGACAGATGGCCCTATAATGAAGGCCTGGAAGGGGAGGTAGCCCACGGGCTTACTGGGTATCTTCCTTCATGCCAGCTTAGATTAAGGCCACTGTCCCTGCTTTGTCTTATGCCCTCTGATAGGAGTAGACTCAAAAACTTTCTTTTCCCCCCAGTTACCATTTCCAAATGGTAGGGAAGCTATGCCAAGTAACCATGCGGTCTTTGGAATCAAAATAGAAAAACACTAATTGCCACCTCTTACTGAGACCTTTATGCATTCCAGGCACTATGCTAATCACTCTTCACACATTTGATTTGTTCAACAACTCAGTGAAATAGGTATCATTATGCAAACTTTATAGATGAGGAAACCCACACTCAGAGGGGTAAGATGCCTTATCTGATCGTCCAAGCTTCAGTTGTAGACCTCTTTGAGGCCCATACCATGCACCATTCCATACTACTGTTTCCTGTGGTCCCTGCTCCACATCTGAGAACCATCTTTAAAGTCTTCAAAGACATTGCTGTGTGGGGTGTAGCCTGGGGCATATATGCATTGAGTACTAGATACCATGGGCCCTCAGGTAGGGAGGGGCTCAAGCAACGTGCTGTAGTCAGCCAGAGGGCCAAGGTGAGGTGTGGAGAGTATCCGGGGCTGGCACCGGACTTCCCGCTCTCCCTGAGCGGAAGGCCACATCCATTGGACTCCAGACCCTCTGTGCATCTCTCTTACCCAGTTACTCCTCCTTTGACATGAATTATTCTGTAACTTCGTGACTAATCCAACAGCTTCTAGAATTCATGTCCAGCAGTGACTTTCTTAATGAAATGCATGTGGGAGAATGTTTAGCCTTGAAAATGGAAACTCTCCCGGTAAGTCCGATGCCTGGAGCAGAGGAGGACGGGTGAATCGGTCCCATGAAACCCAAGGAGGGAAAAAATCAGATGACTGGTGGGGGAACGTGGGCAGACTTTGTTTTTTCTGACAACGTCCACCTTTAAAAAGCATTTGGGGGCAATTCACAGAGCAGAGGCTGCGGCACATAGTTTCCAGTCTCTGGCCATTCCACGTCTGTCCCGAACCCGAGCATTTTATGGCCAGGACTGCAAAGAACATTAGTTTTAAGAAAGAAATGAAAAGAAACCAAAACACACATCCTGCAAGATCATTCAAAAGCCCAAAAGTGAGTGGGCCGTGGGGATGTCACACCCGACATCTAATGGATCTGGTGTCCTCAGCAGAAAGGGCCACTGATCCACAGGTCACGGTCCTGCTCATGCTTCTGCCTGAAGGGACCTGAGAGTGTCCCACAGAAAGATTTGCTGGCCCCTTGTTGTGAAATGCAAAACGTGTGAAATACAAATATGCTTATAAAATTCACTTGCCTGCTGGGCTTACTACCGGTAGACACCATTTATATACAACACTCACCAGATGCCAGGCACTGGAAGTAAGCTTGCCAGAGACATCGTCTCATGGCAGCCTCCCAGCAGCCCCATGAGAGAGACGTGGATGCTCAGGGAGGTTAAAGAAACAGACTCATGCTCATAACCAACATTGCTACCCTGCCACACAACAAAAACTGAGTGTTTTATTAAAGACACCATTGACCTGAACAAGGTATGTGTCACCAGAGCCTAATTTCAGAGCCGATTGCTACTCTCTGGGGCGTCCACGTAAATCTTCGGATGCTAATTGTCCCTCAAAGACCTTTTGCCCCAGTGGGATCAGCAGACACAGAACCACCCCCAGAGATGCCCACACCCTTCAGAGAGGAACCCATACACCCAGCTCTCGCCTGCCCAGCAGGACAAACGCGATCTGATTTTTGGCCCCTGTTGTTTTCCATGCTTCCAGCTCCTAGCAAACCCCAGGCCTCACCCCAGAATTTATGATGTCTGTACACATATAATTGCAAAAAAATATTTTCTACCAAAAGGGGGAGGAACGAAACTTAATAAGCAGATTTCCAGAGCGAGAAGATGTAAGCCCTGGCTGCAAAACAAAGCAGTTCCCTCTGAGCAGCTGGAACTTGTGATGCGGCTGGATCCACATGGCTCACAGTTCTTCCTGTTAGTGCTGAGGGTGGCCACGAGGAGGAGGCTTGGAGGACTGTCCGTAGCCTTCTCAGAAGAGGACCTGGGGAGGAGCTGGGCACTGCTCCCCAGCTCTGGCATAGAGAGACCTAGGGAAGTGGTTCACCCATCACATGGGAGCTGCCACGCACCCTGTTCTGTGTCTTGAAGTTGAGCATGACGAGGCTGTGGCACATCCTAGCTATAGCTGGAAGGGATTACGACAACAGACGTCTAAAGGAAGAAGGGCCTTGGACCACTGATGGAACACATAGCGAAACTGAGGCCCAGGCTGGAGACCAGACTCATACATTAGTGCTCTTTCCATAGCACCATGCCTGAGTGCAGATAGAGACAGGGGTGGCTGCTTGCCAAATAGTCTCTGGGGGCTAAATGGGCAAGTTCATCCATATGATACCTGGGCATTGTCCCTACTGCCCATGCAAACCAGATCTTGGGTACATAGCTAGCCTGTGGGGCCTTTACATGCTGGCTCACCTCCAGCCACATCTAATTATCTCTGCATCCTTCATTAGGGGGACAAAGGCGCCATTGGGATGCCTGGACGTGTGGTGAGTTGGCTCATGTCTACCTGCTTGGGTGGCCATTGCTTGCTTCTTCATGCTGGCCTATCCCCCAAACCATGGCAAGCTGTTGCCTACCCCAGCCCGAGGAAGGGGTCAGATCTCTCCCTTCCCCTGCCCAAGTCAGCTTCAGAAAGAGACAGATGAGAAGAAGGAAAGAAGTTTCATTCCAACCCTTCAGATCTTGCAATCCGGCTTTACTCTCCAGAGAGCTGCCAGCAAAGGAAAAATCCAAGGAATTTCATGAATAAAGCTCTTTGCTGGATGACAGGGTGAAGCCCAAACCCCACTTGGTATTGAGAAGACTTCCACTCACGCCATCCGCAATCCCCTAAGGCTGGCAGTTAGCCTTCAGATTTATAGCAGCTCCTGCAACCATCCCCCAGCAAGAGCAGCCAAAGATGGTAAGAAATGCAGCCTCCCAAGGCTCTATGGAAACTGGTGGAGCCAGCTTCCCAGAGGCATCTTCCACAGACAGAGGCTAGAAGGAGATGAAGACAGGGCTTGCTCCAGGCTCCCAATCCCCACTAGGCGGCTGGGAGTTAAAACGTTTAATATTTCCTGCTGAAAAATTAAGATGGTGAAAGGGAAATGTTTGACAGGGAGAGTATATCTCAGAAATGGAAAGGCTGACACTAGGCCTTAGGTCCAAGCACCAGGGTTTTTTTTCTGGTGGCTTCTATCCTCTGAGGGGCTAGAAAGGGCAGGACGGGCACATGCTGGCAGCCTAAGGCAGTGATGGCCACGTGCCGTCCTCACCACCACTCAGCCTAGTCTAGGATGTGGCCCAAGCCACTCTCCCTGTCTGACCCCTAACTCCCCACCAGCCATCAGCCTCAACCTCTACCCTGGCTCCCAGGTACCCCTGATTATCCCCCATGCCATCCTTTCATGTCACTCATGTGCTTTGCCTCATAATCTCACCTCCTGGGCTGTTTGGCCTTAGGCCTAGGTACAGCATCCTTGTGTGAGTTCGCTTGCCTGGTGTGAGCCTGGCGCTCAGAGAAAAGGCATTTAGCTAACACTCGAGAGTGCTAACCGCGTGCTGGCATTGTGCTAAGAGCCTCGCATATATCAGCTCATTCAGTCCTCAACATTGTGGGAGGCAGGCAGTTCCCATTTTTCAGATGAGAAAACTGAGGCTCGGATGTTAAGTGTCTTTCCCAAGGTCACATGGCCAGGAAGTGGCGGATCAGGAACTTTAATCTGGGCAGCCTGACTCCAGACCTGTTCTCTTGACCCTGACAATGCTATTCCCCATCCCGACACTGGCGACACAGCTCTAAGGAGCGCCTTATTCTTAGGGTGAAGCCACAGTGCCTGGGCTTACGACCTGGGTTATTTTGGAAGTTCTGGACAAGTGTTCCATGTCACAGAGCTTTGAGGGGCCCACCCCAAGGGCTGTCTGTCAAGACATGGAGGCTGGGGGCCCTGGGCCACTCCACGTGAGGCTCTCCCACCACTTTCCAGAATTCCTGCCTGATCCTGTCCCTCTGCTTCAATTCTCTCACTCCAGACACTGAGTCCCCCAGGTTGTCCCTGGGTCCTCCCCTGTGTAGAGTAGGAAGCAACATTCAGCCGGCCTTTCTCAGGGACTTGCTACGGGTGGGCCTGAGCCAGGCACATTCTCCACCATAGCCCTCCAATATCTCGTTTTATTGATGAGCATGTTGAGACTCGGCTAGCCCAGGATCGGGGTTGAGTTAGGTTTTGTACCCAAGCTAACTGTCAGGCTCCAAACTCTTTGCTCCTAACAGGTAAGCTTTAGGAGACTCTACAAGTGCAGCTACCAGACTGCAGGGAAGATGGTAAAATGCAAAAGTAGGCCTGCCCCTTCTAGCTTCCCCTTCAGGCCTGCCCCTCCTGCCCTCCTTCTTGGGCCCTTGGACATGTCCCCCTAGGAAGTGTCCACCTGAGCCTCGTTCTGGCCCACAGTGGTAGGGGCAGGAAGCAGATCCACAGGAGGTTTCCCCATTTCCTTCCACACAGAGCTATTTTCAAGCAATTTGGGGGCTTTCATGCTGCTTGGGCTATTTTAAATGTGACAGTGGGTCCATTTGGCTGCCCAGTAGGAATTCTGGCATGAGGCACCTGATAACGACTGGGGTGGCCAATTGGTGTGAGATGCTGGAGTTGAAATGCCTGAGTTGTTCTCTTGGTTCACCAGAGGTGGAGCCACTGGCTTCTATAGATTAGGGTGAATTGGGGCTGTCTATCCACCAGCCACTATGGTTATAGGAACCCTTAGCGATTACCCAGTTTCCTTTGCATCCCAGACTCATCTTCCATCCCCCATCCTTCCAGATGTGTGTGTCCTACTATCTGTCCTCCCTCGTTCCTCCAACCTCCCACCACTGTCTTGTCTGGCCAGCCCTAACAACTTCTGGCGTGCCTGGTTTAGCAAAGCTTTGTGCTTGGTGCTCAGTTGGACCTTCACACCAATTAGACTCCACCATGCCCACACCCACCTCAGAGGACCAGCCAGCTAGGGTCATAGCTGCTCAGGCAGATTTTCTGACCTGGCTAGGTTCTCCTTCTCTCTCTGTCTCTCTGTCTCTCTGTCTCTCTCTCTGTCTTTCTCTGTCTCTCCATCTCTCTTTGTCTGTCTGTCTGTCTGTCTCGCGCGCCCTCTCTCTCTCTCTCTTTCTCTTTCTCTTTCTCTCTCTGTCTCTCTCTTACATGGAGAGGGCCTCTTAAGGCTCCTGCCACTATTTCTCTGTTATCTGGAATGGCTGACTGGGACCAGACCAAGGGGTGAGGCAATAGCCGTCCACACGCTGTGCTTGTTGGATGCAAGACCTGTCATGTGTCAGCATCTGTGTTTTGTTTTGTTTCTTATTTCACGGTGATTTCTTGTGTTTGGTCATTTGTGCCATTAACACAGATTCTTGTGTGCGCGCCTCTCTCTCATCCTTTCTTTTTTTCTCTCCCTCCTTCTCTTTCCTGCACCCCGGGTTGCATGTGGCTGCCCCAGGGAGTAAAGGGCCAACCAGGCGAGAAGGTGAGTCCACACTTTCCCTCTGTCCTTCTGTCCCAGCCTCTGCTTTGGGATAGACGGTGGGGGTGGGGCGCTTTCAGAGGCCCCAGCTCAGCCCTCCTCGTGGCACACGGGCCAGCAGAGCTGCCAGCCAGGCCTGTTTTGCCCTTGCAGTCTCTCACGGCCTAGTTTCCTAACAGCTTCCACACATCAGGCAAGAGTCTTGGGATTCCTGGGCTGAGGCCCCAGCTCCCTGGCTGAGTGGGTCTTCCCTGCCTGCTGAAGCTGCCTGTGGCCTCAGAGCTCTGATCCCAGGCCTTAGGCAGTCACCCTTCCCAGAGGCAAGGAGAGCGCCAGTCCTGTTTTGTGTGGGATGCATCATCGTGCCTACCTCCTAGCAGGGCACAGTCTGGGTCCTTTTGTCAGAGCATCACCTCTCACCCCCATCTGTGTTCCATACGCCCTTCAACCTCCTTCTGCTGCCCCTCCCCACCAAATCCTGGCCCAGACTTAAACCCTCTGTGTCGCTCCAAAACCTGGACTAGGAAGTTCCAGGCAGCTCCAACCTTCAGGCTTAGGGCTGCTGGGCCCATACAGCAAGGGAGTGTCTTGTCCCTACTCTCTACTTTCAGCAACCCACCCACAGGCAAGCCACTGTTCACCAGTTGCGGGGTGTGCAGCCACATGGGTATTGGGGGCTGGGGTAGGGAAGAAGAGCTGGGAGCTGGAAACTTGAGTGGGGCTGGGGCAGGTTGGAGAGTGTCCTGAGCAGGGCCATGGGGAGAGACGTCTAGTGCCTGAGTAGCCATGGCTGAGCTGTGTCCCCTCCATCTCTCCCTCCCTCCCTCCCGCCCTGTGCCACCTTCTTGCCCAACACTGCACTGAATCCTCTGCTGAATCTCCCCGCTTCCGGTCTGGGTCCCACTGCCCTCTTTCCTTGATCCCCGTATCTTGTGCTCTTTCTGTATTTCTTCTTGCATCATTCCTCCTCCTTCCCCATTGCCCTTCTCAATCCTTCCCGGATGCTCCATTCATCCCCTCCGGGTCTCTTCTCCTCTGATCCCCCGTCTTCCTCTGCATCATCTGGCCTCCTCTGCCCTCCTGCCTCTGGCTGGCACCCCGCTCTAACCTGCTTCTCCTTCCCCACCTGCCAGCCCCTCCCTTTCTCTCTTCTCTTCCCACCCCTCTTCCCTCCTGCCCCCACCCCTCGCTCCCTCGTCCTCTCTCTCTCTTCCATAGGGGGCCCCAGGAGATGCCGGGATGTCCATCATCGGTCCCCGAGGTCCCCCTGTAAGTGATATTTGCTTTTCTTGGGAGTGGGCGGGATGGGTGAGTTAATGAAAAGGGCTTGGGGTGGAAGCAGTGTACGTTCTGGCGGTACCTTTGGGTGCGGCGGACGCCACATGTGATGTGGTCTCAAGGCCAGGCCTTGGTGCTGCCATTGATGGTAATGAGTGGCCTCACTAAATATACCTAAATTATAGCCTCCTGGGAGGATTTGCAAAGGGTCTACCCTCTAGCCATGAAACTATAGCAGCTGCAAGGTGGCCCTGCTGTTTACACGCAGAGGGAAGAAAGTGCTCATTCCCGTCTGGAGCAGGTGCTCCAGCTTAGCAGGGGACAAGCCTTTTTTCTGGAAGCCCATGGAGCAGATACCCAGAGTCCAAGTCCAAATTCACTGACCCGACATCCACTCCTGGTCCTGGCAGAGGCCAGACCTGCCACTTGCCCTCAAAGGCTCCTTTTGTGCTCAGCCTGTGCTCAGTCTGTGTCCTGTGTCTCAGTCCTTCTATCCAGTAACTGGGGTCTTGGAAAAATCAGAGAAGATTTTCCTTAGGGACCAGAAGGTGGACTTGGGTGATGGTACGGAAAAATATTGACTGTGGAAAGGAGGACTAGGGCTGTTTTGCTCAAAGAGTGCCTCGACCATGGGGCTTCAATAAAATCACAAATGTCTAGCACAGCCCTCTCAGTAGGGGAAACTGAGGCCCAGAGAGGGGAAGTGGCTTGGCCAGGGTTCCATGCATAAAGGCTGGATCAGGATTAGAACCCAGTAACCCTAGCATCCAGGGCTCGTATAGCAACAAGCCATAGTCTCTATGTTCTGCTATGTGCTTTTCCTGACCTGCCATTCATGATGAGAGAGTGAGGGGAGCAGAGGGCTAGCCTCTAGGAGTCTGATGCTACACCGATGGATGGATGAAGCCCCACCTGCCCTTTCTCTGCCTTCAATGAAAAGAGCCAGTGGGAAGCAAGAGTCTCTACTACCCACAGTCTAGGGAGAGGGATCAGAGTGCAAAGTGCTAACTCATGTTCAAGGGAGGGAACTATGATGAGCTAAGTAGCCAGAGAGGGGCTGTGGTGAGTGATGGGAGCTGAGAGGTAGAGCCAGTCAGGCTGCCTGGAGATTGGGGAAGGTTGGAGAGGCGAGCTGAAGGATAGAGCTAGGGAGCCTGCCGGGCAGGTCAGGGTCCTGGGCTGGAGGCGGGGTTTGAAGGGACCTGGGCTGCGTAGACAGGGCCTTCTTGGCAAGATTTCCTCTGGCTCAGACCACAGTAATAACGCTAAGGGCTGACACTTGGCGCCTACCCTGAGGCAGGCAGTATCCTAAGACCTTTACACATAATAACTCAGTTAATCCTCACAAGAGCCCCACAGGTAGGTGTAGCACCTCTGTTTTATAGGTAAGAAAAACAAGGCACAGAGAGGTTGAGTGATTTGCCCAAGGTCATACACTGGAGTGTGGTCACACTGGAATTTGATCCCTCAGCCTGGCCGCATGGCTCTGAGTCTGCACTCTGAACCCTGATGCTATACTATAGCAAACAGCCAGGCCATGCGGTCACGTCCTCTGTGATTCTGGGCTCACATGGCTACAGCCCCTGTGGGGCTGGAAGCCTCTTTGTGTACTGGGAGAGACACAGTGCGAATACACTGAGCCCAGTTGTTACTGACAAAGGTGGTACCCAGCAAGCAGGTGACTGGGAGATGGGAAGATTACAGAGAAAGACAGCCCCTAGGTCCTGACAGCAAGGGCCAAGCCTGGGGTGGGCCTCTTAGGAGAACAAGGAATAACACAGAATACAGGTCCTACCCTCTGGCCACCATCTCTGCCTCACTGTCTGACCACAGAAGTTCCATTGTGTTGGTCACGCTGGTCCTCTAACACCCTTTTAGCAGCATCTGTCAGCAGCATCATGTCAACGAGCTACCTAAAAGTTGTTGAAAAGGCCCCACTTCTGGAGAACATGCTCAGGGCAGTGGTCTGCCTCAGCTCCCATGGCTTCCAGCCCCACATTCTAATCAGGAACATACCTCTGTCGTTGGATTTGATCCCAATGGTAAAAGCACCTTCTGTTCAGGTAACAGTGATGACTTCTGTCTCCTGGGCACCTAGTGCACCCTGCGTCCTAGACAAAAGCTCGTGTATGCACCAGTGTCCTTCGATCCTCTCAACAAAGCTGTGAGAAGGCCCCACCAGCCCATGTCACAGAGAAGGAAACTGAGAGTTTCACAACTCACCTGTGTTCACCCAGCTGGTCAGTGCTGGAGCTTGGGTTGGACTAGGTCGGCCTCATTCCAAAGCCAGCATTCTTTCCCCAACACCTCTTTCCATGTTTTAAGCTCTACTATTTAAAAAAGATATTTACCTTAAAGAGAAAAAAACATTCTCCCTGTGGGTGCCGTGTGGTGCTAAGAAAAGTTTTACGGCACCAGGAGGCTTGACCAAGCCCACGTCCTCCAACTTTGGCCTGTGTGGGTGACTATCACCCAGATGGTCGGGGCCACCCCTGCTGAGTCCTTGCTAGACACCAGAGCAACCCTCTCTGCTCCTCTACAGAAGCCACCTGGAGCTGATGAGAGCAGGGGACCAGGGAAGACAAAGGGACCATTCGTCATTAAAACGTAGAGGTCAAATGGGCAAGCCCTCTGTGGCCGGGTATGTTGGGGAACATGTGGCTTTCCACTTGGCTAGAAAGGGCTCAGCATATCTGCTGCTAATAAGAACCAGCCCTGCTGCCGTCAGGGGCCACCTGCCTCCTCTCTTGGAGCTTTGTAAATAGTCCAAGTAAAGGGGCAACTGTCCAGGCACTTTGGAGAAGGATGATTCACATTCCAATGAAGCGAGATGCTGAAGCTGTTGTCCCATTAAACTGAGGGGGAGGCTGGGACCTCGAGATACTGGCTGGTCCAGCAGACACTGGAAAGATCATCTGCCAGGCTAGGAAATGCTCCCCATTTCAAAGTGAGCTCAATCCCTCCCTGCGCCCCGCAGCTTCTCTGCAGGGGACAGGAGGAGGTATCTGAACTTGCAGCCCTCATCCACAAGAAGATACCCCTGCCAGGTCGATATACCTGTTGAGTGTCTCTTGGTTTATTTTTTCCATCAATATTTGCTATGCACCTCCTGCTGGATAATCAGCAATGAAAACCTGACTGCAACGGGCTTGCCCCTTTGCAAAGAAGCCAGCAGTCCCATAGTGATTACAATCCAGTCAGTGCTCAGTCTGCGGCAATTAGGAAGCTGTGGGGACACGGAGGAGGCACGTGACTTTGGGTCGGGGCAGGCAGGGGAGGCTTTCAGGAGGGAAGGATAACTAAATTTGTGATCAAGAATGAGCAAAGGTTACTTAGTTACCAGGCTGGGGAGGAGCACTGAGTCCCTGAGGCAGGAAGGGTTCCTATTAACTACGGGAGAAGAAGGGAAGTTCTCTCCAGAACAAAGCAAGGACAAGGCAAGGTGAGCAAGGGCCTGATCATGAAGGACCTGGACTCCATGTTCAGGAGTTGGGGCTTTGTCCTGAGGGCAGTGGAGAGCCCTTGGGCTGTGTTTAGCTGAGGAGGGACATGGTCGGATTTGCAGTTTATAAAGATCTCCTGATCATCCCCACCGCCTCCAGTGTGGAGCATGTTTAAAAGAGGCTACAATTGGGGGCCTGGCTGGAAGGCACCTGCACTAATCAAGACCTGGACTGGAGCACAGTCAGTAGGGCTGGTGGGAGGACTGGACTGACCAGATATTTTGGAGGTGGAATTGACGGAATTGAGTGATGACAAAAACGGAGGTTGAGGGAGAAAGAGGAGTTCAAGATGACTCCACATTCTGACTTGAGTAACAGAGTGGATGGGGTGCCCTTTCTCGGAGGGAACGGCAGATTTTGCGGGGGAGGTGAGTTTTATCTGAACAAGATGAATTTGAGAAGTCCTTTTAATGTCCAAGGAGAGCTGTGTGGCTCTCCATTTGCTGCTGGAGGTCAGAGGGCATAGTGTACCGAGCTGGCTCACACTGGTTCACAAGAGCAGGTCGTGCACACCCCTCCCAACTCTGTTCAGTGATGTCACACTGGGAGCTTGAAATCAGCTGTGGTGGAAGTATTTACACCACAGAAGTTGGCAAATGCTGTGCAAAAGCGGGGCTCTCCTCTTCACTCTCCCCGACCCCAGCCAGTGATTAAACACCAACACAGACGCTTGTTTGAAAGAGAGTCAGCACTGACTTGGAGAGGGAGAGATAACATGAGGCAGGCTCTAGGCAGATATGTGACTGAGCCTCTTTCAGGAGTCAGATAGGAGGGAAGGGGGGGCTCCTGGTAGGCTATTTTCATCCACAAACTCCTATCTATTCACGTTGCTTTGCCTCGCACAAGTTTGTAGGTACGAGGAAGGTAGAGAGGAGAGGCAGTAGGGTCCATTTCCAAATGCCGGGGATCCACTTGGCTCCCTCTCTACCTGGGCCTCGAGTTAAGGGAAGGGATTTTAGAGAGCAATGTAAAGCTTATGTCCCTTGTTCTTTCTAGAAGAACATAATAATAGTTCATAAATTAGTGTACAAATCGATAATCCATGATTTTAATATGATCCTAATCCAAGTGAATTTTTACGGAGTTGAAAGGCCAACAAAATAATATTCAATTTAATTTGGAAAAAAATTAAGCTTGTGAGGATGTTAGAAAAATTCTGAAAAATAGATGAAGGGAGGTAGTGAGGAGGGGACCTATTCTACTAGACATCAAAATGTATCATAAAAACAGAGCAGGTTACAACACACATAAAACAGAATGGGCAGGCCAGAAATAAAGCCAAGTGCATCTGAGAAATTGGTCCATGATAAAGGCTTCATTTCACAATAGGGAGAGAAAAATAGATTGTTCAGGAAATGATGCTGGGACAACTGACAAGCTGTTTAGAAAAAGGCAATATTAAACCGAAAAAAAATAATAAGCTTTAAAAAAAGCTGAATATCTACATCACTAGTTATATCATAATAAATTTCAAATGAATAAAATACTTATATGTAAAACATGAAACCCTAAAATGCGAGGACAAAGCATGAGGAAATCTTTTCTAATTTTTAACTGGGGAAGGCCCTTCAGAACACAAGATAAAACCCAGAAGCCACAGGAAAAGGCTGATAAGTTTGTGGACATAAATGTCAAACTTCCATATGGCAAAAAATATGTCATAAAAAAGATAAATGCCAACTTGAAAAGAATTTTTGCAACATATATGATTATCAAAGGGTTACTGTGCTTGACAAAGAGCTTTACTCAAGTTAATAGGAAAAAGACAAACAACCTAGTAGAAAGTATTGGTAAAGAATACAAACAGGCCATTCACAAATAAATAGGACCAGCAATAAACATGGGAAGAGATGTCCAACCTCAGCATAGAACTGAAAAGATGTAAATTAAAATCCAGTTCCAAACCTCTCCTGTGCCTTCCACAGGCCCAACCTCTCCAGAGTCCCAGTTTCCATTTGGTCAATGACAACATTCTTCCCAAGAACCCTAAAATAAGCCTTGGTTAGCCCCGGGTTTGGCTCTGGGCTGGGGGCTGGAGAGATGCGTCCTGCTACCGGGGCAGGCTCTGTAATTAGCAAACGATGTGATTATCCCTACCATGTAAACATTAGCCCAAGTGGGACTTGAAAATGCTTCTTGGAATCCTCTCCTGCTGACCTTTCCTTCAGGCCTCTCAGTGGCCAGAGTAGAAAGTTTACACGAGGAGGTTTTAGAGGTTACAGTGCACAGTTTCTGGGTTTTCTCCTTGGTGCTATTCTTAGCGTCACTTATCCTTGAGAGGAGAGAAACCCGGGGCCCTTCTGATGTATGAGTGGCATCTCTTCCCTCTTGCCCTTTTGGATGCCTGCCACAAGACCATCTTGGGCCTACAACATACTCCAGTTCACTCCCCACCTGACCAGTGCACCCACCCTGATGGCAGGGTCCCCATCCCACCCAGCCATGTCCCCTGAGCAGAGGTCTCTGGGCACTCATGTCCACAGCTTCGAGGAGGACCCAAGCAGCCTGGAAATGTTTTAGGTTCACAACAGATGGATCCAGAGAAATCTTCCTCTAGACAGAGTCTGATTCTGAAACTATTGCTTTGCAAGGACAAAACTCCATGGATTCTAAGACATAGCGGGCTCGAAAGCAACCTTGCTTTATTCTGGCATTCCAGGGTTCAGTTTAACCCAACAAACATCCGATGATGGCAGCTACTACTTCAAAAGCCTTCACAGACATAATTGAATGTAATTCAATGACCCTACGAGGTTATACTATTGTCTCCGTCCTCTAGATGAGGTGACTGAGGCACAGAGAGGTTAGATAAGTTGCACAGAGTTACACAGCCATTGTTTATGGAGGCAGACAGACTCAAAAGCCCAAGCTTAGACAGGGATTGTGGCCATTTTGGTCAAGGGGGAGCCCCGAGCTAAGAGCTAAATAGCCGGGAGCTGAAAGATGTGGTATGTCTGGGGAAAGGCAGGTGAGCCAGGGTGCCCGAGCAAAGAGTACATGGGAGGATGAGGCAGGAGAGAACCTAAAACGGCAGATCGGGATGACATGGAGGATGACCCTGAATAACATCTGAGTAGAAGAGAGCCCTTGCTGGTTCTTGAGAAGGGGAGTGGCAGCACTTATTCTTCTTAGCTCTCTGCTACCCTTGACCTCCTGCTCAGCCTTCCCCAGTCCCGATCTGCACAGCTTCATGCTGCTTCTAACCTCTGCGCATCTCTTGTCCGTAAACCACTGGGCTGTGACCAGTGACCCTGTTTTTAGTCTCTAACCTGAATACCTATCTATGCGGCCCTCTGCATCTTCAGGAAAATGGTCATAAATTGATCTGCATCCCGCAAAAATGGAGGGATCCAGAGATTTCCCAACTAGGAGAGGCCTGCTGGCCAGGGTGCGAGGAAAGTGAGTAAGCTGACTTATTCTGGCCTGAAAACACATATCCCGAAGGTCAAGTTTTGCTTCTCACTGATCCTCAGATAAGTGGCCATGAGCAACGACTGTGTAAATAAAAGGGTCTTAGAAAACCGCAGTCCAGAAAGAGTTCAGTGTGCTGTGGGCCAAGTCCACCCCCGATCCTGGCTCTCCATCACCTGTTTACATGTCGAGGTTCGGAGTGTCCACAGCAGTGTGGAGTTCTCGGGGGCTACTTCCCAGGAAGACCCAAAGGATGCTGGCCACCTCCAGTGCTATTCCCCTTCCCACCCCCAGTGCCTGGAGGAGAGAGCCTATGATGTTCCACTTCCAGCCTCATCCTCCCTCCCAGCGCTGCCATCGTGGTGTCTCCTCGATGACCTCAGAGGAGTAGGATGGAGACCACGGCCGCTTTGGGAACAAAGGTGAACCAGGGGACTAAGGATCAGTTTCATCTCCTCCTCACCATCCTCACTCCTCTCCATTCTTTTCAGGGTCAGCCGGGCACTCGAGGTTTTCCTGGATTTCCGGTAAGTGGGGAGGGCTGAAGTTAACTGTGTCCCCAGTGACCCCTGGGCCTGGTTTGGTTAAACTTCATGCAAAGCCAGCCCTGAAGCTGCTCTTGGCCCTCCAAACCCCAATCAATAAAAACACTCTCCTGCAGGCTTTCTTGGAGAGCAATCAAGGAGAAGAATTAGCACTTGGCTTATAGTCCAAGTGAGGACAGGGACATTGATATGGAAAAAAGGGGGCAGCAGGACAGGAACAGGCAAGTGAAGTCACAGGCTGGTAAACCCCAGCATGACACTGGAATGTGGAACAGATGAGGCACTGCAGGGGATCAATCTCCGAAGACCAGGCTTTGAGAAGAGATCGTCTGGAGGAGGCGGGAGGAGGCTGTCTGGGTATCCTTTGACCGCTGCTTCAGGGGCCCAAGAGGGAGGGCGGAGGAGCAGCTAGTTCCCCTTTTCCGCGGGCCTCCACGCTGGCCAGCTCTGGCTTTCTAGGAACATACTGTCCACTCTCCACCCAGGGTGAGGCAGAGGTCTAGACAGCAATGGCAACAGCCCCTATCAGGTCCTTGTGCAGGGCACCTGGCAGACGGCATCTCACTCACTACTCTCAAGGACCCTTTGTAGAAGGTCTATTATTCTCACCCCCATTTTAGGATGAGAAATTGAGGCTTAGGTTCACCTGTGGTCACATAACGAGTAAGTGGTCAAGCAGCCCTAACTGTTGGAGCCTTACACATGCCCCAGGCTGCTTCTTCGGCAGGAGATCTGGGATGCTTGGTCTTTATGCTTGTCCTCTTTCTGCTTTCAGGGTCCCATTGGGCTAGATGGCAAACTGGTGAGTAGACCCTCTCAGGCGGCCGGCTCCTCCTCCGTCACTCAGTCCTGTTCTCCAAGTCCTTCTGCAAGACCCCGACTCCCTAGAAGAAGCTTCAGATAGAATGAATGATCCTGTGGCAGAAAGGTGCTGCCAGTGGGAAGGGAAAGAGGGGCCATTTCAGTGAGTTGCCCCTGACTCCTAGGGGCCTCCCTAGGGCACAAGTCCACAGCCATCGAGCTGGGCTCTCAGCGTCCGGAGCAAGAGCCATCTCTAGAATTGGGTGATGCTGGGGCATTCCTGGAACAGAGCTGGGTAGAGAATGAGGCAAGCGGGCAGCAGGGCAAGACTGAGTAGAGGGCTCAACAGCTAATTCTAAAAGGAGCCTGGGCACTCGCTTACACCTTTGCTCCCCAGCACTGCCAGGGCACCTTCTGTGTCTCCCATTCTCCCAGGGTCTGCCATCCAATTGAGACCCCCACATACATGTCCAAGTCCACACAGGGGCTGCTTTCCTGTCTTGTCTTTGTTCATTTCAATCCTTTTGACTTCATCCCAGACACAAATGTTCATGGGAGAAAGGAGATCCCTCCCCACTCTTAGGGAGAAGTGAGCTGGGGGAGAGCTCAACCCTCCAGTACCCTCAGAGATGTCCCCCACAAATGAAGGCAATGGGTGCTGAGCTCAGCCCCACCCACTCTCCTCTTCCCTGAGCAGCTGGCATCCTCTTAGATGAGGGGCCCAGCCACTCACCTGGTCACTCCACCGCTGCAGGCCAGAGCTAAGCACAGCAAGGGAACTGTGGTGGTCATGTCCACTCATCTCACAGGATAAGGTGAGATGAGTGGAGCCACATGTGGCAAGAAAGAGGGGCTTCTGGGTTGCAAACAACATTCCTGGCACTTACGATCTTCTCCTTCCAGGGCCACCCCGGACCAAAAGGGGAAATGGTAAGACCCCAGCTTTCCTACCTTCCTTCGCAGGGTGAGGGATTAGCTTGGCCCCCATGAGCCACAGCTACGCACTGCCTGGCAAAGGGACCCAACAGGGACAGCGAGAGTGGCTGCTGCCATGGTCATTCCCCAGCTCTATAAAGCACATCCCCCTAGGTGCCCCCAGCAATGTGGGGAGGAGAGTAGGGCAGGGGGCTGCTCCACATGAAAAACAAGGTCCAGAGAGAATCCACACTTGGCCAGTCACATGGAATTAGAGGCTAGCACTCCCTTGGGCATAAGCTTACATTCAGCATTCACACTGGGGCTGGTAGGGAGCCCATCTAGAACTTCATCCTTGGTCTGGTTTTCTTGTGCCAGCCGTGCTCTGGGCTGCCCCAGGACTCCAGGCACCTCTCCCCCACCGGGCACAATGCAGTTTTGGAGACGCAGACCGTGGCCCCCACCGTCCATCTGGCCCCTTCCACCTCTGCAGAGCCTTTTAAAGGAATTTTCTCTCTCTACAGTCACTCCAGGCCACTCCTTCCAAAAGGGAAAGGCCTGTCCTTGTCAGGGGTCATCCATTCCAGAGTAGGTCTCAGTGGGACTGATGGGCCATTAAGAGCAGATGGGCCAGCCTCGGCTGGGATGCTATCCTGCCTCCCAGGTTGGTCATATCTACATTGTGACGAGCCACCTCCTGTGGGCAAGCCTGGGATTTGTGCCAGGTGCAAGAGCAACCTGACAGGCTCACCATCTCCCTGTCCAGCCAGGCTCTAGGCTTGGGCTTTGCTCCAAGTGCTTGGTGAGGACACTCTCCACCTATAAGTGGGGCCCTGCCAGGACACATGAGGCTAGAACCCCGTCTGCTGAGGGAGGTGGATAACCTTGTGAATGGGAAAAGAGACAGAAGAGTATCAGTTGGAAGCCCTGGGCTCTATTCTCGGCTCTCCCTAATTTGCAGCTCAGCCCCCTCTGGACCTCAGCCTGTCTGCTTGACTCAGACTCAACTAACATTTATTGACGTTTTCTATGTGGTAGGCACAGGGCTAAGGACCATACATATATTATCTCACTTAATCTTCAGCATGACCCTGTGCTCCAGGTCCTATTAGTATTCCTTTGACAGCTGTGGGAATTGAAGCTCAGAGAGACTAAGTTGTTTGCCTGAAGTCAAACAGCTGGGCCGGAGGGCGGGGGGGCGGCGTCCAAAACAGGATCCAAACCAGTTCTCAGATTCCTTCCTTCCACATCTTACTGCCTTCCTCTCTCCTTGTTTCCCTTTCTCCTTCCCTGTTTCCCTGCCTCCTTCCTTCATTTAACACATTTTTATGAAGTATCTACAATATGCTGGGCACCATGCCAGGTGCTAGGGATACAGACAGGATTAAGAAACATACTGTCCTTGCCATCCTGTAGCTCACAGCATTGTGGGGGGAGACATAATTAACGAATCACCTTTGTAGTGAGTGCTATGAAAAGGCAGTGCCCTTTACCCTGAGCAACCTCAGCTTAGCAGCACCTCACCCAAGCTGAGAGTCAGAGAGGCATTCTTGAGACTGAGACTTGAACTGGGACCTTAAGGATGAGCATTGAACTAAGAGGAAAGAGAATAGGAAAGAACACTTTGGACATGAGAGAACAACATGTGCAAAGGCCCTGGGGCAGGAAAGTCCTTGAAATATCCACAGAATTGGAAGAAGGGCAGTGAGGCACTGGAGGCAGTGGGTGGAAGAGCTGGCCCTGGAATCCAGGTCCCCTGGCCAGCTTTCCTTTCCAACCCAGCTACTTCCACTACAAAAGCATTTCTTGTTGCCCCTGTTCCTAAGCATGCTGTGCACATGCAGGAAGTAATGGAGACCGAGGCAGGAATAAACTTCCATGCTGCCGCTGTGGTGGAGGCATAGGGGTTTGGATGCCAGAAGTTTGGGGTGGCCTGATGCTAACATATAGTCTGAGCACCCCAGAAGTAATAATAATGGTCATAATCTATAATGACTTATAATGACTGATTATTCCCACTCTAACAAAAGGGAAATCAAGGCACAGAGTGGTTGAGGCGACACAGCCCATAAATCACAGAGCTGAGATTAAGACCCAGGTGGGGAGATTTTACTCCTCTACTATGCCTCCTTTCTGCTGCCAGGGTCCTTCGTCTCGAAGCAAAGGAACCCTTCTATGGGGCTCCTCTTCCTGCCATCCCTCCACCCTACCCCACTTAACCTTATCCATGAGACTTCTCTGTTTGGGAGTCAGAGCTAACTCAGGGGGAAAGGGTGAGGCAGTCCTATCTCCCATTAGCCCACATCAGTGTGATAGAGTCCCTGTCTGCCTCATAGACATCCATCAAAATCTGACAGGCCACAGAGCCATTAGGCTCCTGTTTGACTTGGCATGGGAACCCCAGGCTATTAATTCAACATGCTGTCGGGCGTAAGTATCTTGGCCTGCTTATCATCTGTCTGTCTCCCACTCACCTCCCTCCCTAGATGGTTTTTCCCCTACTGGGCTTCCAACGTGGGATCCTGGGGCTCACCCTCACGTGCTTAACCTCTGTCCCCACCAGTCCAAAGAGTTTACCTCTGCTCCATCTACCTCACAGTAGCCCTAAGAACCCAGTGTAAGGTGTGGACAGAATCGGGGTCCCACAAGTGCCATAAAGAAGAGTCGGAATTCTGAATTCACACTTATCTCACCACTCACAGGCTGTCCTAGAATGGAAGGAGTTAATTCACACCACGGGGTTAGAATAGTGCCTGGCACACAGGAAATATGACAAGCACCCTAGCCAGCACATCCGCCATGACCTACCTCGAAGGGGCAGCTGCTATTCGGCTAGAGCTAATTGATGCCATGTGTTGTTGGACCTTGAAATATTTAAGAGAAACTTGAAATTCAGGTTTTGTTGTGCTCTTCGTGCTCTTAATTGTTGGCAATTAACTGAAATAATACTGTATAGGATCAACCAAATACCTCCGGGGACCACGATTGTCTCATAGGCCACCATGTGGGACTCATACCTCCAAGTCTGTGCAGCCCCTGGCCCTCTCCCTCTCACCAAGCTCCTCTCTCTAGTCACCTGCAGTATGGTCTCCGCCAGATGCATTATATTCTGCTGAACTTAATACTAAACACTTAGTCAGGCACATGGGCTGGAGTGCCACATGGGTTGTCCCAAAGGCCACTTATCCCCTCTCATGAACCTCCTGGGACTTTCCCAGTTTGGTGGTTGGTCCAGTTGGCTAGTCGGGGGCAAGAGAAGGCTCTTTTCCTGCCTAGAAGGATCTGTTCCCGGGGATCCTGAGTTCTTCAAGCCTCAAAGAGACTGGTCCTGCACGTGGGTCCTCAGAGGCCCTCAGGATGGTGGCTGGAAGGGACCTCAGGCCCCAGGGACTGGGGTACTGTTTGTGGCTCTAGCCAAGTCTAGAAGCCCAGCCTCCCGAGGTCCAGCCCAGTTCAGAGAGCGTGGCAGAGTGGAAACAGCTGGACCCTCACAATCAGACAAACCTGGGCTCACATCCTAGTGCCAGCCCTTGCTAAGCCTTGTCTCCCTCCCCTCGTCTGGGAGATGGAGCTGATGCGAGCACCTATCTCATGGGCCAGTGTGGGTGTGAGCTCAGCGTGTACTGAAAGCCTTCCTCAGAGTAGGCCCTCAAAACAGGAGGCACTCGTCCTCCCCTCTTTCCTTCATCCCAGCCATGAGGCCTCCTCAACACTGGCCTCAGCTCAGGCTCCTGAGAGAGCCATCTGGGCATTATGTCCTCCTCAGGAAACATGGGTCCACCCTGAACCCAGCCTCCTTTCTCAGCCCTACAAACCTGACAAGATATCTTCAAAGGAAACCCCCAAATTTTTATGTTCCTCCAAAGAGTCCAGGACATGGCTTAAGTCATGAACTTTCTGCTCTCTCTCTTTTGCCAGATGTTTCTCCAAAGCTAAGAGGGGATGGGCATGAGTGAGGCAGGCCAACCACAGTGGCAGAGCCCTGCCTGACATTTAAATGCAGCTTCCTTCCTAGCAGGCCCATGAGATGATGGTGGGTGGAGGAATGAATGAAGGATGGCATTTGTTCTTCATCATGGCCATGCACAGAGGGCAGGGCACAGCTAGTCATGCCCACTGACAGATGAAGAATCTGAGGCATGCTATACAGGCCACATCACCTGGAACATCTCAGATACAGGGAGACCAGACATGGGTGGAGGAGCCCAGCCTTTGGGACTGGAAGCCCTGCTTCTAGCACAATCCTCATGCATGCCTGAGTCTCCAGTCTGCTCACTTTCTGTGCACCCCACTGACCTGTGTGTGTTTCCTCCTCACAGGGCCTGACAGGTCCCCGAGGACAGCCGGTTGGTACATCGCCCTAATGTTCCTCATTAAGGCTTCGGGCCGCTGTGTCCTTAGCTTCAGTTTCTAACTCTCATTTCTCTCTCTTTGTAGGGACCTCAAGGACAAAAAGGAGAAAAGGTAAGCCTGATGGAGGTTTTCTAGAATTTTAATCTCGGGAAACATCCCCCCAACAGGTAAAAAGGGGTCCACAGTGGTTATTTTCAAATTTCAGTTCTTACCAGCAGAACCAGGGAGCTCCCCGTGGCACCAAGGTGTGTGAGAAAAAAGGGAAGCCGCTCTTGCTCACGTTCTTTTCTTGCACTAGCATTTGGGGGCGTGGGTGGCCTGGAGGCTGGCCCTCCTTAACCTCTTTCTCGTCCCCTCCCACCTGCCACCCCCACGGTGTTTCCTGACCCACCTCCATGAGCCTCTAGGATTCTGAGGTATCAGTGTATAAACCACTGGCCTGGCCTACATTCTCTGTCTCCTTGGATAGCCAATGGAGACTCTGCTGGGCTTTCCCTTGGGTGGATAGTACAGGAACCCGGCACTTTGGCTCAGAGAAGGCATCTCCAAGAACCTCTTTGCCCACAACCTGCCTTGCTGCCTGCTCTTCCCAGCCAGGGGTTCCTGTTCAGGGCCGTTGGGTGGAGGCGACCTTTCTGGAAAACACCTCCAGCCATGCGTGGGGCATAACTCCTGACTACGCAGTCGTGACAAGTGGTACATGGAGGCGCAGTCCAGCCATAGGCTCCATGGGGCCGCATCCAAGCAGGCCCTGGTGGTTAATTTCCTGCTGCCAGCCAGGGTGAGGGAAGGAATTAGCTCCCCTGCCTCAGAGAGCTCAGTCCAGGACCAGAACGGGGCTGGCGGGAGATGAGTATGCGTGGTGCGTCCACAAGTCCTGAGGATGCCCCTGACGGGCAGTCCGCCAAGCGCCTAACACCTTCCTCTCCTCCCCTCTCTTTCCCAGGGTCAGTGTGGAGAGTACCCACACCGGGTAAGTGAACCCCTAAAACGGATCCATCCTAGGGCATAGCCCTTGACTTAGCCTCCTCTCCCTGGGGCCCCCAGCACCTACAGAGCTTGGAAACAGGAGCATACAGCCCCCTCTGCACTCAGCAGCCAGAGCAGGGGCCGTGGGGGTGGCGGTGTTTGCCCGGCCCAGGAGTGTGCCTGGGGGTTGTGGTACGTGTTTGTGCAGAGCCTGTGTCCAGCGTTCGTGTTCCCCCCACCCCTCCCCCATGCTGTCTCCGTGTATCTGTCCTGTGCTGGCTGGGCTGTGAGTCTCCCAGCAGGTATGTATCTGGAACTCCACGTGCCACTGTGCATCTCCTCTGCACATGGCCTTCTCTGTAAGACCATGTGGCTTGTGCGAGTCTGTGTGTCTGACTCCCTACGTGTGTGTGTATGTGTGTGTGTGCGTGTGTGTGTGTGTGTGTGTGTGTGTGTGCGCGCGCGCGTGAGCGTGCATGTCTGCCTTCCCTAGCCAAATAAAAGGGACTTTTGGGTTAGTCATTGTTTCACATGACCAGATGACCCAACCTCAATGGTGGGAGATAATGGGGGGGCAGATGTATCAGTTCAAAGGCAAAGCCTCTGCTTTACCTCTTGAAGAATAAAGGATTCTTTCTAAGTAGGGTGGGGGATTCAGGGCTGGGATGGTCTCCCACTCCCTCCAGCCCCCACCAGCTTCTTCCTTTCCTGGCTCCACCCCAGGGTGCAGAGCCCAAAACCTATAGACACCCTATTAAGACCTGCAAACGGTGTACTCACAGCAGGGCCAGTCTTGGGATAGGAAGGGCGAACGTGTGCACTGCTTCCTCCAGTGAGAGGCCCAGCAAGCCGGGATCAGCAAAATGCCCCTTGTTTTGTGGATCAGCCTTGCTACTCTGACCTGGGCAGTAGGAGTAGAAAGGACAGGCATCTTCAAGTGTCCATTCCCCTGTCATGGGCCTCATTGTGCTCAGAAACACACACATGATGTGGCAAGGGGAATAGAGACAAGCACAAGCCAGGCTCAGACTCCACTGGGCCCTGAAAAGCCACGAAGAGGGCCTTGCTAGCAGGGTCTAGCCAATCAGACTCTGTGCCCTGGGTTCCTGGACCAGGGAGAGGACTCAGGGAGCCTTGAACATGAGTAGTTGTGGTGAGGTTGAGGCCAAGGCTGGACTGGGCCTGGGCAGGGGGCACAGGCTGGAAGTAGTGTAGATAGAGCCAGCCTGTC
This sequence comes from Pteropus vampyrus, assembly GCF_000151845.1. NCBI lineage: Eukaryota > Metazoa > Chordata > Mammalia > Chiroptera > Pteropodidae > Pteropus > Pteropus vampyrus. The sequence goes on from NW_011888983.1 coordinate 1,322,526, forward strand.
AGTGGACACCGGGGCCCTGGTGTTCCGGCCAGCCTGATCCCGATACAATAATAGAAGGTCAGCTGTGTTTATTTGAAACTATGGGCTCACGGGATTGTTATGCTGCCCAAAAGAAAGACAGCATCCCCCAGCACAAAAGACAACACAACTGCAGACGTTTGGCAGGGTATCATCAGTCCTGAGCAAGCGCATGAGGGTGGGGGGAAGAGAGGGCTCCCTGCCCCTCAGCCCAACACAGGAAGAGGGAGAAGGCAGGGATAGAAGCCTCCAGAAGCACCTTGTCCACAGGGTGCAGCAAAAAATGGTGGTGTGACCACGGCAGTGTGGGGTACAAGTCAGGCAGGGGTGAGGGCAGAGTTGGGGACCCAGCTGGTGAGCAGGTCAAGGCAACTGGCACCCTCCGTTTATTTAAAAGCGGGTGGGAAAGCAAGGGGCTTCTAGGGCAAGTAGACTGTTGGCTTTCTGAGGGGTCTACAGGCATGGCGGGGTGGCAGGGCCCCAGGTCCACAAGACACCAAGAGATCCGGGCTGGTCCCTGCCTCTTCCAGCAGAAAGCACCCCCAGTGAGGGAGAGGAAGGAGGGGAGGGAGTGAGCGGGACGGAGTCCTTGGGACTGGGAGCAGAGGGGCTGGTGTCTGTGGGCTCTGGCACTCATTCTCCCCCTGTCGCCCTGTCTCCGCCACCTCCATCCCCCTCCCGCACCAGGAGCACCTAAGCAGCACTCTAGCAGCTCTGCGCTCCAACCAGATAATTACCCTAAAGGTTTGTAGGTTCTGGAAGGTCTCCTGATCCTGCTCTTCTGAGAGGCTCCCTGGACACAGAGCCCAACATTGCACGTTCTTAGACCCCTAGTGGAAGGGGGTGGGGCTCTTGGTGCAGCTGCT
>NW_011888983.1:1326024-1336585 GCF_000151845.1 Pteropus vampyrus
GATACAATAATAGAAGGTCAGCTGTGTTTATTTGAAACTATGGGCTCACGGGATTGTTATGCTGCCCAAAAGAAAGACAGCATCCCCCAGCACAAAAGACAACACAACTGCAGACGTTTGGCAGGGTATCATCAGTCCTGAGCAAACGCATGAGGGTGGGGGGAAGAGAGGGCTCCCTGCCCCTCAGCCCAACACAGGAAGAGGGAGAAGGCAGAGATAGAAGCCTCCAGAAGGTAGAAACCTTGTCCACAGGGTGCAGCAAAAAATGGTGGTGTGACCACGGCAGTGTGGGGTACAAGTCAGGCAGGGGTGAGGGCAGAGTTGGGGACCCAGCTGGTGAGCAGGTCAAGGCAACTGGCACCCTCCGTTTATTTAAAAGCGGGTGGGAAAGCAAGGGGCTTCTAGGGCAAGTAGACTGTTGGCTTTCTGAGGGGTCTACAGGCATGGCGGGGTGGCAGGGCCCCAGGTCCACAAGACACCAAGAGATCCGGGCTGGTCCCTGCCTCTTCCAGCAGAAAGCACCCCCAGTGAGGGAGAGGAAGGAGGGGAGGGAGTGGGCGGGACGGAGTCCTTGGGACTGGGAGCAGAGGGGCTGGTGTCTGTGGGCTCTGGCACTCATTCTCCCCCTGTCGCCCTGTCTCCGCCACCTCCATCCCCCTCCCGCACCAGGAGCACCTAAGCAGCACTCTAGCAGCTCTGCGCTCCAACCAGATAATTACCCTAAAGGTTTGTAGGTTCTGGAAGGTCTCCTGATCCTGCTCTTCTGAGAGGCTCCCTGGACACAGAGCCCAACATTGCACGTTCTTAGACCCCTAGTGGAAGGGGGTGGGGCTCTTGGTGCAGCTGCTACCCATGAAGGCAGCAGTGACCTGGAAAGGCCATGACTGGGCCTGCGAGTCCCCAGCTGGGCAGAGTCTCAGCCCAGGCGGCCCCTGGTTCTTAACACTCAACCCAAGGGCTTCGTGTGAGTTAAAATGCTTTCAAAAATAAGGGGTTGGTTATATGCCATTTTTGTTTTCACATGGGTTCTAACCGCTTCCTAAAGCCATGGGGTGCTCAGCTTCATTGGGAAGAGAGACTGGAAGCAGCGAGAATTCCCAGACATGAAAATCACATTTGATAATGTGATTGCAAGTTGCTTCCGCCAAACAAGTGGTTGAACATGTCAGAGACATCTTTGCCCAGCCTCTATTTTCCAAGCCCTCCAGCCCCAGGGTGAGACCTCAGAAGCACTTATCTTGTGCCCACAGTGGCCACACCCTCGGCCGGCTTGGCCCCTGGGAGCCCAGCTTGGCACTGCCCTTAACCATCTCCCCAGATTCGCTGACACCAGGCTTTCTCTTTCAACCAAAAAAAGAACCCAGAGGTTGCCACACACCAGCTTGGCTTAAAGTATCAATTTAGCTGGTCCTGTGGCTCTCTACCTAGCCAGAGCCTCTGAGTCTGCTGCCCTCAGCCAAGCAGCCTCCGTCCACAACCACGGACAGGCAGGGCCAGCAACGCAATGTTGGGCCGCGTGTCAGGCAGCCTCTTCAGCCCAGCATGGCCATAGAGAGGAGGCCACTCTCCCAGTCAGGGGCTGCTGCCAGCCAACACCTGAAGGGCCATTCCTCCTGCCGGGGCTGGTGTACCAACCAAGGGCAAGCTGAACACTGCGCCCCACAAGCTGCAAGAGTACCCCATCCATGCTTCCCCTCCCTGTGCCTCACACTGGCTAATCTCTCTTCTCTCTTCCTCTCTTCTACTCCCTCTTGACCGCCCTGCCTTCCTGGCGACTTTCGGCATCCTTCTGAACACCTGCGATCTTTGGCCTTTGCCCTCTGGCCCTCCAACTCATCTTTCTCCTCAGCTGCTGCCTCTCCTCAATTCAGTGCGACTGGCTCCACCCCCAGTCATAAAAAGGCGAACCTTCCAGGTAGATCCCTTCCCTTTGCCCAGATCACGGGTGGCTTCCCCAGGGGCTCGGCAAGTCTCTGGGCCCTGGCATGCCAGTGGGGGCTGGAGACAAAGTCAGAACCTCACTCTACTTTGGTTCAATTAGACAAAAATGAACCCATGAATGCCACAGGTGTGCAAATAACACGACACCCAGACCCAGGAGATTCACAACTGCCACCACCCCATTACTACTCATAAAAGCCACCAACAACAGCCATCGCTGGGTGCCAGCCACTGTCTTACACATTTTATAGGCCTGATTTCATTTAATTCTCCTAACAGTTTTATGAATTAGGCATGGTCATCTTTATTCCACAGATGAGGAAATCGAGGTTCAGAAATGTTGAGTAAGTTGCCCACGGTCACACAGTAAATTGCAGAGCACCCAGGTTCTCCACCTCTTACTAGCTATGTGATTTGGGGCGAGTTACTTAACTTCTTTGCACCTCAGCTTTCTCATTTTTATGTAAGAATAATAACAGTTCCTACTGCATAAGGTTGTGTATGGAAAGCACTTGGAATAGCACCGTTTAAGTGTTACAATTAAGTTGAGTCTCAGAGAGAAGTGAACATGTGCCCAAGGTCACCCAAACAGCAAGAAGTAGAATGGGAACTGGCAGGCAGGTCTTCAGACCCTATACCCAGGGCTCTCAGTTGGCCCTACACTCTTATATTTAGAAATGCAGATTGATTAGCATCTGATCATTGGTAACCTAAGTTTGAGGAATGAGGGGATTTGCAGAGGGAATGTAGCCCACAAACAACGGGTATAATAATCGTGAGCAACTGCTTCCTCCTTCTTGCCTTACTAACCCAAAGAGAAGGGAGAGGACCAGATCACAAAGGAAAAAGAACAAGAGACCACAGACCCAGGGATTGGACAAAGGCACTGCAGCTTCGTTCCTGGCCAGGCAGCCCATGGCTGCCACCTATGCCCCTAGCCTTCTTTACACTGCATAGGGGGTGGCTCTAAGGCCACTGGGATGTTGGAAACAGCAGGGTTCTGGGTGCTGTTTCTGAAAGACTGACAGCAGGACCTGGAGCCACCATCTGGCCTGACTCAGGAGTCAGGAGCCCAGGGACCTGCATGTCAGGCACTTGATCGAACAAGGCTGAAAAAAAATCACTCCAATTAACAGCTAAAAATACAGAGGGATACGTGATGCACATGCTACCCGAGCCTGCATATCCTATTACACCGGCCAAATCCTCGAGAGCCTCCATGTGCTCCTAGCACTTACCCCAAGCATGGCTATTCAGGGGGCCCACTGGTACCTCAGACAAGTGCCAGGCCCACCCACTGTCACTCACCCCTACGTATACCAGACCCCATCCCAGGAGAGCTGAGTCCTCTCAAAGCAGCCATTTGCCTCAACCCCTAGCAACCAACACCTGGCTTAGCTGCATTAGCTGCTATTTGTTGAGCCCTTGCTGGGTTCCAGGCCCTGATGTAAGAATTCTATGTGGATCATCTCGTGTAATCCCACACCAGCCACCAGCAGTGGAGGCCTTGCGTGGGCTCTGCCATCATCATCATCCCACCTTACAGATGAAGAAATTGAGAGAGGCCTCCCTTTACAAGAGCAAGGGGTGGGGGAGCCAGAACGTTCTGTGCTGCCCTGGCCTAGTTTCCAAAGTAGAGCGAGAAGAACAGGAGCCCCCATTCTGCCTGCTGCAGCCCCTGCCTGGAGAATAAGATTTTTATGCTGTTAGCCATCAGGAGACGTAAAAAGGCTTGTCCATTTCCTATCAATAAACCAGTATTGATTTTACAGGCTCTGTAAGATGCTTAAATGCTGGGACTAACATTAGTTAAAAGAGGAAACTTATAAGAGACATGATGTGCTTAGCAGATGGTGTTTGAGGTTATTTCCAAAGTGCAGAAAGTTGGACGATGAGCAATTCTGCTGGGGGCTTATTTGGAATGAATAGGAATAGTCTGGAGTTTCGAGTAGGGGTCCTGGCCCCTCACTGAATTCTCCATGTGACTTTGATCAGGAAACTCAACTTCCCTGAGCCTCAATTTTCTCTTCTGTAAAATGGGACTTATGACCCATTTCTGTACCCGCCTCCTCCTCCGGTAGACACTCTGAGCCCTCAAGCATCTTCTCATAGGGTGTGGCAGGATGAAGCCTCGGCCCCAGAGTAACACTGCTGGGTGCCATCTGCCCTAGATGTCCCAGCCAAAAGATGGTTCAAACAGGTGCTGCTAAAATCTTACAGTTCTCATTCTGAGGTTGTGCACTCCTATATATAAGCATCATTTCCCTCTATAGAGTTTGCAGCAAGCATCATCAGCTCCCCTTTACATACAGGAAGCAGAAGTGTCACAGAGGCTTGCTGAGATCACCCTGAGCAGGGTGGGCTGGCCTGGAACTCCTGCTGCCTGCGTCCCCCTGCATCCCAGCCTGGAGCTCTCACACCCGCCAGGCTGTTCTGTGTTAGATTATCTGCAGGGATAGGATTCTTATCACAAAAGCTGATCCCAGATCGTCCCTGGAGAGATCACTTAGAAAGTAACATAATGGTATCAGTGTCTAGATCTAGGAAGACTCTGGCCCCTAGCCCCAAGATATGGGACACACGAACCAGACTCTCTCCTCCTCCTGAGGGAACACGATGCTACCCCTGCCTCCCAGGCCCTCAGTTCCTCCTGGGCACTGTGGGTGATGAAGACTGGGCTCAGAGCAGCTGGCTAAGGAGTGGGGGTAGAGCAAAAGGATAATAGCGACCTCATACAGGCATAAAGCATTTACAGTTTCAAAACTCTACCAAGCTAAGAGTTCAAGCTCAACTGTCCACTGAGGCCAGGCACAGATCCCATAAGTGACTGGAGCAAGCTGCACAAAGGAAGGATAGGAAGAGTGGGGACCGAGGCAACTGGAGAACTCGGGCCCCACCTGAAGGGGGCGCCATTCTCCAATCCACTTGATGATTGCCCTCAGGAATGCGGTCCTAACTGCCAGGGTCTCCAGTTTTTTATCAGAAGCCATCCAAATTTTTTACTTAAAATCTCTTGCCCAATTGTTTAGTGAGCCAAGCAACATTCTGTGACCTCTGACCTAAGGATCTCATTTGATCCTGTGAGCCAGATAATCAAAGACGGCAAAAAGCTACGATAGGAAAGGAGGAGCCGCCGCTCTCATTCAGCGGCTGAGAGGGCTGGGCGCAGAGAGAGGATGTGACTTGCCACCCAGAGTGGGCAGAGGCAGGCCCAGGTCTCAGACCACTCAGGCTGGACTCTGGCCCTCTGACCAGGCTGGGAGCAGACCTTCGGGGCCAGGGGTCACCTCACTCCCACCTCTTCCTCTGCCACCTGCAGCAGGGAACTTACCCTAGGGACCAACTGCTCTTGCAGTGAGTCTTGTCTTAATGTCCCTCCTAATGCCTTGGCCGTCTCCTTGCTGTCACCAGTCCCTGCATGTAGTCACCACCAAAATATCATCACCGTCACGCCATCACTGCCTCCCACTAGAGCCCACGCAGGGCCTTCACTGGGTGCATGGCACTGGGGCGGGACTGCTCGACAGCCCCGCAGTCTCTCTCTAACACTCGTTTCCGCAAACCTCAGGGTGAACAGGGCCAGGCCGGCATCCAGGGCCCACCGGGGCCACCAGGTCCCCCTGGACCGAGTGGACCTCTGGGGCCCCCAGGACTTCCAGGGCCCATGGGGCCACCCGTAAGTATCCCCTTCTTCTCTCCATTACATCCTCTCCCAAAATTTGTCCCAAGAATTCTCTGGAAGCATCCAAACTTTCCAAAACCAATGGGGACCTAAATCCCCACCAAATGGCAGAAGCACCTCGGCAAGGCCATTGGACATGGGTGGCCCATGCAAGGAGCTGCCCATCCATCCATGTCATACTCACCTGTTGCACTCTGGTTCTGAAAACATACCTCCTGAGGCCATATCCTCAACTCCAGACTCTGCCGTCCAGGGAGGAGATTACTGACCGGCTGTCCCTTTCCCAGCCTCAGCAGAGAGGAAAGTTCCCAGGGCCACCTATGATTGTCGTCCCCTGGCCCTGGGGCTTAGAAAAACCTGACTGGAGAGCAGTGAGTTCTGAAGGAAGTAACAAGGGGATGTCCAACCATCTGGCACCCCTAACAAACACACCTTCTCTGGTGTATGCAGGTTTCGCAGTTCTGAGCCACCTTGCAGCTGAGCTGGCTGCCTGGTCAGCCACAGGGCAGGGACCCTGCATGAAGCCTAAGTACTGGCAGAGACCACTGCTGGGAGGGCCCAGGGAGATCAACAGGCACCCTCTTCCAGGCAATACCACACACCGGTGACAATTCAAGCCCAGTGTTCACCAAGTCATACATTTCCAAGCCCTGCTCAAGACCCAACTCTTTCTTGGCCCAGTTCAGTGCACCAGCGCAGGAGAATAACTCAGCAGGTACTTGGACTTCTTTGGAGAAAATGGGTTCTCTACCCAGAGCTAAGACATGTTATATGTTACTGTCCAACCATCTGGCACCCTTAATCCTGTTAAGGATTAAGGACGAAGTCTGTTTAAAGATGTTTTTCTTACATGGCTACAAACAAGCAAACAAAGAACCAATCTTGTTTTATTTCTTATGACAAAAGCATCAGACATTTATTGTGAAAAAATTGGAATATAGACAAAGAAAAAGGTTTTAATTCTGTATTTTCTTATATCTAGAGTTCACCATCATTAACATTGTAAAGAGTCCTTCTATTTTTCTCCGTAAACATATCTTTACCTAAACATTTCCAGGTTGATAACATTCTGAATAATGTATCCTGTTACTTCTTCACTTACCATCGTAAACCATGCCCTTTGCTGTGGTCAGAGTCTCCCATGACATGCATCTGAGGGCTGCTGGGCCTATTGATAAGGTAGTTAATGAGTCCCTTCTGTGATACAGATCCTCGAACATAAATGTCTGCACATCTCTGACAGTGTCACTGGGACAGATTCCCAGAGGTAGAATTGCTAGGTTACGATGTCCCTGCCAAATGAGTACAGCCACCTACCAGGTCACTCAGCTTCATGGCTGGGCCCCTCTGCTGCCCCAGCCACCAGTGCCGAGGTTCAGTATGGCGCCTCTCTAGGCTGGGCGACAGCTCCAGGCAACCAGCACCCAGATCAGCCAGAAGGTGGCACAGCAGTGTGAAAACCTAGCTTGCTGGGAATTTTGGCTCTTCTGCCCAGCTTGACGCCCACACGGATTTTAAATATTTCCATGATTTCTCCCCAGGACCCCGGGGAAGGAGATTAGTCTCACTTCCATGCGTTTCTAGATGGGAAATCAGAAAACCTGAAAGGAAGTGAGATTTAGGGAACTGAACCAAACAAAGCTGAGAAGAATCAAAAAAGTACTCAGAATTCACTTCTTCTCCACTGACCAACCTCCCCAAAACACACTGGGCTCCCACTCACTGAACCCAAGCCAGGGTGTTATATTTGTTAGGTTTTTATGAAGAAAAAAACCAGAAAGTGTGTTTTTAAACCAATTGAAACAGACCAGGCTCAGGCCTCATGGTTTTCTACAGCCCGTGTTTGCCATCCACACCCGCTCCCACAACCGCAGTGGAGCCAGCCTCCCCCTTGCCTCTCCCTTGGGCTCCCGCAGGCCGTGAGCCCACACCACCTCCCCACCGCGGGCCGCCATGGTCACAGCACCCCAGGGGAAGGAAACAGAGGGTTCCTCTGCAGCCTGGCAGGGCCAAAGGCAAAATCAAGGCTCTGATGGGCGAGGCTGGCTTTCCAGGGAGGGGTCCCAATTAAGAAGTGGGCGGGTGGGGATCTAGACCAAACCACAGCGTCGATTTAACATGATGCCACTGACCTATTTTCCAGTGGGCAAGCACAGAGGAGATGCCCACAGCGCCCACATGGCTCCAGAGAGGGACACGAGCCTGTTGTCCCCACACGCCCTCAGCAGGTTTCCGATACCCTCCCAAAGACCTGTTCTCCAGCACTTCCCAAACCTTGTTGTAGCTATTCGAGCACTGCTTTGTCCCCGACCTCCACTGTAAACGTGACTAACTGCAACTGTAGAATCCATGTCCACTCACCTTTCTCTTGCTTCTGCAGGGCTTTCCTGGGCCTCCTGGACCAAAGGTGAGTCACTGAGTGGGTGGAAGAGTTCCTTGCAGAAGGAGGGGGAGGCGGTGCTGACGGGTGCTGAGTAAGGAGCTGAGAGGGATCTCAGCTGAGAGATGGATCACGCTCGGCTCGCTTCCAAAACTACCTGCCTCTTGGGAAGGGATTGGGTCCTGCTTTTGTGTACTGGGGACCCTCGGGCTCTGGGGACAAGCAGTTAGAAGCCCAACCATTTTACAAATGTGGAAGCTGAGGGCTCCGGGGCAAAGTGACTGGTCTAGGTTGACAGGGAATGGGTGGTAGAACCAAAACCGAAACTCAGGTCTCCTGCCAAGTTGAGCCTTCCCACCATCCCTCTGCTTCTGCAAGACAGAGTCGTTTTCTGAAGAGTAGAACCGCTTCTGCTATTGTTCCAGGGATGGCTGGTGGTGGAGGTCAGGAGGGATTTAGTCACAGGGAGGAAGAGGGATGGGAATGTGAGGGGAACCGTGCAAGCCGAAGTTTGGCATTGGGAAAACCCTCCTAACGGTCTTCTCTTTGTTCCCCCAGGGAGACCCGGGGATCCAGGGCTACCATGGCCGGAAGGTAAGAAGGAGGGGGAAGGAATGCCCCCACTCCCCCAGTAGTAACCCAAGTTTGGCCTCACCACAGTGCATACAGGGTCTGAACTTGGTCGTCCACACACACTTTTGCACACACACTCACTCAGCATGAGCCTCATGATGCCTGTGAAGTTGGCTGGACAGGAGTTCTTGCCTCCACCTGGGGGAGAAGGAGGCTCAGGGGAGGGGGGGCCTTGGGCAAGTCAGTGGCTCAGCCAGACCTCCGACCCAGAAGAGTCTCTTCCAGCAATCTGGGTGGCCGTGTCTGGTCCGTGTCTGTACTGTTCTCGTTGCCCCCTGAGGGCCTGGTAAGTGAGAGCCAGGCAGAGCTCCTTGTTGAGCACGCTATGGGAAGTGGGGGTCGGTCCGAGCCCTGCTCTCTGCTAGATCGCAGGCCAGAGAGACAGGATTTCTGCACAAATAACCCTGGGGGAGGCAAACCGTGATAACTGCTACCATTGCAAAACGCTGCGTGACTACAGGGGGTGGAGAGATTAATTCCCAGTTAGCAGGAGTTTGGGAAGTCTTCTGGAAGAAGACAGCCTATAAACTCGGTCCTGTTGAATAGGTAAGTGTATCAGTTATCTATTGTAACAAACCATTCCAAACTTACGGACTTAAAATGACAATGTATTTCTCATGATTCTGTGAATGGCCATCTGGGAGTTCTGCTGGTCTCCCCTAGGCTCACTCATGTAGTCGTATATGATCACAGGTGGAAAGGCCAGAGGGGCCAAGACAGTCCATCCACGTGTTTGGTGGTTGATGCTGGCTGTGGGCTGGGTGCCTCTGTTCTCCACTCAGCCTCTCAGCCCCTGGTAGACTACATGGGTTTCCTTACAGCATGGCAGGCACAGGTCAGTGTTCAAAATGGGCAGGTCCCAGTACCCTTGTATTACATTTTCCGATGTCCTGTTGGCCAAAGCAAGTCACGTGGCCAAGTCATTTGAGTCAGTGGGGTTGGTGGAAGGAGACTCAGCCTCTACTTCTTGTGGGAAGCGTAGCAAAGTGTTTGTGGCCATTTTTAATTCACCACTGTGGTCCTCCAACTAGTAAATTTCAAAGGAAATGGCATTTTAGACAGGGAAACCATTTGAGCCAAGGCCCATATTATACAGTAACTATGATAACATAAAAATAATCCTAATAAAAGTCATGACTTACTAAATGCCTACCATGTGCCAGGCTGTCTCAACGTGACCTGCCTTATTTCTGATCCTAAGACCACCTTATGAGGCTGGTACTATTCTTCTCCTATTCACAAATAAGGAAACTGAGGCACGCCCACAGTCTTTTGGCTCATCGGTGACAGAGTAGGAATTCGAGTCCAGGCCTGGGTCCTTCCCATGGTACCACCTGCTGCAAGGGGCACATCTTACCCTCCAGACCATGCCTAGGAAGCCTCTAGAAACTTCCAGAAGAAAAGAGGCAGGAATGAGGGGAGAACGAGGAGGGGGGTGGGGATTTGGGAAAGGGAGGCATCACTCCAGAGAAGCACATTCCTCACACTCTGTAATCTCTGTAATCGGGCTGCTGCCATCACCACATTGTTTATGGGTGCTTGGTGGATGAAACGGCGAGACCAGAGAGATCTTTAATTAGTTCTGCATAAACTGAGAAGTTTGTATTGTGTCAGGAAGTGGAAATTATAGCCCCCGTGGTTGTCTCCATCCACTCACGCAGACTCACAAAATTTACTGCCTCCTGGTGCAGCACAGGGTCGGTTTTCCCATTAGAAGCCAAGCCAGCTATTTCAAGCTGCGAAGAAACTGCAGGGCCAATAGAGGTTTCCCTGGAGTCGTGGCAATGCCCACAACTGGCATCTGTACTGTGGCGGGTGTCTGCACACTCCCGCCAGTTGGAAGTCTGGTTCATCCAGAAAGGAGCTGGGGGTCTGTTGTCCTGAGGATGGAGAGGGCTCAGATTAGGGCTGCAGTGTCATGAGGA
>NW_011888983.1:1337965-1346042 GCF_000151845.1 Pteropus vampyrus
GAATTTAACTCTCAGCAAAGATGTTTCTCAGCCCTGTGAAGTTTGCTAATGATTAGTTCTGTCTACCACCACTACCACCACCCCAGTAGCTGGACCTGGTCTGGCAGCCTCCTGAAGGCCAGCTGGGCCAGCAGGGCAGACTTCTCCACCAGCCCATTAGGATCAAAGCCCAGTGTGGCCAATGGGCCCAGTGCTGCCCCAGCCCCACCTGGGGCCAGGTCCGCTGCCTAGACACCGCGAGCATTGTTGTATACCCATGTGGTACCTATTTGATCCAAATTTATGACATCGATCTACTTTACGTTGCAAGATGCAAAGTATGTTTAAAACATTACAACCTTGGCTCTCTTTCAAGAGAATTGATGAGTATCATCAGACCGTATGTGGATCACAAACCTGGTGAGAGCTTATCTCTAAGTACATCGGAACTGGTCCATCTGTCTCGGTGGAGTGGGGGGTGAGGGGGCGGCGTGCATTTGCCACATGTGGCGCAGTATGGGTGTTAAGCCTCCACTGAAGGACCATGGCTGAACACACATTCTCCTCCTGCAGGCTGTGGGCTGTGCATTTTCAGACCAGAGGGGCCAGGATGTGAGAGCCTTGTGGTAGAGCAGCTTATAACTGCAATCACTCCTGGAGGCTGCAGGGCTCCCCAGAAACAGAAACTTCCAGGAAAGGAGGTCCAATGGGCCCTACGGTCAGATGGCTTGGGTACTCGGATGAGGATGTGAGGAGCAGAAGCTTACCCATCGGCCCATCTCGGCCCTCATGCCTTGGCCATGCCAGCCCTTCTCCTCATCACTCTTCAGTCCTACAAAAGGGCATGATCATTCTGATCTGCCAGTCAGAGCAAGGGCCCATGTGGGTGGACACAATTCTGTAGAACAATAGCTGGTATTATTACATCTACCTTATGGGGCCTCTTCAACATGCCAGGCTGTGTGTTAGGCACTTTGCATGCATCATCTTCCTGTAGGATCTTTATAACAACCCTGTGAAGTAGGTTTCATTATTATCCCCGATTGACAGATGAGCAAACTGTGGTTCATAGAGGTGAACCCCCAAAGGTCCACAGCTAGGAATCCAGGGCTGTCAGACTCCAAAGCCTTACTCTGAATGACTTTACTACCTGGGTCTTACGAGCCCAGGGGGACCTCATGATTTCTGGCCGTCCTTCCCCCCTTCTCCTCCACTAGGAGGAAAGAAGGTGGGAGTTGAACCATTCTTCTTGTGAGAAGAAGGTTATGTATGACTGCATTCAGGCCTTTCTCTGAGCCTGCCAGGCTTTCCGTGAGCAGCATCTGGAGTGTCTAAGGCAGAGAATGTGGGGTACTTGGTGTATTTTAGTCACAGAACCAAGGAAGTGGAGTGTTTTGCCTATTGGCACTGATTCCACTCAAACGACTCCTGCAGGGAGTTGGCATGGTCCAGGGACTTCCGCTAAAGCCGGGACCTCCTTTCTTGGGAGTCCTTGTATCTGGGGAGCAATGTAGCCTTCAAGGGGAGTGACTGCAGTTATAAGCTGCTCAGCCCTCCACCACAGCCATGCCTGAAAGGTTCCTGCACCCCTCTGGCTCCCAGGGAACCTGAGCAACCCCAGACTTCTCTCTGGCCTGCATGCAGTAGAGCACTCAGTACAGATGGAAGCTGTAGACACAGAAGCCTTCTGGTATGGGGACAGCACTTTGTTTCAAAGCCACGAAATCCCAGTGGGGACAGCCAGACCATTTAAATTGAAGCAGATCAGGAAGCTGAATCATGGGCTCCAGATCCGAGGCCTCATGGGGGCTGACGGGACTCCCGCTTTGCCGGTCTGCAGCCGCCAGTCTGTGCTCTGTGGGCCCCATTTCTCCTGCACTCCAAAGTCCACAGATTAATTAGAGCTGACTTCTCTTTTTGGAAGTAACTACAAAATCAACCGATCTCAAATTGAGATTACAAGCCAGCCGCCCTTCCAAAGCCCTGACCTTCGATGGGGCGCCTGACCCCGGTAATTCCCCAGATCACTTCCTGCCGGCCCTAATTACCGGAGGACCTGGCATTTCCGTGGTTCCAGGCCTCTCCAGTCTGGAGCTGGCTAGGGCAGGGAACAGAGAACTCTGCTGCCTTTTTCCCGGAAAAGAGTCATGGAAACTAGTTAGTGGAAAGACCTTAGCCCTCCTCACCCAGCTTTTCCAGCCCAGGAAAGGGTCCTGGTCCAGGCCCGAGGCCCCAGCGCCTTCTGGCCTTTCCCCCAGCCCTCCGGTCCCCACACTCAGACAGGCCTTCCCCCTCCCCTGCAGAGAACAAAGAGTCTGTGTGTAGAGCTGCTTCAGCCCAGGCCTCCCCACCCAGAGCTGGCCTGTAAGCAGGAGCCTCACTTTAGGTAGGTCCATTCATCTCCCTGTGCGTCTCTGGCCTGACCTTTGCTTGGTTGGGGAGCTGACCTCGAAGCACCCGCCTTCTTCCAGACTACATCTTCTTGCCAAGTCCCTGCCCTGCTTGTTCAATAAACAGTAAATCACCAATTAAGAGGCCACTCCCACCAGGTGGGAATGCGGCCAGTTTCTCCCCCAAGGAGCTCACTTCTATCCTGTCATGTCGGTAAAGGATGGGCCCTCGCACACCTGGAAGCTGGAACTAGCATAGAGAACCTATTGATGCTGTAGCGTATACACGTGCAAGGCCAGCTGGAGAGTCAGTGACATTGTAAAAGTTGGGGTTGGGATAGGCAGGCCCTCAAGGCCGTTCAGAGTAGCCCCCTCTCTATCCACCCGTGCTCACCCAGAGCATTCGTAGCCACAATGACCGGAATCCACCCCTTCTGGGCCAGCAATCAGGCGTTGGTCCTTGGCACCAAGGTTAAAGAGCCAGCGTCCCAGGTGGTGAGCCAGCCTGGCCTGAGGGTCACAAGCCTGGTTCCACAGCAGCCTGTGCCATCCATGCTCCTTGCACCTGGGGCAGGGCCCTTCGTAATGCTCTGGCACCCACTTCCCCAATGGCAAGATGGCCCAGATCAAGTGGCTGAGAACAACCGGGGGAGCCTCTGGGGTCCCCACTGAGAAGACATGAGAAGGCGAAGGTAGAGGGGATAAACTGGGGCTCTCGGGCTTTGACAGACTATGAGAGCTCCCTCCACACCTAAGACGAAGACATTAGTGAGTTAGTGCAGGGGTCCCCAACCCCCGGTACCGGTCCGTGGCCCGTTAGGAACTGGACCAAGCAAGCGAAGCTTCATCTGTATTTGCAGCCGCTCCCCAGCACTAGCATCACCGCCTCAGCTCCACCTCAGATCATCGGGCATTAGATTCTCATAGGAGCACCAGTCCCTGGTGCCAAAAAGGTTGGGGACCACTGAGTCAGTGGATCTAAATTCAGCCCAGTTCCAAACTTAAACCTTTTAAACAGGAACACTTTTAAGAAGAAAAACGGGAAAGAAGGAGCCTCTAGATAAGCTCTCACAAAGGCATGCCATGAGGAAGAGCTCTCTGAGCAATCAGCATCCTCCTTTAGCAGTAGCTGCCAGAACACACCACCCTTGCTCCCTGTAAATGAGTACGCTTGCCCACAGCCACCGTGGAATCCTTGACAATGACTCTCACCCCTCTCTCACCTCACCCTCTGTCCAGGAATCAATACTTTCTGGTGTAGGACTAGCCCAGTCTCCAGTTCAGAGGTCAGGCTGGGGCAAGCCCATGGAGACAAGCCTTGGAGAAAGGAGATTGATGAGAGTGGACTGAGCCTGCAGGGTGGGGTCAGCAAGGGCACCCTGCTTCCTGCCCAGCAAAGGACTGAGAGTGAGGGAGGCCCTAAGATGGGGATCAAGGGAGCTTGGGTCATTTGCAGAATTAAGAAACTTGACCCAGCGGGGGAGGGAAAGGGCAAAGGTCAGCCACGCTAACAAGGAGGGCTTCCTCCTTAGGAGGCTCCAAGGGGCCCAGACTTCCCTGGAGAGCGTGACTGTGTCTTTATATACAAGTCAACATGGGCTGAAACCCAATTAGCCAGAAACCCTCACTCCCAGGTTCTGTTCTGCCTGGCTTCTGTGGAGATTGGAGACAGAAGCCCAGATACAAGCTGAGCAGACCCCACCCTCCTCCCTACTGAAGCATCAGCAGCTGCCTCTTGGGGGCAGAAGGAGGGAAAAGCAGACACACACACACACTCTCTCTCTCTCTCTCTCTCTCTCCCTAGAGCTGCAGTTTTACCCAGAGCTAAACTCCACCACAGAGCCTTGTTCTAGAACTGCCAGCAAACCCAGTGTCACCTCCCCAACCATGTCCTCTCTCCTGCCTAAGGGCCTCACATTAGCAGAGTTAGGGGTGGATTGAGAAAGACAGAGGAACAGGGGTGGGTAGGATGTATCTAGTCTAATCTCACTTTGCAAGAGAGAATCCTGGACCCAGAGAGGGAAAGTGGCTTATCCTAAGTCACACAGCCAGCCTTTCCTGACTCCCAGTCAGCTTCCTGAGTTGAGAAAAGGAGGCAGGAGCATTGAGGGAAAGACAGGGGAAGGGAAGAGTAGGTCAAATAAGAAATCCCTAAATAGTCAGGGACGTCCAAGCTGACCTCCCACCTGTACCCCCACCGCAGGAGATTCTGTCTGGTGTCCTCGGGGTTGAGTCAACCCAGCTGGGCAGGTTGGCACGTTAGCAGGAGATCCTAGTCCACCACAGGAAAAAGTGACAGGAGTACTCGGCTGGTGCTCCTGAGGAGGGGGCTTGGAGGTCTGCAGGAGCAGCAGTTACCAGACTTCTGACAAGGTCCTGGGGCGCCCTCTGCTGACCACCTAGAGACTTGTGCTTGCAAGCAGAGCCTTGCCCAACTCTTCTCTCTGGGTGCCTGTGATTAAAGACCCAGTCCCAGGCTGAGCTGCTCTCACATGCTGACCCCTTTCACTCCAAGGGCCCTCCAGCAGAGAGAGGCATTGTCCTGCTTCCATCCTGCAGAGGGTGTTTAATGGAAGCAGATGGAACATCAGCCCATCTGATGCCAGGGTTGGCCTGCAGAAACGGGTACCTGGGCTTTGGCAGACTGAAGACATGAGTTCAAATCCCTTGGCACTTGTACTTGGACTCTCTGGGCTACAGTTTGTTCACCTGTGAAACAGAAAAACACTCCCACATCGAAGGGGATTCTTGGAGATTGACTAGAAAAATGTAAAGTTCCTAGCCCAGTGCCAGACTCATGGCGGGTGCAGTAAATGGCCATGCCTTTCTCTGTTCTTTCCCTTAACCCAGGGATTACCCAGAATTTAGTGGCTCGGGCAGACCCAGGACACTGGCTTGTCTGCTGTGGTCACTTCCCGATTCCAGCTCTACCAACCCCTGACAGGGGTCTGGGTGGATCAGGACGAGGAAGGGCTTCTGTGTCAGAGCTAACGATTCTGGCCCAAAGAAGGTGGAGGCGAACCATCTCAGGCGGACATGAATTTGTGCGTACAGATTATAAATGCGCAGTGGTCCCTGCTGCACTCAAGAACCAGCGTCAGGTCTGGGGCACCCCAGAAGACTTCACAGAGGAGATAGTGTTTGACCCAAGCCCCTGACAATGAATAGGGTGTTCGGCTGAAGAAACAGCAGAAAGACATAGAATCATGAAAATGGGTGGTATTTTCAGGGAAACGGATAATAGGTGTCAGGATGTCAGGTGATGAGGCTGGGAAGGAAGCAGGGGTGGGAAGCCATGCTCAGGAGCCTGGCCCGTGTTCTATGGTTAATGCCCGGCAGTGGCTGTTTTGAAGTAGGGAGTGTTATTGTCCAGCCTGTGTACTGGGGAGCTGACCTGGATGCCAGTGTGGAGGCCGATCATGGAGAAGAGATGTTGGAGTAGCTCTAGCCTGGGTAAGCAGAAAGGTGGACCAAGACTGCCTGCAAGATGGCAGAGAAGGGATGAGGACAGCTGAAAAGATAGAGGACAGGTTCCCCTTCTGCCTGTGGGAGTCACAGCATATCCTGAGGCCAAAGCACTCAAGCTTGAGAGGGGAAGCTGGGCCAGAAGCAGGGTCTGTCAGGGTTCAATACTGTCATCCTCAGCGCTAGCCTTCCTATGCAGGAAGCTGCAGCGAGCTGACAGTTGTCACCTGTAGCTGCACAATATTCTTGGCCCCAGCTAGGGTTTCATTTGAGGTTCAATTCACGGAGACAGGAACTGCCCTCCTTACTCCCCTGAGCCCCTCAACCCCAATACAGCAGATTAGTCTGGATTCTCCTACTCTTGGCTCCCATTGGTCACTGGCTGTCATCTCCAAGCCCATCTCCTCCTAGTACGCCCTTCCACAGATGGAAGAGTATAGTCTTGTCCTTCCTGAGCTCAGCCCCCTCCCATTTGGGATGTTCACGGGGAGGTGAGAGAGGTTGAAAAAAACGGCAGGACACTGCTGGTATGATAGAGCACACCTCGTGATATACCAGAGAAGCGACGGCTCTCCTGGTGCCTCTGGGCAGATTCCAGGCAACACCCTGATCCATCCACGGTCACCCATCACCCAAAGTACAAGGGGAGCCTCTGCCACAGGGGGCCAAGGCCCACCTGCCCTCGAGAACAGTTAGAGGAATCTAGGAGGAGAAGGAGTCCCAGCGGAGGAGGAGAGGTGTTGCTGGCCGAGCCTGCTGCAGTGAAAATGGGGCAAGAAATACTAGGCGGGGAGGGAGGAGGGTGCGCAGTAGGTAAGTGGCCAGCAGGTGTTCCTACCCGCCGCAGCACTGAGTTCCAGGCCCACCGGGCCTCTGGCTGGCGATAGATCTCCAACAACTCATCCTGCCCCCAACTCCCTCAGGACTCGGGCTCCCCTGGCAGGCCTTCTCCGTGGGGGCCTTTTCTGCACTGTGATCCGTGACTTGGACCCCTCTACGAGTTCACATAGCTGAGAGAAGTAGCCCTCGGTGGCTGCCAGAGACGGCAGGCCTTTAAAGCGCATTGTGAGCCGGATGGATAGCTGTCCCAAGCTTCCAGACCAACCATTCTCGCTGACATCCTTGCAGGCCCTGCTTCGAGGGCCGAAGCCTTGGGGCCCCGAGTCTGGTCGTCTTCTCATGGTTTCTCTTGTTTCTTCCTTCAGGGAGAACGGGGCATGCCAGGGATGCCGGGCAAACAGGGAGCGAAGGTACCTGCCCCTCACCCCACTCCAGGCAGCCCCCTACCCATCCCCCACTTCCCTCCCAAGCTCTGGGGACACCTTAGAGGCCCAGCTCCTCCTCCTTCTCACGTCCCTGTCCCTTCGTCCCTGTCCCTTCGTTTGGCTCATGAACCGTCACTCACCAGTGCCCTCCTGACACTGTGCCAAGCCTCCTCCTGGGCATCTTTAGGTCATAAAAACTTCTCAGGTAACCCCAGTTCTGTGCAGTCCTGAGACCCATGTGGGGAGTAGGGACTCTCTAAAACTCACCTCCACTTGGATTTACTAAGCAGTGTGCTTGGCAGCCTATTCACTTCAAAAGTAGGTGGTCTTGGGCTGATGTGGAAATGGGGTCCACTGCCAGCTGCTCCCTAGTCCATGAAGGCATAGGTCCAGAGAGCATCCTGTAAGGAGAATCCTGCTGACACTCGGTTGGACTGTACATGGTGACATCAGCCATCTACTCTCTCCCCTTCCCCGAGGCTCTCCCTTCTTTTTCACCTCCCCTTCCATCTCCTCCTTCTCTCCTGCCCCAGTGAAGCCCTCCCTGCCCTCCTCTCCACCCCAGGGATGCCCCTATATAGCTCACCCATGGGCATCCTGCCACGGTACCTACTGTGTCCCCCTAGAGGGCCTGGGAACTGAGCAGGTAGGTAGGAAGCCTGAGGAACCCAGCTGTGCTGCACAGAGCCTCTTCCTCAGGGCCCACTCTCCCCATGCCGAGCTCAACAACCCATCTTTCCCATGAGTCCGTGCGGCAGGTAGAAGTGAGCAGTCCACCTTTGCATCTCCCCAAGGGGAGGCTGAGGGCTGGCCACTTCCTCTGTGCTTCTCCTGACTACAGAAAGTCTCTATGCCTTTTCTTCTCTCTGCCAGGGAGCTCCTGGAATCGCCGTGGCTGGGATGAAGGTCAGTGGAATGCTGTAACTAAACCCTGAGAAGCAGGCTGGGAAAGATGGAGTTCAGTGGGACAGCCACTGG
>NW_011888983.1:1347887-1350257 GCF_000151845.1 Pteropus vampyrus
ACTGCTGTAGGACAGCACTGCATCCTTTCCCTTCAGACCCAGCCTGTTTCAGGGCACATGCCAGGCTAAGGCACAACCCAGGCACAGCCCAGCAAAGCAGGGCCTGCTGGGGCCCCAAGATTCACTGTCCTCCCGTCACCTGGGCCTTTACCCAACCTCCTCCCTTTTATTGGCAAGCTTCAGGCCACTATGTCGTTCAGCTTCTACCCAAGGGCAGGTGGCCAGGGAATGGACCCCCCGTCCCCCTTCCAAGACTTGGTGTGGTTTCTTTTGTAACTTCAGCCGGAAAGGTCATTAAGATCTCCGAGCAAATTATGACCCAAGACCCTCAATTTATATTATTACATATGCGAACTGCCAACTGTCAAGCTATGGAGAGTGGAGCTTCTTGTGCTGACCTGGTGGGGCGCTTTTGGGAGTGCTCCCCTGATGCAGGACGCCCCGTGAATGCAAAGTGAAGTCTTGTTGGAGTAGAAGGTGAAGCATCAGGAGACCTATGTGCTAGACCAGCTCTGCCACTGACACAGGGAGGGGTTATTCAGTCACGGAGCTTCTTCACTGGCACTGAGGGTGGGCCCTGAGATTCACGGCGTGGGGAAGAGAGTTCTTCAGGAGTGGAAGAAGCTGGTTAGGGAGGGGTGTTAGTTTGCTAGGGTTGCCCTATAAAGGACCACAAACTGTGTGGCTTAAACAGCAGACGTTTATTGTCCCACAGTCTGGAGGCCGGGAGTCTGAGATGACGGCGTCAGCAGGGTTGGTTCCTTCTGCGGGCTGTGAAGGAGAACCTATTGCGGGCCCGTCTCCTAGTTTCTGGCAGTTTGCTGCCATCCTTGCTATTCCTTTGCTTGTGGCAGCATCACCCCAATCTCTGCCTTCATCCTCACATGGTGTTCTCCCATATGCCTGTCTGTGTCCAAGTTTCCCCTTTTTATAGGAACACTAGTCATATTGGGTTAGGGGCCAAACCAACTCCAGTATGACCTCATAACATAGCAGTTAATTATACCTCCAATGACTCTATTTCCAAATACAGTGACATTCTGAGATATTGGGAGTTAGGACTTCAACATACAAATTTGGGGGAATGGGCAAGCTTCTCAAAATATTCCTCCAAAGAGAAGTTCTGGTTAGTCTTCCCTAGAGGCAGGGAGGAGGGGTCGGAAAGCCCCCCCTGGAGACCAGGGGACTTCAATTGCTAGACATTACAAACATGAAAAGAGCATAGTGGTTAAAAGGAAGGGCATCCCCAACTACTGGCATTCGAAACTGCTCGCCTCTCCTCAGGAGACCCCAAAAAGGACTAAATGTTCTCGGCTTCTCTCCCGCTGTGAGCAATGAGGGCCCAGCCCACATGGGGATGAGAGAACCATGATGCAGCCTGTCACCAGTGTGAAGTGGCCCAAGGAAGGAGTTTGGCCCAGATGTGAGTTCTTCAGGAAGTGGAGTCCTTTAGAAAAGAGCCCACGGACAGTCAGAAAGGCAGGAGAGAGGGAAGCCAAGGTCCGACACTGGCAGGGTGTTGCCTTCACCGACATCCTGGAGAATAGTCTCTAACCCTATACTGTCTGCATTTCCTCCACAGGGGGATAAGGGGGCTGCAGGCTCCCCTGGGCTACTCGGCCTCCTGGGGCAGAAGGTGGGTATCGAGGGGCTCTGAATGGCAGGTCCTGTGTAGGGATCTTGGTGGCCATTCCCACCCACATCCCTGGCCCTGCACATCCACACGAACCTAGCATTCGAAGTGCTTCTCCTTGATTGGGGAGAAAGTAGCTGGAACACAGCCAAATTGTTTCAGAGAAGGGAAACATGGGGTACCATACAAGAGGCCCTGACTGATCAAAATATGCCCAGATTTGAAGAATTCTATAACTACGACCTGGTCAAATTTCTTTACACCAGCTCTGCAAATGTGCTCAATGCTACACGAGCTCCATGAGATGTTCCATTTAAAAAATAAATGACTAGATGTCAAATACATTTGGGGAGACTTGTATAAGGTAGGCCCCCTTGGAGAGTCATAGGGCACCTTAACATGTCAGAACTGAGCACCCTGCAGTGAAGGAGCCTGCAAAGCTTCACTTCATTCTGCCTTTCCTAACATTGTTTGTCTACTGGACCCTATTTTTTCACATTTCGAATAATGCCAGTCCCCTGGAGAGGAGTCCATGGAACACACCTGGAGAAACACTGTTCTAGACCCAGATCCTGACGGGTTTCTTGTTTTATCTCTAAACCTGTCCCCCTTCAATAGCCAGCTCCATTCCCTCCTCACATCCCATGACTGGATCAAATCAGGCTGGGCTTCTGAAGGCCTCTGGTCCCCAGCTATCCTGGTGCCCACAGGCCCTTAATGCCTACTTCTTCCACCAC
>NW_011888983.1:1351522-1353606 GCF_000151845.1 Pteropus vampyrus
CCATGACTGGATCAAATCAGGCTGGGCTTCTGAAGGCCTCTGGTCCCCAGCTATCCTGGTGCCCACAGGCCCTTAATGCCTACTTCTTCCACCACTCCCCACCACACGCCTCACTGGGCTGAGGGCCAGTCAACTGCCTCCACTCCTTTGAACTATGAGGAGAGAAAGTCAGGGATCAACCACCTCCCTCCAGAGCTGGGTGGACCCAGGGATGGTAACTCTACTTTCTACCACCAGGGAGAGAAAGGAGATGCTGGCAACTCCATTGGAGGAGGCAGAGGGGAGCCCGGTCCACCAGGGCTCCCAGGGCCCCCAGGGCCAAAGGTGAGTCTTGCCCTGGGAGCAGTGCTCAAGGTTGATGTTTGCCTGTGTCCTTATCCTCAGCCCATTCCTGGGGACTCTGTGTCCCGGGTACCTTGCCTTCTCTAGTCTTCTGCTCCAGATGTGTGGTTTTTCCAGTGGATCCTGGAAAGGTCATTTGGTCTGAGCTCTAGCTTCCAAGCAGTGACTGTTTGATCATCCAGGAGAGATGTACCCCCAGGGCAGATGGGTGGTTCCATCGATTGAAATAACTATGGTGTAACTGAGTCAGGGACCAACGGCTGCAGGGCCTTAGGATAGCCAGAAAGGCCCCTCCTCTAGGCTCTGCATAGGTGGAAGGTCAGTGAGCTGCTGGGCCCCGCCCGGTGCTTGTACACGGCAGGGAGAAGGGGAGCGGTGGCAGTGGAGGCAGGGAGAAGGGGAGCGGTGGCAGTGGAGGCAGGGAGAAGGGGAGCGGTGGCAGTGGAGACGGCTGCAGATGGGACTGCCCACACCTTCTTGCTCTGGGCGGAGACTGCAGTGCTAAGATGTGAGTTTCCCAAAGCAGACGCCTCCTGCATTGCTTGGTTTATTTCAGTGCACAGGGAAACAAGGGAGTCTCTTTCTCGGCTTATAAGGAAAAGATTAATTACATGATCAATGGCAATACACACATTTATTCTACTGACATTTATCAAGGTCCTGCTGTGGGTGGGCCTTGCATGAGCAGTGGGACTGCAGAGAACCTACCCTGGGCTGGCCCACAATCTAACAGGACAAACAAACACACGGTCCACAGGACTATAGTGTAAGGAGCCAAAGGAAACCCACAGACAGGCAAGGTGTAGTGGCAGGAGGGGTCTCAGTCTTCCCCTTCCCCGTGCCCCGTGCCCATCTTACTGTGGCAGGAACGGAAGCCCCCTGGCATGGGCACCAGCTTTGTCAAAGGTGCCTGCCACCCGGGCTCCTAAACATCCCCAGCATTGGAGTTTTTCCCTCTGACCCACAGGGCACGGATACCTGGCATGTTTTGGGCCTTAGTTTGAGGTCAAAGAAATCTGGTCACTATTGTCCCTGTGCCCTGTGACAAAAGAAAGAGAAAGCTAGAAGACTGTTCCCAAAATCATGTCCTGCTTTCTGGTCCACATAAATGTTTAAAAAGTGACATGTTTAGAATGGGCCTCCTCCTACCTCCCCTGTCCCTCCTGTCCTAGGCCTCCTGGAACGCTCCCCACCCCTCAACTCCCCTCCACACACACACAGGCCCAGGGCCTTCACCCTCCCCTGGGTCTCCCAGGCAGGACAAGGTGTGTCCTTGAAAGTGTTCTGGGCTCCAAAATGGCCCACCAGGGGCTGCTGGCAGTCCATGGTTGGGGGCCAGGACAGAACTGGGCATGTGTGTGTGTTAGCTGAAAACTGAGGAGGGCCTGGCTAGGGTTGGGGAAGGGGAGGGAGGGGGGTGGACACCGGTAAGTGGTGCAGAACTCAGAAAAGGAAGGGAGTAGGAAGGAGGGCTGCCAGGAGGAGGTGAGATGCAGGCTGGGCCTAAGCATGTATAGGAATCAGATAGGTGGAACGGATGAGTTAGTAGAAGCCAACAGGGAAAGAGAAAGAGGCCCAAAGACACTTAATACTCAGAACATCAACAGCAGGACCATCTTTTTCCCCCTTGAGCAGCTGTCCAAGCTGCCTTGCATGACCTCATCCCATCTCTCCTCTTCCCCAGGGAGAAGCTGGTGTTGATGGCCAGGCCGGCCCCCCAGGACAGCAGGGAGACAAGGTAC
>NW_011888983.1:1356226-1358024 GCF_000151845.1 Pteropus vampyrus
GAAGCAAGGCTTGCGAGACTTGCCTCCAGAAGGGAGACGGTGGGCTTTCTGGGGTAGGGCTGACTCTGCAGCGCTAGGGCACATGGCGATCCAAGCCTGAGCACAGGGTCTCAGGAGCTGCCCCCACCCTGGGTCATGGCTGTCTGCTGAAGTGGCTCTTCACCAGTTCAGCGGTGTACTCCCATGACAGTATAAATGCTGGGTTCTTGGTACGGCTGTGTCAAGGAAATAGTGGGGGACGTTTTTATGTTCCTCGTTTTTCTCAACCTTCAGCTGATAAAGTGCATAATCCTAAAAAATCAGTAGCAACCCTCTACATTTCCCCCTTCGCTAGAAATCGATTCCATTAACTACACCTGGAAACCAGTGAATTCCAAGCCTATTTTGCATACACGCGCTTATCGGTAACAGCCCTCAGTGAATACGTGTAGTTAAAATACTACCACCACATTGAACTTCCAGGTGGAGAGGGGTGAGACCACAAAGTTCTCAAACTACTAGCATTTCATTTCACTTAATGTGTTTTGTGACCATGTGCCACACAACACAGGAATGACAGAGACCCAGATTCAGGCACCAGTCATAAGATGCTCCAGTCCCAGAAACTGGGGTTAACCACATGATTCTGGAATCAATGAGCTTCATTTGGAAACATTAAAATGTATTATTTAAAATAGCTTAAGTATATAAAAGAAGCAAAACTCTCCTGGAAACACTTTTATTTTTCTTTTAAAATCAACACTGAGGTATAATTTACATACAACAAAGTGTACCCCTTTAGGTGAAGAGTTTGCTAAGTTTTGACAAACACATATACCCATGCATCCACCACTCCCAATCACTCCAAAAATTTCCTTTGTGGGTCTGAGGAGTCGATCTCACACCTACTCCCAAGTCCCAAACTACCACTGATCTGCTTTCTGTCACCATAGATTCGATGTGTCTTTTCTAGAGTTTCCTATGAATGGAGTCGCACAGTGTGTAGTCCTCTGCATCTGGCTTTCTTTGCTCAGCACAGTGTGTCTGGGTTTCATCCATGGCTGGTTTCCATCCTTGGTTCTTTTTTCACCGCTGAGCGGCGTACCATTGTATGGAGGTACCAGACCTTCCTTCACCTGTTGATGGACATTTGGATTGTTTTCTGGAGATATTTTTAAGTCACTGTCAGGGAAGGTCAGATTTGTCTTCTTGGGGCCCTGGAGCCCCCAGCGGTGCCTTAAGGAGAGAGGAGGGAGAGGCTGTGGGGCATGGCTCTAGGGTCCCCGCCATCCTCTGTAACCCAGACACGCTCAGTGCTTATCTACTTTACATTGTGGAGTCCCCACGTTATTTTCTTTGCAAAAAAGTGTTCCAGCTTCTATATACACCCCTCTGGTGACGGGCCACCCTTCCTTGGTCAGCAAGTTCTTCCTTGAGTCTTTCTTTTCTTTCCTAGGGTCCCCCTGGTCTTCCCGGGCAAATCGGCCCACCTGGAGCTCCAGGGAGCCCAGGCCAGAAGGTAACTCACATTCCGACAAGGGGGATCTAGACCCTACAGAGGTTCTGTGTGTGTGTCTGAGCACGGGACCCCAGTGCCACTCTTGGTCCTGTGACCCTCTCATCTTCCCAGAGCCACCACCTCACTCTGGCCGGTGATTCCTCTCAAGCACCAAGGCATCGCGGTCCCCGATGGCCTACATCACAGCCACCGTCCCTCCTCCCACCCTTGGCTCTGCCATTCTTCCCTTGCTGCGTGTCTTGGATTCCTATAATCACAGGCCTCCCCTGGAGTGGTGGAGCCCGCCCACCAGACCCTGCC
>NW_011888983.1:1358074-1388832 GCF_000151845.1 Pteropus vampyrus
GCTCTAGGGTCCCCGCCATCCTCTGTAACCCAGACACGCTCAGTGCTTATCTACTTTACATTGTGGAGTCCCCACGTTATTTTCTTTGCAAAAAAGTGTTCCAGCTTCTATATACACCCCTCTGCTGACGGGCCACCCTTCCTTGGTCAGCAAGTTCTTCCTTGAGTCTTTCTTTTCTTTCCTAGGGTCCCCCTGGTCTTCCCGGGCAAATCGGCCCACCTGGAGCTCCAGGGAGCCCAGGCCAGAAGGTAACTCACATTCCGACAAGGGGGATCTAGACCCTACAGAGGTTCTGTGTGTGTGTCTGAGCACGGGACCCCAGTGCCACTCTTGGTCCTGTGACCCTCTCATCTTCCCAGAGCCACCACCTCACTCTGGCCGGTGATTCCTCTCAAGCACCAAGGCATCGCGGTCCCCGATGGCCTACATCACAGCCACCGTCCCTCCTCCCACCCTTGGCTCTGCCATTCTTCCCTTGCTGCGTGTCTTGGATTCCTATAATCACAGGCCTCCCCTGGAGTGGTGGAGCCCGCCCACCAGACCCTGCCCCACCCAGACCCACAGCGGGGACCCCAACCTGCCATCAGAGAACATGGCACTCGAACCCCTCCCCAATATCGCCCCCTCTTGCTTCCTGCCTTTTACACTCTGCTCCTGACCCCTGTGATTTTTCTTAGAAGGCCGTGCACGTTTGCTTTTCTGCCCTCTGTTCATGAGCTCTCTGCCCTGAAGTCCCCTCCCCCTTCCCTATCTTTCGAATTCCTCATATTTTAAGCCCAACTCAAAGGCTACCACCTCCTCGAAGCCCCTTATCTATCAGGCAGAATCCACTGCCCTTTCCTCTCTGCTCTTCTCATAGCGCCTACATCATTTTGCCTTGGTGGTAGGGCCGGTCGCTACCAGGCCTCGACGAGGCCACGCCTCCTTTCTCTCTCTCCCTGACCTGAAGAAGGGGCTTAGGTTGATGTGAAGATAAAAGGAGCTCCCTGTAAGGGAGCCAGGACAGGAAGGTTGGGGTCGGGGGGGACAGGGAGGCAGGCATCCCTCTCGGGGAGGATGCATCAGGGGAGGATGCGTCAGGGGAGGATGCGTCAGTGCCGGAGGCCCCTCATTTGGCATCCAGGTGAGAACTCAGATCCTGGCTCCACTCTTCACTAACTATGGGCCTTGGGCACACAACTCAGAACCCTCATCTGAGTCCTCACCTGTGAAAGGGAGGCAATGCAAGTACATACCTTCTGAGGACTCCCGGCACAGATGAAGTGCTGTGTTAATGATAGCTATTATTCTTCTCTGCTCTGAAAGTGACCTTAAGTTGTTCTGGCTACAGGGGGAGATTGGACTGCCAGGCCCTCCAGGACACGATGGGGAAAAGGTGAGAATGTACATTCCCAGATAAAGCGCTGAAGATGGCCCGTGCCCTGGGGGTGTCTGGGTTTCATCCATGGCAGGTACCCATTCTTGGTTCAGGAAGAAGCCCAGGTGTGCGCCTTGTGGGGAAGGGAGATGGGAAAGGGAGGGGAGGGGAGGGGAGGGGAGGGGAGGAGAGGCCCACCCTGCAGAAACCCTGCTGAGCCCAACACTGCTGGCCCTGAAGGAGCCAGCAGACCCACACTGGGATGGGCTGGAGCTGGCGGCCGAGGGCCCCTTGGATTCCCACAGAGAGCTGGACACCCAAGCACTGAAGAGCCAACCAAGTCCTTTCGGCCACCCATTCCTCTGTGTTCTCTCTCCTGTTTTCTTTGTTAGTGTATCTAATAAGTGTTGTTGATTTTTTCTAAAGGGACCTCGAGGCAAACCAGGAGACATGGGCCCTCCTGGCCCTCAAGGCCCCCCAGGAAAGCCTGGGCCTGCGGGAATAAAAGGAGAAGACGGACACCCAGGGAGCCTGGGAGAAAAGGGAGAGAAAGGGGAGTCGGGACAGGCAGGCCCACCGGTGAGTGCCA
Source organism: Pteropus vampyrus (assembly GCF_000151845.1). NCBI lineage: Eukaryota > Metazoa > Chordata > Mammalia > Chiroptera > Pteropodidae > Pteropus > Pteropus vampyrus. The sequence goes on from NW_011888983.1 coordinate 1,360,021, forward strand.
GGGCTGGCTGGGCCTGATTTTCCCCTTCTGCATGCATCACCTCCAGCATGACGCTGGCCAGCCATGGCCTGGACTGCAAACCCGGAGCCAGGAGTTGGGGGCAGGGAATTCATCTGGTTTCCCCTCAAGCCATCTACTTAAGGCCAGTTTCCCACCTCAAGAGAGCTGGGTCCTGTTCTGTCATATCCTGTCTGTGTCTTTAAGAAAGTCACTGAGCCTGGCTGAGCCTCAGTTCCCTCATCTCTAAAATAGGCATAAAAATGCCTTCCCTGGATACTTTTCCCTTAGAAAAGCAGGCAGAAGCCCTCTACCCAGGAGAGGTTGCTTATACAAAAAAAGGAGTCTTAGCCCACTCCAGCTAGGCCACTGCCTTGACCTGGGAGCCTTCTCTGGGCCTCAGTGGTTTCTATCTGTGAAATGGTCACCATCCGAGACACCTGCCCTTGGAGGAAGGGAGCTATGAGTGCATGCCACATTCGGTCACAGACACTCAGTGTAACAGCCTTGCACTTGACTAACAGAGATCTTTGTCGGTCCTTAGGGTCTAGATGGCCCAACTGGGGAGAAAGGAGAACCAGGTGGCCAAGGGAGACCCGGAGCAACAGGATTGCCTGGCCCAATTGGGCTCCCGGGATTTACAGTAAGGCGAGGGGGCTGGGTATCCAGGTTATCAGCAGGCAGCTGTGGACGAGGGCACATGAGCAGGGTGCCCCTCCCTGAGATCAGCAGCCTAGTGGGTGCCTGGCACTGCAGTGAGGCTGCACTAACCCCCAGCCTGCTTTCTGAGGGGCGGTTAAGTATAAACAGGGAGTCCAGTTGCCCCAGCAAACAGCATGGTGGCCTCAGTCTTTAGGCTCCAATACAGTAGAATCTTGGACTCAGAACTCTTCTCTTCTGTGAAGGAAGAACTCAGAGGTCAACTAGTTCCACCTCTGACCCAGTGCAGGAATCCCTCGGCAGCCACTAACTGTGGCTGCCTCACTCAACCAGAACAGGAAGCAGCTCACTGCCTCCCGACACGTCCCCTCCTTCGTAAGGCACCTCCAAGCTGGAGGGAGTGCTCCCAGATGTGGTTTGCAAGCTCCTTCATCCACATCCCCTCACTGGCCCTCGCTCTGCCTCTGGAGCCGTATTTATTTTCTGTAGCTGCTTAAGAAACCACCACAAATTTAGCAGCTTAAAACAATATGCACTTATGATGTCACAATTTTTGTGGGTCAGAAGTCCAGGCACATCTCAACTGGGCCCTCTGCCTCAAGGCCTCACAAGGCTGCAGTCAGGATGTCAGCTGGCTGCGTTCTCACCTAGGTCCTCTTCCAGGTTAGCTGCTATTGATGTAATTCAGTTCTCTGCTATGGTAGGATTGAGTTCCTTAGCTCCTAGAGGCTGCCCGCAGTTTCCTGCCACAGGCCTTCCCCACAGTAGGCTGTTCACATTATAGCAGCTTGCTTCTTCAAGGCCAAGGCGTCTGTCAGTGTATGTTAGCAAGACAGAGCTCCGTGTGTAACATATTTGTAACATAATCTTAGTATGTTATATTTTATCATTTGTATACCACATATATGATATAATTTGTAACATAAGCTTGTAACATAATCGACAAGTGACATCCTAACACCTTTGCCATCTGTCATATTCTATTGGTTAGAAACAAGTCACAGGTCTGCCCTAGGGCCTGTGCCCCAAAGGACCCATACAGAATATCAGCCTCTTCTCCCACACACTGGAACCTTAGCTTCTTAAAGGCAGCGATCACAGGTTCCCTGCCCCATCTTCGTCCTTCAGGCTGACCACTTCCGCAGCCTCAGGCGTGTTCCTTGCCAACACCTAAGCCTAGTCTAGTCTTGGCTTGGTTTTAAAAGATTTAAGAGTGTGTCTGTCCCAGGCTACCCCAAGTGCTGGCATCCATGCCATGGTGTTTTGTACCCACAGGGAGAAAAAGGAGAACCCGGGGAGAAGGGTGACCCAGGAGTAGAGGTAGGTGGCGCCTGCTCTGCCTTTTGTGTCAGGGGGAATATTTGACAGGAACCTCGTCACACCACAGTCTCTCCAGCGTGCACAGCATTTCTGGGCTCTAGAATGAAACTCACAACTGTCTGACTTAGGGATGGGGCAAGAAGCTAAATGTTCACCGAACACCACAGTGGGTCATCCATGGAGCCTCTAGTCTGCTCCGCAGTGTCCCCATAATCAAGTTCCTCAACAGCATTCATTAAGCACCGGCCATGTTTCAATCCTGGTGCTAGAGCTTGAAGACAGGAGAATAAACAGAACTGTCCCTGTGCAGCAAACAGTCCCCAGTAGTGCGCACTAGAATAGTAGCAGATCAGGGAGTTGGGTGAACACCCTAGAAGATGGATCATTTGAACAGGGTCTTGAAGACATTATAGGAGTTTGCCCAGAAGCTCCAGAGGTAGGCTTTCCAGAAAGAGGCCTTATTCTTTTGAGAAGTGTGTTGGTAAAGGGAAGAGGAGAGGACAGTGGAGTGAGAGGCAGTCAGGATGGAGGCCAGATTCTCATAAGATAGGAGAGAATCGAACATATTTCTAGGCTCAGGAGAAAGAGCCAGGAAAGCAGCAGAGGTCAAAGGTACATGAGGAAGAGACTGGTAGGAGGGCCTGGGCCACCCAGACATCACCTTACAGAACTAATAGAGAGACCACCAAGCCTCAGTCTCCAGAAAAGTCCCCTGGCTCCTGTCATCTTCAGTGTCACCAAGCCCTGTGTACATTTAGAGAGACAGACATGATTATATAACATGTATGTTACTTATTTGGAGATGGATAACCTCCTAAAGAAACACTCCAAAATTCAGGAAAAGCATTATACCCAAAAATGTTCTTTCCGGATGTATTTAAAGTAAAAATTAGAAACAGCCTACATTTCTGACAAGAAGGAAATGATTAAATAACTTATGGTAATAATACTGATGGTAATAATAGTCCCCACGTTGGAGAGCGTTCCTTGTGCCAAGCACTGCTCCAAATCCTGGCTAGCTAGTAACCCATTTTCCTCCCACTCAGTGTATAGCACATTGACATTAAAAGGAGGCTGTGGGTAACATACAAAAAAATGGAAAAATGGATTTTGTGTTAAATGAAAAAGAGCAGAGAATCAAATTATATATATACATATATATATGTATATGCAGTACTCACATATTTAATCTTTTTCCTTCTTTCGATTCTTTTTAATTTGTAAAATATTTTAATGGATGTGTATTACTTTAAATTTTTTCTGTTTTTTAAATTATATAGTAACATTGACTTTTGGGGGAGTGTGTATGCTTCTGTGAATTTTAATACACATATCAGTTTGTATATCTAACACTACAATCAGGATACATGAATTACTTATTTATAAGAAGAAAAAAAGTAGTGATTTTTTTTTAGAGTAGAATTTCCAAAAATTGAGTTCTTTGCAAGGAGACTGTATTATGGAGCTGAAAGATCCACCGCTCCAAGGGATGTTAGGGGTCTCTATCTGGCCAGTACAGGGGCTCCCTCTATGGTGGCCTGGCAGAAGTTCCCTGCCTGGCCACACTCCAGGGGATTCTATCCCTGGAAAGGCAGAAAAAGCCCTGAAACCAAAGTGGGGTTGATATAGGGAAGAGGCATGAGAACTACATAAATTGACAAGTTGTATTCACAGCCTGCCATGTGCTGCTGCCAGACCACAGAAACCTACAGAACAAAGGAAGATTCCTGCTGGGATTACTAACAAACAATTTACCCACACCATGAAAGGAAAACAGGAAAACTGTCTTTAAGCTGTACCCCACACAAAATAAACCCAACCATTCATTCCCTGAGGCCAGACCATAAGGAACCTATAGATCAAAGGCTGGGATTGCTAGCATGCCTTTTAGGCTGCATATCCATCTTTCAAGCTACATATCCATACCATCAAAAGAAAGTAGATAAACAAAGTCTTTAAACAGTAATTCATAGAAACTAAGAAGAACATGTAAATTGAATTCCCCAATACTGAGGGCCTCTCTCGTTGTTCCATTCTCTGTCTCTGAGAGGAGACCGTGCTCTGTCTGTGGAGCATTATTCCTTCTCTAATAAACTTTCCTTTTGTCTCTAACTCTGGCATGCACTTGAATGCCTTCCACCGCACAGTCAAAGACCCTCCCTCTCTCAGTGCAGGACTTGAGTCCCCACTTGGGAAGGGGAGGGATTTGCCCTGACCTGCATCAGGGTGACCAGCTCAGAGAGGAGCAGTCTGGTCTCTTTCCTGCCTCTTGAATGGCTGACTGTACACAAATGGATCTCCATCTTTATCAGAGACAGAATCTGCAATGAGCATCCTCCTTCATAGAGAGGAAGACTGCCATGGGTTCCCCGTCCTCACTCTCCAGTTCAAATCTCTTCTACTTTAACCTGCCCTCAAAGGAAACAGAGACCAGCAGTCTCCATTACCAACCTAGGTGGACTTGAGGAATATTCTTCAGCAATATCTCAGCCCCTCCCCATTCCAGATAGCCATCTGCTCCTCTAAGCCAAAGGTCTCAAATTCAAATGACTGCAAGGGCCAGGCGAACAACAAATGAGCACAAAGGTCCAGGTTAAAGACAATAGGGAGTGACTGGGACTGGGGTAAACTGCAGATCTCTTCACCTGGAAGGGAAAGCTCTCACTTAGCTCCAGGCAATTGTCACTGTGCATGGACTACAACCTAGCGTTGCTGGATTTCCTGTTTTTTTTTTTCAAAAAGAAATCTGGGAGAATAGGACATTTCCTGGCGATATCTTTTTTTTCCAACATTGTAAAGGCTAATGAGTTGCTATGAGTTTGTGATGCATTCTGAGCCTTCTTTTGGGAGACTGCTGGGCAGTTCTGTCTTCCGGCCTGGTAGCGCCCAGCCAGACCTGGGCCATGTCAGAAGGTAAGACCACTTAGAGTATAATAGGGGTGGGCTAACTGTCTCCCTTTGGCTTCTAGGTTCCTGGGCTGCCAGGGCCAGAGGGGCCTCCTGGAACTCCGGTAAGTTTGGAGAGCTTGTCCGTGTTTTAGTCCACTGTGATTAGGTGTTTAATGTCCCCTCCCCATGGTAGTCACTAGGCTCAACCTCAGTTTTAGGTCACTGTCACCTCCTCCTCCCAGGGTGGGATTTTCTCATCCAAAAACCCCTCCCTACTCCTTTTCCCATGTTAAACAAGCACCATTTCAGTGACACAGAGAAGCCTGGACATTGCCCATCTTCCGGAAAACAGTTGATGGGCATGGCAGCCCAGGGGTCTGGTCCCACAGCCCTGCAAGAATCACTCTGTCACTAAGCTCCACTCTTTGCCATCAGACATCTACTCCTCCTCTCCTTTCTTCCTGCTAAGCAGCCAGCAAGAAGAGCAAGATTAAAATAGAAAGTGACCCATTTAAAACCAGCCCCACTGGATGGGCCTTTCCATGGTCACCAGTGATAAGATAAGGCTTTTAAAGGAACCCTTTTGCATTGCACCTAGAGGGCTCCCAAACATCTTAAACAAATAAATGCTGGTCCTTGCCTTTGCGGGGTTCATGGTTCCTGTGGCACTGTGTCACCCACTGTCATTGGTAGAAGTAGTAATAATAATGATAGTAGCCAACATTTATTGTAACTTACTATGTGCCAGATACGTCTTTAAGCACTTTGCATCTATTAATTTATTCAACTTTTGCTGTGTTTCCTCTGAGTCTTCCTTTCATGATACTCTGGGTCAGCCATGAGGGCCGCAGAAAGACTCTCTGTCAGTCCCTGGCTGGGAAAGCCTGGCTCAGACCCTATCCCACGGAACCCTAAGCACTACCCCTCTTTGTATTCCCTCTACTTCCCCTGGACAGGGACCCCAGGCCAGGCTCTGCATCCCAAGCCCTTGCTCTTTTGTGGCCTAACCTGTAGGCAAGAATTTTTTGACTTAACCAGAAATGCAATTCTAAGGCACTCTGTTTTGGTTCCTAATACAGGGGCTCCAAGGTATTCCTGGACCAAAGGTAAGAAGAAGTCATGTGGCGGGTGCTGGGTGAGGTAGCGGGGGAAGGGGACTGCGTCAGCAAGGGCAGAGATGAGAGAAAGTGCTTCAGAGGTGGATGGCCCAGCTGACCCCTTCCCTAAATGAAATCATGTGACACATTGGCCCATGTGGTATGATAAGGACAGAATGAAGTCCATCACTGACACTGGGCAGGTTTTAGATTTAGAATTTTCCCATTCATCAGTTGACCCTACAGAGTAACAGGTTAGATGCTTAGCAAATGATAAAATCCTTTCCCATGTATCCTGCCCCCGAAGTATAGGTGGGAGACAGAGAGCAGCATGGCGTGAAACCCCTCCTGGAAACCAAGCCCACTGGACTCTGAACTGGGGCCCTCCCAATATCCCCCTGAAAGCATTTCAAATGGATCAGAGGGTATGGAGGCTGCTAGCATGACAATGGCTCTTGCCTCTTGCCCTAACATTCTTCAAGGGACTATTGGGCAGTTTTTTCTTCCTATTAGTTTGGAAGTTCAGAGCTCCAGTGGTGCCATTTCAGGCATCTGCCACCAGTCTCTGCAGGGCCTCAGTTTTCCTGCCATGCAAAGAGCCAACGATGCCAAAGCCTGACGTGGAACTGTCCTGTGGGTTTTTGCCCATGCCACCATCTCTTTTCCCTTTGGGGACCTCTAAGTTGCTACAGGGATACAAGAGACTCAAGCTGAGGCAGAGCGAAGCTAAAATTCAGGGATTCTTGGAGTCCCCAGCCTGCTACCCCTTGGCCAACTACCTTCACCTCCTCCCTCCTCTACCTGCCTCTTCCCCTATACCCGCTCCCATTTCCAGGACATCAAAATGGAAGAATGAGTTGTGTGAGACATGCCCTTCTGTGATCTCCTCCATCTCCCTTTTCTTCAGGGGGAAGCAGGACAAGATGGAGCAAAAGGAGAGAAGGGTGTCCAAGGAGAAAAAGGAGACCGAGGTCCTCTGGGATTACCCGTAAGTACCGTGGACCCAGCAAGACCCAGCCCGGCGGTCCTGACAAGATGCTGGGGAGGGCCCCGGGAGACGGCCTCTGGAAGACTCAAGGTGCTAAAGTTCTGAGCATTCTAGAGCTTTCGTGTGGTTTTGCTTTCCCACCTGGGCAAGATGATAGGCTCTAATTCTCGTACTGAGGCCTCCTCTGGGCCAGGCCCTGGCCTAGATGCAGGGGAATGCAAAAATGAATAAGACGGGGTCCCTGACCCCAAAGAGCACCCAGTTGGAGAGCCAGAGGAGGCCTGAAAACAGCCTCGGGCTCTACATGTGCCCAGTTCAGAGGCAGAGTTTGCCCTTACGGGGGCCATGCTTGCATGACTTGGGAGCAATGTGACAGTGGAGCCTGCTCCATCTCTCTTCTGTTTTCCCAGAGGGACCCCAAGACGACCCCTGCTCTCTGCTCTAGAGCACTGGCCACTGCAAAAAGCTTATAAAAAGTCAGATTCCCTGGTCCCCACTGGCTAAGGCCACTTAGATCTCAGTTCTCTGAGGTCTCTTATCTCTGCCTGCCCAGGGCTAGAGGCCTCAGGGGAGGGCCGGGGGCTGCTCAGAAGGCCTTTCCAGATGTGGGGACTGGGCTGGGCAAATATTTTTCCCCCAAGTTTCAGTGGGCTGATGGCCTGGTCACCTTGTCCAGCTGAGCACATCCCACCACCCTGGGCTCCATCTTCCCTCACACCCCAGTGAGGTTGGCACTCCTTTTGGTTTGTTTTTCAAAAGCCGGAAGGGATTTCAGTGAACCATCTAATCGTTTTACTGATGGACCCAGAAAAGAAAATGAGTCACTTGAGGTCACACATGAAGTTGGTGACCAGGCTGGGCCAGAGGCTGCTCCTCCACTGAGGGGCTCTTTCCAGCCACTGGGGCTTCCTCTGTCCCAGGCACCAGGCCAGTTTCCACCCCAGGAAGCCATAAAGAGCAGGGGAACAATGGGAAGGCCAATTACCCCAGCTTGGCAGAGCCTGAAGGTCTGGTTAATGTAATCACAGCAACCAAAAAGCAAGAGCAAAAGGTATGACTGCACTCTCATTAGTGCATCAAATGTAGGAACGTTTAAGAAGCTGATTCGCTTGGCAGACTACAGAAAACTGATGACTTTAGCAGACATTTTCCCATGTCTTAAATTGTGTCTGGAATGATTAAGTCCTCCTTACTACTATAGAGCCTTCCTGCCCCCACTCAACCACAAATCGCTCCTTTTCCACCTCCATGGCCCCAACAACCCTAGTAAACATGGAGAATTCGGTCAGGTTGAAGTACAAATGGCACAGAGATCAAACAGGTAATGCCAGAGGAAAAACAAAGTACCCAGTCTCTCTTTACTTTTTCTACTTTTAATAGAGACATGGGTGCCAAGAAATACTTTTGCTAGCTTAAGAAAACAACGGACCAAGCCAATTCATAAATGGCAATTAACATGGACTTCAGAGAGCCAAGAGGGAGTGGTGGGGACTGTGGCACCACAGAGAACATGTGTCCCTTCTTAAGGAAAACAGCCCTTCTCAGTTCAGCTGACTGTTGCCTTGGGAGAATGAAGGTCCAATACATTTGGATCTTCTAATTTTTCAAAGGAAGCGGGACATTTGGCATTTTACATGAAATCTCTCCGTCTTCTGACATTAAATCAAAATTACTTGCAACACTGCCAACCATACAAAATATGTTAGTGGCCCACATAGAGCCTAAAAACCTCCAGTTTGTGCCCTCTGCTCTAGACCTCTCAAAATAAATCAGTGTTCATGCTGCATAGACAAAGTTTATGAACAGTTAGCTAAAGTTCTGTTTTTAGGCTTTACCTCAATATTTTATTCCATATACTAGAGGCCTGTTTTTCCAGGCACATCCTATTGACTTCTTCTTGTTTGCCCTACAGAAGTGGTTCTCAACACTGGCTACACATTGGAGTCACCTAGAGCTCTTCTAACTTGCCATTATCCTGGCCTCACTCTTGGAGACTCTTGTTGAGTTGAGCATCTGTATTATTCTACATTACCACCAGGAAATTCTGATGTTGCAACTGGGGCTGAGAATCATAGCTCTCTAGACTATGTATCAAGATCGTTCCAGAATTATGTGGGTTTAAAACTGAGAAGTGAGGTCCTGTAGGATCCTACTACCCAATACCCCTTCCCCAAGAAGAAGCAGCTCGCTGCCCTCCTTTCCTGGGGGCATTCCCCAACCTTTAAAATTCTGAGGCCTAGGCTCATTTCTGAGGCTCGATTGGAAGCAGTTTTCAAGAACTCAGTCCTGACTGGGCTAGAGTGTTCCGCTGCCTTCTCTCTGGCTCATCACATTGTAACCATTAAATAATTTTCCCCTGGTTCTCCTAGGTCACAGGGGCAGCTTTATAGCCCAACGCTGGAGAAGAGCTCCCACTCCCGCACATATGTCACTGGATGCTGCGTAGCAAGTGGGTCTTAAGAGCATCCCACCTGCCAGCCAGTTCACTTCAGGGTATACATGGCCTTAGACCTCTGTCCCATTCAGTGCCCCCAAACCTTTTTCTATAAAAGAGCCCTTGTCTGGGATAATATGAATGGATTGAATTTGCGTTGAGCTTTGCAAACTGTGAAGGTCCAGAGAAAGGTCAGGCATCATTAGTATTATCGTTTAAGGTCCAACTCCTCCTACCCAGCAGAAGTAGAAATGGGCCAGCATCTACCCAGGTTTCTAAGCTGGATGCTGTAACTCAGTGCTGAGTCTCTCAGAGTCCCCCCAATGTGGCCTAGTCTCAACAGGTAGGCAAAATATGCTGAGAAGACCACCCTCACCGGAGCCCCACCCTCCAGCTTGTCCTTTCCCAGTGAGGCTGGTCCTGGGAAGGATGCACTAGCTCAGGTTCCAGATACCTCTCCATGAATTCACTTTGTGTCCCTTTCCCTGGATCACTGCAACCCCTTGGGAGAGGGATTTCTGAAAGGGGATAAAAGGAGAGAGGGGAACAAGGACAGAGAGGATCAGAACAGCCATGTGCACTGATCTCCATCCAGCTAGCTCAGCAGTCAGCCACACTGCATTCAGTGTCTCCATGTTTTTGTTGGTTTCCATGTGAATACCATTACCTGTCCTCCCAAGCTTACTTCTCCCGTTTTGTTTGATTACCAGCATTTATGTCTGTCCAGAGTCACTGCTTCACTCACCTCTTCCCTCCCTGGTCCCTTTTTCTCCCTCCCGTTCCTCCCTTCCCCTTCTTTTGGTCAAACTATTCCCTTTGTCCAGGGAGCTTCAGGTTTGGACGGCAGGCCTGGGCCACCGGTGAGTGTCACTTCTCCATTACCTTTCACCCTACCCCACCCCGCCCCTGGCCTGTGATTCCTCTCGTCTGTCCCACTGTGGCCTCGCTTTCCCAGTGAGTCATGCTTTACCCCACCACTGACACCAGAGAGGCACCATCTGTGCTCAATTCAGAAGTGCTTATTCTGGCCTCTTGACCAAAGATGGCTGGCCTTCTTCTGAATCCTTATAGTATGCACCCAGGGTCCTCAAATTTGAATGTCTAGACTACTGGATGTGGAGTGGGAGTTCCACTCAAGCAGCACAGACTCTGTTCCTAAACGAATGCTCGGTTCAGCCTGAGAGCCCAGCCCTGGGAGTTTGGGCCATAATTCATTCCTACCAAACACAACAGTGTCTGTATGTGCCCGTCATGCTGTGTTGTCTTCATACCGTGAGCTCTGTCCATCTCCTGTCTGCCCACAGGGGCTTCTTAGTCCTATGCAGCCACCAGTCTGGTGTGTATGGGGGTGGGGACAGCATGGACAGGTGAAGGCAGATGTAGCATCTAGGAGCACACAGGCCAGTCCCAGCTCAGTGTTCTGTGGGCGTGTTACAACCACATCTTTCACTTCCTGTTGCACCAATCACCCCACCCAACAAGGGGGTTTATACAGAGCAAATTGAGGGACACTTGAGTCCCCTCTTTCTTTGTTCGTCCTGATTTCAGAAAACAGGCATCACCTACTCATGACTGCAAAGCACCTGGCCCTTCTTGTGACAAACAACTGAAGCATCAGAAAAAACATCCCTCCTCTCTACCTTCCAGTCCTCCTCCCACAGTACCCCATTAGGTCTTCAGGGCAGTGGCACTCCACGGTGAAGCCTGTCCCTTCCCAGGGTGTTGAGATCACTAGCCAACAGGGCCAGGAGTCTGGACTTTCCTCCTTGGGAGCTATAACCAGAGCCGTATGTGTGTCCAGCCGCTTCCAGCCAGCAAGTCCCAGCTCCGCCCTTGCAGGACACTTTTGAGGCCACGAATACATGGTCTGCCCAGAAGATGAGGTTCTAATGAGCTGGCTGGAGTGACACTCGGGGGAAGACAAGAGTTTGCATGGTTCACTTGTGGAGGGGAGGACGTGCACACAGAGTAGGGGGAGATGTCAAAGCATGGCAGCAACAGGCCTTCCCGGGGCCCCTCCCCTCTCCACGTTTACGGCGTTGAAATTATAGACTCTCACATATGGAGAACATACTCATTTTCTAAGCATTATTACAGCTTTGCCCCTCCACCACAGTCCCTCTCTTTCCATACTCCTCGTTCCGAGCACACTTTTTCCAGGTGACCAGTCAGAGCTAGGGGGTTGATCTGAGAAACCAAGACTTTCCTCTTTACTACTTACTTACTCTATTCACGTTGGACAGAGGGGAGCAGTACAAATTCATGTATTCTGTCCCCTTGGACCTGAGGTTTTATTTTGTCATAAAATCAGTATCATAATCTTAAAGGAAAATTGTTATGGGAAAAATAATCCTGCCCTGCCAATACTAACATTTACTGGGCACTTCCTAAGGCACCAAATGCATGACATCCATCCCTCCATTTTAACCTGGCAGCAGTTTGAGAGGCAGCACTCATGTGATCATCCCCATTTTACAGGTGGGAAAACTGACCCTCAGAGAGGCCAAGAAACTTCCCCAGTATCTCAGAGTTCATAAGCCTTCGAGGCAGAACTTGAGGCCGCTGGGGACTCCAGAGCCCTGTTATGAACCATTACTCTGACCCGGCCTCTTTCATCTTTGACGTGTTCTTGTCACAGATGCCCACGGCTTTCCTTCTTCCGTTGTAGCTGCAAAGGGAATGCCAAGAACCTTACTGTTCTTCTCTTTGGTTTTTTTTCTGTGTACAGAAAACCAGCATTTCCCCATTTGCTCCTGCCCTGTTTTTCACAGCTATAATCTGGAACACCAAGAACTGCCCGTAGGCCCAGCCCCACATTCTCATGACTGAGCAGGAAATACAAACGTGAGGCAGAGCAATAGGAAGCTCTGAGATAGACTCCCCTACTTGGGCTGTAAATTGAGAAACTGGAGAAGATGTTTAATTATACCATGGCAAGCCCTGTTCCATTTCTAAGCAACACAGCTCCCCGAGCTCCCGCTGTTCCAACTCCCCACAGCCCTGAATGAGCAGCGCTTATGACACACCTCCCTGCCAGGCCAGTGTCAGCAGACATCTGAGGCGTACTAATTCACTCTCTAACTCGGTCTGTCCATAGGGCCTGGGAGTAGGAACAAGTCTGGCCAGAGGCTAAAGGCCAGGCGGGAGCCCTGCTATGAGGGCGGTGGGGTGGGCGGTGGCTGAATGACCTTCCCACGCCTGCCTCTGTGTGTGCATCTGCATTGGTCTCTGCGGCATGAAGACCTTCCCGCTGCATGTAGAGCTGTGACAGAAAAAGGGTGCCAGCCCCTGGGCCCCAGCCCCGGGATGGTGTCAACTCCCTCCTAAGTGCTTCTGGGAACAAATTGAGCAACCGTTCTCCTACCGTTTTCAGCCTTGGCAAGCTTGGTTGTGAAGTGAAAGGGTTTCCTTCCTCAAATCTGGCTCTGAGGCAGGGGGATGCACTCTTTCCCCAAGGCCCCCCAATCCAAACAGGAACACAGCCCAGTCGAAGGACTGCCCTGAATGAGCCTGGCCTCGCCAACCCTGAAAACTGGGCCTCTGGACCTTTATCCTCTCCAGGAGTAAGGGGGGGTGCTCCCCAGGTTCCCCCCAGCATCAGGACCTTCACCTCTGCTTTCTTTCACCTCCCCCCAGGGTACTCCAGGACCAATTGGAGTTCCAGGCCCTGCGGGACCAAAGGGCGAGAGGGTGAGTGCTCCGTGACCAGGGAGCCTGGGCGACCCTCCTCAGCCTCAGATCCTCAGCCCTGGCGCCTGCGACCCGCAGGGTCACTACATGAGCCTTCATCCTTTCCTCCTAGATGGAGCAAGCCTCTTCGTCCAACCAGGGTGGTTGCTCTGAGGGGTGACACTTGCAGCTTCAAAGAAGAAATCACAGCTCTCTCTCTTTTCCCTTTCTCTCTTCTCTGCCTTCACGTCCATGCCTGTTTCCTCCCATTGATCTCCTCCCCTGCTTCTGCTTCTGCCTCTGGCCAGCCAGTACCCCCAGGTCACTGCCTCGTCCTTCTGAAGAACCTTGGAGGATAGGCTTTACTAGAGGGAAGGTGAGGGGCCTCCAAGCCCCCTCTCTGGATAGAGTCCACACCAGTCACCTCCTCCTAGGATAGAGTCCACACCAGTCACCCCAATCTTCCGTTTAGCCTTTGCTTCCTGGAGGGCTCTTCAAGGGACCTAGAGAGGTGTTCCAGGTTTAAAACAGAAAACAATTGACGGAAAGTTGTTATTACATCGGGGGGGCTCATGGGCTTCTTTCTCCTGTTTCAGGGCAGCAAAGGTGACCCTGGGATGACAGGACCAACGGGAGCAGCTGGGCTTCCTGTAAGTCTCGTGGGGTCAGAGGTTTCTCTTCACCCACCCCATTCCACTACCCCAAACACTGTCAGAACAATACCCAGAGCCTGCAGCAAAAAATTTAGAGCCAAGGAAGAATTCTCATTTCTATGACAGAGGAAGCTGCCAACAGTCAACTGGTCAATGCACTAGAATGTTCCTGCTGGGCACTGCTCAAGGTGAACCTTGGGACACATGGCCCCTGTTAAGGGACCAGGTCTTAAGCCATGTGGATCATCTGATGGGATGTAGAAAAAATATCATGAGCCCCTTCCACTACAAGCCTCTGCATTCAGTGCAGTGGGGGTCTCACAGATGAATATGCCACAGCCTCTGCCCTCAAGGCCGGGGGTGAGGGGGAGCGGGAATCAAATCCAGACCACTATGATGAAAGAACACACTTCATGAGAGGAACAGCTTTCCCAAGGGACTGGCTTCCCAATCACAGCAGATGTTCCCATTGCATTGTTAGAAAAGTCGATTGCTTAAGAGAACCAGAATTTTGTCTCCCACCCACTTAATGTAGATCTGTTTGCCAATTCCATGTTGGCTGCCCAGGAGGCTTTGCTCTGGCTAAGTTGGCAGCCCTAGCCTATGTTCATTCCCTTAGCTGAAGACATGAAGAACAGCTTGCACCTTGCAAAGAGGGTCTGGGGAGATTTACAGTCATTTTTCCTAGCAAGAGCCTGGCAGGAGAGCCATGTAAACACCGCCCCGCTCCCCCGCCACCCCACCCCCCGCCAGGAGAGTTCTCTGCCCAGACTGTGTCCTCAGCACGCACCCCTCCTCAGCTCGAGTGATCTAGAACACAGCCACATGCAGGATGTTGGCTGCAGAGCAAGAAAATCAGAACCATGCTCTTGGCTTTGCCCATAACTCATTATTTGTCCCTAGGTCAAGTTCCTTGAGCCCTTCTGTCCCTCTTCTGTAAAATGGGAATAATTAAATCTGTCTCTGATGAATTAGGCATCAGGGAAGAGCTTTATGAGCCTGGAAGGAAGGACTGTACAGCCACTCTGTGTTTTTTCATTAACGTGTCTTCATTTCCCTGATTTACTGCAGGGTTTGCATGGACCACCCGGGGACAAAGGAAACCGGGTAAGTCTGACCCCTTGCACTTTGGCTCTGGTTACTAATGTCTTCATGATGTGGTGGAATGACCAAGTGGGGATTTCTGACCTAACACAGCAAATACAGTTTTTCCTGATAAATCATCGTAAATTAAAAGGCTTTATAGTGAGAGGCTTAATCCCTGTCATACAGGGAGCCTAGGGCCTGATCCTGAAATTGAAACATGTATTTTTCCACATGACAAAGGAAGACTAAATCCCACGGTGGCCATCAGTGACAGGAGTCACGTGCCCAGCAATCTCTATGGTGCCCTGTTAATAGGCTCCTAAATGATGTTTTTAGATCCACTGTTGCTTGAAACTTAGTTTTGTCAGGCATCCC
This sequence comes from Pteropus vampyrus, assembly GCF_000151845.1. NCBI lineage: Eukaryota > Metazoa > Chordata > Mammalia > Chiroptera > Pteropodidae > Pteropus > Pteropus vampyrus. The sequence continues at coordinate 1,375,189 of NW_011888983.1, forward strand.
AGGCCACTGGTGAAAGAGAAAATAAATTCCAGCTCCGAGAACAAGCACACGGCTATTGTAAGCAGTCAACCTTTTTGCAGCCATTATTTCTCATGGAAAGAGTCAGCAGGGCTATGAAATGACTTGTGCCTTCCAAGACCTTTGCCCTCCCTTGGTTTCTACCGTCTTCACCAGGACGCAGTTATTGAATGTCCACAGTACCCAAAGCCACGTAATAGCCATGTATATGACACATGACACACTTGAGTCCAGCAGAGACCATTTAACTTCATCTGGCCAAGAGATAACCTTTGGGTTCCTTTCTAGGATGTCTCATCTAATGCTTCATCACAGTGGTTATCGGAGTGTGACGCACGCCCCCTAGAGGCCCAAAAGCGTCTTCTAGCAGATCATACTATCCAAGGATCTTAGAGGTAGAAGAGGAGCGGGCAAGAACAGATGGAGAAATAGGCCCAGAGCAATGATAAAATGTACTGAATTCCCACAGAGAGTTAGAGGCAGGTAGCTTCTAAAACCTAGGTCTTCTAGCTTATCTTTGAACATCGATGACCTTGTTCATGAATAGAAAGTGACAGAATCTGTATACTTATATCTAGCACCAATTCTAGTCTCTTTCGTTAAGGTGTATTTATTGAGCACGTCTGTATCCCTAAGTTCTCCTGGCAGCTGGTCAAAAGCAAATCAGTTTGTCTCAGATATTCTATAAACAAGAAGAAGCAGGCAGAGCTGCTTATACCAAACTGTCCATGAGAAGACCAACTCCAGAAACTGGAATTAAAAGACCTACTTCCAAAAATGTGCCAGCTTATTAAGGCAGGCTGAGAAGCCCACCTTCATTATTGTGGCATCAAAGAATTTAGGCCACTAAAAAAATTGATCATTCCACCTCCTAGTTGGCATACTAACCTTCTTTCTAATTTATTTCTAAAGTGTTCTGGTTTTCTTTACTATATTCAATTAATACTTTTTGAACCTATTACTGAAGACTCTTTCAGTTGGCTTGAGGCACTGAGCCATTTAAGGGCTGCAAAACTATTCCTTTGCGTGGTGACTGTGTTGCTCTAGATGTGGAGGCAGGGCAGGCAGGTGGCCGTGTCACAGATGGAGGGAGGTGGGAGTCCAGGGGCTCTGGTGCTTAAGGAACCAAGGCCATTGAATGAGCCAATAAGGCTCCAGGAATCAATGGGAAGATATTTCTTTTTCACTTCCCCTCTCTAGCCCTTATACGCTTCCCCCATCCTGTATGTAAATTAGCAATATGTCACTTAGTAAAGGGTCAGAGGTTTCTCTTCACCCACCCCATTCCACTACCCCAAACACTGTCAGAACAATACCCAGAGCCTGCAGCAAAAAATTTAGAGCCAAGGAAGAATTCTCATTTCTATGACAGAGGAAGCTGCCAACAGTCAACTGGTCAATGCACTAGAATGTTCCTGCTGGGCACTGCTCAAGGTGAACCCTGGGACACATGGCCCCTGTTAAGGGACCAGGTCTTAAGCCACGTGGATCATCTGATGGGATATAGAAAAAAATATCATGAGACCCTTCCACTACAAGCCTCTGCATTCAGTGCAGTGGGGGTCTCACAGATGAATATGCCACAGCCTCTGCCCTCAAGGCCGGGGGTGAGGGGGAGCGGGAATCAAATCCAGACCACTATGATGAAAGAACACACTTCATGAGAGGAACAGCTTTCCCAAGGGACTGGCTTCCCAATCACAGCAGATGTTCCCATTGCATTGTTAGAAAAGTCGATTGCTTAAGAGAACCAGAATTTTGTCTCCCACCCACTTAATGTAGATCTGTTTGCCAATTCCATGTTGGCTGCCCAGGAGGCTTTGCTCTGGCTAAGTTGGCAGCCCTAGCCTATGTTCATTCCCTTAGCTGAAGACATGAAGAACAGCTTGCACCTTGCAAAGAGGGTCTGGGGAGATTTACAGTCATTTTTCCTAGCAAGAGCCTGGCAGGAGAGCCATGTAAACACCGCCCCGCTCCCCCGCCACCCCACCCCCCACCAGGAGAGTTCTCTGCCCAGACTGTGTCCTCAGGACACACCCCTCCTCAGCTCGAGTGATCTAGAACACAGCCACATGCAGGATGTTGGCTGCAGAGCAAGAAAATCAGAACCATGCTCTTGGCTTTGCCCATAACTCATTATTTGTCCCTAGGTCAAGTTCCTTGAGCCCTTCTGTCCCTCTTCTGTAAAATGGGAATAATTAAATCTGTCTCTGATGAATTAGGCATCAGGGAAGAGCTTTATGAGCCTGGAAGGAAGGACTGTACAGCCACTCTGTGTTTTTTCATTAACGTGTCTTCATTTCCCTGATTTACTGCAGGGTTTGCATGGACCACCCGGGGACAAAGGAAACCGGGTAAGTCTGACCCCTTGCACTTTGGCTCTGGTTACTAATGTCTTCATGATGTGGTGGAATGACCAAGTGGGGATTTCTGACCTAACACAGCAAATACAGTTTTTCCTGATAAATCATCGTAAATTAAAAGGCTTTATAGTGAGAGGCTTAATCCCTGTCATACAGGGAGCCTAGGGCCTGATCCTGAAATTGAAACATGTATTTTTCCACATGACAAAGGAAGACTAAATCCCACGGTGGCCATCAGTGACAGGAGTCACGTGCCCAGCAATCTCTATGGTGCCCTGTTAATAGGCTCCTAAATGATGTTTTTAGATCCACTGTTGCTTGAAACTTAGTTTTGTCAGGCATCCCAGGCCACTGGTGAAAGAGAAAATAAATTCCAGCTCCGAGAACAAGCACACGGCTATTGTAAGCAGTCAACCTTTTTGCAGCCATTATTTCTCATGGAAAGAGTCAGCAGGGCTATGAAATGACTTGTGCCTTCCAAGACCTTTGCCCTCCCTTGGTTTCTACCGTCTTCACCAGGACGCAGTTATTGAATGTCCACAGTACCCAAAGCCACGTAATAGCCATGTATATGACACATGACACACTTGAATCCAGCAGAGACCATTTAACTTCATCTGGCCAAGAGATAACCTTTGGGTTCCTTTCTAGGATGTCTCATCTAATGCTTCATCACAGTGGTTATCGGAGTGTGACGCACGCCCCCTAGAGGCCCAAAAGCGTCTTCTAGCAGATCATACTATCCAAGGATCTTAGAGGTAGAAGAGGAGCGGGCAAGAACAGATGGAGAAATAGGCCCAGAGCAATGATAAAATGTACTGAATTCCCACAGAGAGTTAGAGGCAGGTAGCTTCTAAAACCTAGGTCTTCTAGCTTATCTTTGAACATCGATGACCTTGTTCATGAATAGAAAGTGACAGAATCTGTATACTTATATCTAGCACCAATTCTAGTCTCTTTCGTTAAGATGTATTTATTGAGCACGTCTGTATCCCTAAGTTCTCCTGGCAGCTGGTCAAAAGCAAATCAGTTTGTCTCAGATATTCTATAAACAAGAAGAAGCAGGCAGAGCTGCTTATACCAAACTGTCCATGAGAAGACCAACTCCAGAAACTGGAATTAAAAGACCTACTTCCAAAAATGTGCCAGCTTATTAAGGCAGGCTGAGAAGCCCACCTTCATTATTGTGGCATCAAAGAATTTAGGCCACTAAAAAAATTGATCATTCCACCTCCTAGTTGGCATACTAACCTTCTTTCTAATTTATTTCTAAAGTGTTCTGGTTTTCTTTACTATATTCAATTAATACTTTTTGAACCTATTACTGAAGACTCTTTCAGTTGGCTTGAGGCACTGAGCCATTTAAGGGCTGCAAAACTATTCCAAAACTATGCGTGGTGACTGTGTTGCTCTAGATGTGGAGGCAGGGCAGGCAGGTGGCCGTGTCACAGATGGAGGGAGGTGGGAGTCCAGGGGCTCTGGTGCTTAAGGAACCAAGGCCATTGAATGAGCCAATAAGGCTCCAGGAATCAATGGGAAGATATTTCTTTTCCACTTCCCCTCTCTAAGCCCTTATACACTTCCCCCATCCTGTATGTAAATTAGCAATATGTCACTTAGTAAAGGCCGGAAAGCAGTGAAGTCTCATGAACCTTCTTTTGAGTATGGCATGAAGTTCCAACCGTCTTCATCCAAAGAGCAGGTTTTCAAATCAAAGAACAAGCTCATTCTGTCCCTCTCAGAGATTCGACGCTCAGGATGCCAGAATGTCCTGAAAGAGTCGCCCCTACACCTTGCCTCCTCACTCAGACCTCTTTGTAACACCAGACTAACAGGATGTTGAGGGTAGATGTGAGGTCTTGAAAATAAAGCCTCCAAAACAAAGAAAGTTCCAAGCAGAGTCAACGCTTTGCCATGGACGGTTTTTTTTTCTGATGCCTAAAAGCTCAGAATATAGACATTTTGGTCAAGGTAAATGGCCAGAAGGGCTTAGATGACAGTCTAAGAAGCTTCATTGTTGCTGGTGAAGGTGAAGCTGGAGATGCTCAAAGCCCCCTTCTCCCACAGAGTGTTGAGGGGGGCTGCCTATAAAACAACTCCCAAACTTTATTGCACATCATGCTAGGAGGACCCCATCAGAGAGTCTCCGTTGTTCTATTGTACAGTGACCAAAGACACAATCATAAAACGATGCTTCTCAGTGTCTCACCAGAAGATAGTCTTGGAGATTCTTTCCTGTTCAAAACTGAAAACAATGCATTGCCAATTACAGAGAAACTCTGAAAGGAGGAAGGTCCTGGTGGTAGCCAAGGCCCAGGGCCCCAAACGGGCAGTTTTCTTAGGGGATATAAATGCCAGTGAAAACAGTGTTCTGTCCTTGTCACTAGGAGCACTCTTATTCCTTCACAGCCCTGTGAATTTGGCCCAGAAGCCACTTTTAGGATGAAAAAGTCAGTCAAAGAGTAAAGGGTGAATTTGGCAATTTGAGCATCAGGAAAATTGGGTGTTAAGTTGGAGCTGCCTGCAAGCCAGCCAACTGAAAGGTCTGAGTGCATGTGGCGAGGCTGCTGTCACTCTGAAACACGCCTTCAGGGGGTGAGGGGGGGTGGGGGATATGTGTGTGCATGTGTGTGAGTGTGTGCGTGTGCATGCACACATGTGTGGCCGTAGGCATGTGTGTCTGCGCATCTTGCTTCCCCAGGCCCCCCCTTGCCTCCTTACCTCTCCTTCCTCTCCTATCTCTTTTGGCCTGGGCCTGCCTCTTCCTTCCTTTAGTCTTTCAATATTTCTCCCCCTAGATTGTTCACTATGTCACAATAATCCTGTATCCCTCATCACTTCCCTTCCACTCCCCCAGTTTCAATTTATTTCCTCTAATATCAGTTTTTTTACACATTAATTTTTTTAAAGAAACTTCTACTGCTCGACTATACTTGTCCCTTTTCCCATACCAGCTAGAAGTCTCTCTTTGCCAAGGTCCCTTTCGTGTCACTCTTTGAGGGGTAAGAGCAGGGAGGATGCGGGTACAGCTACTATTTTAATGTCTTCAAAGGGCACCCAGTTTAAAGCCATTTCTTGTGCCCCGAGAACATGATGCCCATAGTGTAGTTACCCATCCTGAAAGTCAGGACCAGCCAACCCTCTGTTACCCACAGGCAAATCATCTGGGACTTAGAATCCCCCAATCTTAGGGAGCTTTGCCCACCCCTGAACTCAGGAAACCGTGCTCACTTTTACCCTGGCCTGACCCAAGCAGAACGAAGGGCCACATTCCTGAGAAAGTTTACTGGGGGGGCTTCCTATCCAAATAGCATATTGTCTTGCTTGTCCACTGTTTGGGAATTATTTATGCTATGATGTTCTCGTTGGTGTGTGTATCTCAGAGCCAACACACGCACACCTAATGTACATATGTGTGTTTTCTCTTAAACACGTGTTATCTTCTAAGTAAGCATTTACATTTTAGAAAACTGAAAACAATGCATTGCCAATTACAGAGAAACTCTGGAATCAAGAAATCGAAATAATTTCCAAAGATCCATCAAAAATATTTTTATCCTTTACCTCCCTCTAATGAACCCTTGGCCTTCCATTACTGGAGCACAGTAGACACCACAAGACCATATCTCTGGCAGCAGATGGGCCCTCATACTGGCTAACAAGAAATAATGATCATTATTGTTATCATTATGAAGCAGCTGTCATTTACGGAGCACATAGTATGTGCCATTATTAAGCACTTAATAGGCCCAAAGGCCTCACAACAAAGTTTTGAGGCAGGTGTTATTATCTGCATTTTATAGGTGAAGAAACTGAGGCTAAGAAAGGTTAAATAACTTCCCGAAGTCACACCGCTTGTTATAGGCAGAACCTGCCCTGACATCAGTATTTCACTTGCCATCAAGATCTTGTGGCCCTGGAGTGACACTGTGGAAGTATCAATCGGCCTGCCATAGAGAAGTGCCCTATAGAGAAAGGCACTCCAGGGGCACACTTGGCCGTTATATAAGAAAACCTAATATATGAAAATTCAAACTCAAATTCATTACAAAGAATTCTCCACAGCCCTTCTTTAAATGAAGAGTGACCCTGACACATACAAAATAGGATTCAATTTAGAAAAACAATGTTTAGAAACACACTTTTCAAAAACAAATGAATTCCTGAACTAACTTGTCCACGTACAAATAAGCCGCCTGTAGCTTCAGACCAGGATGGACCAGAGACACGCATAGAATGGGAAGACAGATCTGAGAACCAGAGGCCACTCGTGAGCCCTGGACACACACATACACATGTGTACTTGTATGCATATGCACAAGTACACACTCACACTTGTATACACATGCCCAAGCGCATACACACACTCATGTATGCACACAGACATACATACAGTCATGCACAACCCTGTAGTTTCACACAATTATGGATGCCCTATTCACACTCACATGCACACACATACACCCCAGGGCTTGAAACAAAATCGCCTTGCCTCCTAGTAGAATATCAAAGGGCTGAAAACCGGTTGGAACAAGTTGTCAGGCCAAAGTCTTTGGACCTCAAAATGGACCCTCAAAGAGAAGGAAGTGAGTCTCCCTGTTCATCACAGACCCACTCTGGGCTCAGTATTAGCAAGGCTGGCCACCAGTATCTTCCATCTGCATTTCCCTTCACCTCTACCTCAGAGCCCTACTGTTTCCCTGCTCCCTCCTCACCAGCCTTAGCCAAATCCTCTGGTTTTTAAAAAGGTAGGGATGAGTAGTGACCCCAAATCCTACTGGAGAGACCATCTTAATAGAGAGAAGCTATTTTTCCCACTTTAATTTTTTCTTTTTCTATCTCTAACCTTAACACATGGATGATCCTAAAGTTTTGATGTTATTTTTTTTTCTTGGACTAAACCATTATTTACAGGGGGAGAGGGGGAAGAAAGGCTCTAGAGGGCCTAAAGGGGATAAGGGAGACCAAGGAGCGCCTGGATTAGATGCCCCCTGTCCATTGGTATGTTTAAATTTATCACTTGTCTTGTTCTGGTTTTCTTCCTTGAAGTTTGCAAGCTGGAAACAAAGAAGGCAAATAAACTAAGATGAGAACCAAATAACGACACCGATGCTACCAAAATTTATCTTTGTATTTGGCCGGTGAAATGCTGCCTGCCGTTGGTTTTGCCCTAAAACCACAGCTGCAAATAATTCTGGCTAAATCCCTTTCCTTTGAAGACACAGAACAATTGATGTGTGGAAATGGAGAGACCCCAAGGAAAGGGATTTGGGAAAAGGCCTTGGATCTTAGCTCCAAGATGGCTTTGGAAGCCAGTATAGCATCTGTGAGCCATGCATTTGCCTTCTTCGTTTTGTGGCCAGTTCTGTGGCTAGCAGCTCAAGCTGTTGGAATCCTCACTCAGTCAGGATGCAGGACACCCAAGCATCTCCTGAGGGACACCTGTGCCCCAACTGGGCAGAACAAGGCCAGAAAAGGGGCTTTTAATACACAGTCTCCCAATGCCCATAAGCCACCCAGTTAAAACCTGCAGATCAAAATAGGTAGACAGACACCCCAGGAAGCTTTCCAAAGCAAGCCAATAAGGAATGATCCATGGCACATCCACTGGGCTTCTCAAGTGCCTTCGCAATCCATTCGAAGGTTCTGAAAAATTATGATTCACTAACGTTGAAGTTCATCTGTATTTACTTTAAGTGAGTCTGTAAAGGGAGAGGGGCCTGTTGTATGTTTCAAAGCTCAACCCTCCCAGAAGCCAAAGAGAGCATAAAGATAGGACTTGGGAGCTGGGAGTCAACTGTGATTGAGACCCTACCTGTAGATGCCTCTAAGGTCCTGCATCCTGGCCAGGGTAGGACTGGGCCTCTCCACTCCACAATCGGAGCTGGCCAGCCTTGACCTGAATAATCATCGTGGTTGGTTTTGTGAACAGGGACACCGAGGTTTTAAAGGAGAGAAAGGGGAGCCGGGGTTACCAGGGCTGGACGGACTGGATGCCCCGTGCCCATTGGTATGGCATCACCCTCCCTTGCCTGCATGGCCGATTTGGGCTTTCCCACGTGTGTGGTTCATGCCTGCGTGCCTCTCCAGCTGCCCTCCACACTCTTGCTCCATCCATCCAGTCTCCACTTCCTGCTTCTTCTCTCTGTAGACACCAAAGGTCACCTTGCCTTGTCTGGTTTTCAGGGGCTCCCACCACGCCCTCCTCTTTGCATGCAAAGTTTGCCAGGATGTTTTCTTGGCTTCCTCCTGCAGCTGCTTCAAAAGCACATCACCTTAATGTGGGCCATCCCTCAACACCTAAAGCCAGCTTTGGCTGCACCCGATCCTCCCTTCAAAACTGCCACCAGACAAATCTGCCACCAGAGAGAAAACTAGGAAACTGGATTCTCTGGACAAGTTCTTAGGAACAGTGACTTTTCTTTCTGCAAACACTGCAGTTAGTTTGGCAAGCACTGGCTTAGCACCTGGCACAACATGTGAATTAGATGCCTGAGTCGGCCTCACATCCCTCTCTGCTTCAGCATCTCACGATTTGTCAGGGGACATGTGGGCATACTTATAAACACGGGGTACACTGAGAAGTTCTAGAACCAAGATAGAGGAAGTGGTCACCCTGCCCGTTCATCCAGACTAGGTCTGGGATTGCTGCCCTGGTGACACTGGCTGATCTAGGGGATCAGTATTTTAGATCCTAAAGGGTTTGTCCTTTTTGCTTAAATCCCAAAAGATATTACAAGACCTTCTCTTGGTTTCTCTTTCTTTCACCTTTAGCTGGTTCACTACTGAAAAGTCTGGAAGAGTGTGGAAAGGCCGAAAATGTAATTAAGAAAGAAAGGAGGGGACATAGAGGCAGGGAGGGAAGGGAGACATTTAGGACCCCTCTCTCAAGCATATTCCAGACTATGTGGCAGCAGTTCTGTTTCCACCAGGCCCAGTCCCTCTCTAGGTAGAGACATTCCAGGCCTCCACAGCTTCCCTTTCAACTCCTGCAAGGGAGGCAGAAGATGGTACTTCACTCCAAGCCAAAGAGCTCAAAAGGTTACTGTTCTCCTAAACTTCCCCAGGAGGTTCAGAGTTCTTGGACCTATTTTCATACAACTAACGGTCAGATGAGCATTCCTGGCCCCACATCTCCACCTTGGAAACACACAGGAATTACCTTTGAACAAAAGAGAAAAAATAATTTTAAAAATATGCTGTGTGACCCTGAGAGATGACCATAGAATCCCTTCAAGGGATTTTTCATAGACTTTTTAAGAACAACGACAAAAGGAGAACCAGAATAAGCATGCGGAGTAGCATGCTCCCTGTGCTTACTTCTAAAACCCTTGCTCGCCACACCCGCAGCCCCACCACTGGCCCAGCCTCTTGAACCCCGAGCATGCAGCACGCACAGACACGTTTCTCAGCTGTGGAATCTCTCCATACCTCCAAAGCGCCTCCGTTAATCATCAGTCAGGTGTCCCCTCTGCCACATCCCTCCCACCAGCTGAGCACCTTGAGTTCTGCCGGCTGCAACCCTGGCCTCCCCGCTTCTCTCTCACACGTTACCATTCTCCTCTGCCACCAATCGTGTGCCAATGGGAACGCCGCTGTGGCCCACGGAGGCTCCTCTCCTTTCCAGAGTCCGCGTGAAGTGGCACATTGTGGCGGGCTGGGGAAGTGGGCAGAAGGTCTTTATGAAGTCCTGGAACATACCACCTCCCCCTGCAGACCCTCCCTGACCCAGAGGGGACAATGAAGGTCAAGTTTATTTGACCCTTAATGCAAACTGGCATTTTCTCCAATAACCTCCCATGTTGATGTGTCATTTGTCTATTAATTTTGCTATGGAGTGCACTTTTCTTCCCTTTATATTTCATTACTGTTTTCCCTGCATTGTGTTATTGGGGACATGGGGGGAGGGGGAGATATCGATCATAATTTTTAGTACAAAATAACTAGATTTCTTCCCTCCGTGTTGGGTCGGCTGCCTGCTGAATGCCAGGTGAGACATTTAAGCACCTGTCATGGGTGGATGAAATTGGTCCAGGGCACAGAGGGCTCCCATTCGATCTTGTTGGGGTGGACCACTTGCTCCGGTCTCCTGAAACCCTGTGTACATCTCTTCCTTTGCCCTGGAGCCTGGAATTCTAGGATCTAGGCTGTAATTCTAGTAGATGTAAACAGAGAACCATACCTTTGCCCTGGTTCAGTCTCCACCTCCCATCTTATCTCTCAGAGATTCCTACGTTCCCCCAGGGTGTGACAGAGAGGCAGGACATCAGGGCCAGAGAAGATAGGACATCTTGAGGCTGCAGGTGCTCCATGGGTGCCACCAGCAAAGGGGATAATGGCAGCCAGTTGATTCCCATCCTTCCGCTGCCTCTTCCCTTAAAATTCTCAGCGAGCCCTTGTTGCCTTGCAGAAGGCACCTGAGGGCCATGTTGCAATACTGTGAAGTTGCCTGTCCTTTCGTACACCCTCCTCCTCCTTATTGATCAGCATATGGGAATTTCCTAATCTCCTCCCACTGTTAAGGAGAGAAAATAAGAGAATAGGAGAACTGGAGGGGCATCTTAGCTGTCATTACACACAGCTATGCCTTCTCCACGTTTTACGGAGGAGGAATCTGAGGCCTCCAAGCGCTGAGTGACTTGCCCATGAACACCCAGCATTCAATATAGCTAGAGCAGAGACCAGGGGGTCTCTAGGCTGTTCTTCCCATGGCTATCAGGTCACCTCTGCTCTCTGACCTCACAGGCTAGGACAGCCCCTCTTGGCCTTGCACTATAACCGCATGTGACCTTAGTCAATGGAAAGACATGTAGACTTGCTCCCCGCCTTTTTCTGAGGCTTTGCCCTGGGGGAGAGAAAAGAAATAGATAATAGTAGGTGGATGACATCCTGACCAGCTGCTAAAATGTTTGTGGCCCTTGTTCCCTCCCTCCTGCCTGCTTGATGGGCCATCAGGGAGAATCTGAGCCATGTGCCTTCCCTCCTCACTGCAGGGTGAAGACGGCTTACCAGTCCAGGGCTGCTGGAACAAGGTAAGGCCCCTCAGTGGTCTGCAGTGCCTCGGGGCACAGGTGTACTTGGGGCTCCATCCTCAACAGTGTGATAAGCATGCGCAATTTGTCCTGGGCCTGTCTGCAGATGAGGCAGTAAGACATCAGTCAAAAAAGGAAACAGTCCCAAAGGCAGGGTGCCCGTTCAACATCCCATGTACTGAATGCACTTGGAGAACATTTCAAAAATGCTTTTTAGGACTTCGGCAAAACAGATTGTGGAATTTCCATGTAGTCACACAGATGATATCTTTATAGCTGTGTGGTTAATTTATATAGTACCTTTCCTCCAAGGAGCTCTAGACCTTTTTTAATTAGTTTTAAAATTAGTTATCATTAGCTATACTCATAGTGTTCATCCAAGGTCATTTAAGCCATATGATGACATTTATCTGGACATAGAACATCTAAGTTACTTAAACTATAAACTCAAATGGCTTCTATCTCTCTGCAGAGAGACTGGCCAGCTCACCTCTTTACCCTTTAACATAAGCTGTCTGAGCTTTATGCTTCCGCATGTGAGACTTGCAGCCCAGACTTGCCACCAACAATAAATTTTCACTTATTCACACTTGCCTCGATATTTGCCATCATTAAAGCCATCCGATACCACAGGGCTATGCCCTTGCATGCAATCACCCACTTAGCCAGGGCCCCCAAAGCACAAGGCCCTCCAGCCTGACCAGGGCCGTTGGTTTGCTAACCCAGAAGCCCAGCATGGTCCCCTGCAAAGGTAGCAGCTGCCATGCTGTCCCTCCACGACCTGCCTCCACTTTGCCTCCCCTTCGAGGACTTCTCACAGCCCTTCTCCATGTGGTCTCGAGGTGTTGGTTCATCCTCACAATAGGTTTGGAGACCCCAGTGTAACTTCATGTGACCTTAGCCAGTAGGAAGAGAGGTGGATTTGCTTCCCTAATCCAGTCTTGTCCCAGTGACAGCATACTGTCACACCTACAATATGCTCTTCTGTGCCAAATGCCCAGAATCTCATTTAGTTCACGGGATGGGGTAAAAGTAATGAAACCACCAAGACCCCAGGAGCATCTACTCACTCAGGTACCTGAAGCCCCCTTAACCAGAGAAAAGAAAGCTCAGCACTCAGGAGAGATGCCTCCCCAAGAATCCACCCTTCAGGCCATGCCTCACCCTCTGGCAAGTTCCCCTAGACTTAGTTAAAGCAGATAAGAGACCCCTTGCCCCAGAAGAATAAGAGTTTCTTCTTCAAGGTCACTGCTGATGGTTGGGAGATAGAGATGGTTGAGCTTAGCAAGAGAAGAAAAGCCACTGTCAAGGCTACAGTGTCTTGGAGAAATAACTAGAGAGCCTGGTGTCTATTGGCTCACACCATAAATTCAGTCTGGGAAAATGCAATGATTCAACAGCCGTGCCTCCAAAGGCAGCATGGACAGAAAGCGCCCTCTAGTGGCCATGAAAGGCAGTGACTGGAAGGTGAAAGTGGTTTCACGCCCTCAGAGTGAGAACTGTCTACATCAGGGTCTTCCGCCCCAGTTTCCTGTCCAACCCAGGACAAGGTCTACCTCCTTTTCCAAAAGGGAAATAAACACCCAGAGGCTCAACAACACTAACTCCATGTTTCGTGTTTGCTCTTGTTTTGCAGTGAGGACTCTAACCTGGGATTGGCCTGTGTGTGTGTTTGTACATAGAATATTTATTTTTATACAGTTTTCACTTTTTGAAAATGCCAGAGGTATGATGCATCTTACAGATTATTAAAAAAAAAAAAAGAAAGAAAAACCTGCATATTTTGTACAGAAAATACCAATCTCTTCCTTTTTGTTTACAAGATGTTTTGTGTAAGTCCACGACTCTAATATACTTTCTGTTTGTGATACGGTCATATGTTGCATGATATTTGTGCACACTTATGAAGTATTGGAGCTTAATAAATTATTGTGTTCTGGTGCCAAAAGGGGCCAACCAGCACTGAGGTGCTGGCTAGCTCATGTGTGAATCCACAGAAACGTGAAGGTCCATGGTGTTTGTCAAACTAGGTGTGTCTAAGAATATTTTAAACTCTTCTGGATTTTCATTATTAAAAAAAATGAAACATGGCAATTCATGATCCTGATCAATCTTTCAATTAAATTCATTCTTTCTCGTGAAAGCAGGAAGTCCCAGAAGCATAATATTTTGGAATGTTAAGTCCAACAGAAAAAGGGAGGCAACTCCATTAAGCAACGTCTACTGTAACA
>NW_011888983.1:1390857-1408107 GCF_000151845.1 Pteropus vampyrus
GCTGCCTTCTCTGGTTCACTTCCTGGTCCTGTGCTCTGTGCTCTGGTACAGGGGACATGTTTTTGCCCAATGTTCTCTACCTGGAGACTTGCAAACACGTGCTTGACAAAAACTGAGCCAGTGCCCCGTGGATGAGAGTGTAACGGGGTGATCTAGGCCTGAATAATGGCTCTCACTAAGGAGGGCAACCGTGCCTCTGTAACCCTGCGGGCCAAGGGAAGCTTCAGCTGTCTGGGGAAGAGATGGCCTCCTCCACACACGCCGCCCTGCCCCATCTCAGCCAGGCCGAGGCTGGCCTCCCTCCCTGGGACACTGACTTCACTTGACAGAATGTAGTACCGCAGATATGGGAGGGCCAGGTTAGTCCGTGAAAGAAGTGGGAACTAGCCAGCAAGTTGGATTCAGCGTCCAGTCTTTTCTCTACTGTTTACAATCTGGAGCAGGGCAACTTACTCTAGGTCTCAGTTTCCCTATGTGTCTCATGGGAGAGTTGACTTGGGTGACCTCTGATACCCTGAAACCCTCTGATTCCACTGACCAGTCAGTTCCTGGGAGGATTGAGATGCTGGAGCATTCCATGCCCCTCCACCTAGAGCTATAGGCTGTGATAGTATTGTGCACGGAGTTGGCATTGCAAAACTGTGTGTGACATGCATGTGCTTCATAACCCTGCATAACAGCACTCCAAGAGGACACGGCCTCTCAGGAGGAGGTGACAGGATCAGGTCCCCTAGGGAAGGCATGGTGGCAGAGGGTGCTTCTCACCTTGGAGCCTACACTGCTGAATTCATCAGAAACTGAGCACTACAGGTCTAACCACCAAAGCCCCACCAATGTCAGGGACATTGTGCCCCATGGTACATTTGCCTGGCCTCCCTCATCACAGGCTTTCTGCACTCCATCCCGTGCACTACCCCACATTCCCAGCCCCTGCCCGCATCTGGACACATTTTTAGGCAACTTGAGATGTCAGGCGCCTAAGACTCCACACCTCTTAAACAGAAGAGGAGGGCAGGCCTCTGGTGAGTGGGTCAGAAAGGAGGAGACGTGGGGAGAGGAAGCGCAGAGAAGGACGGCAGGAACGGGGGAACCGCGCTCATTTAAGGGGAGTTCTCAAGAGTGGAGTCCATTGAAACAGCGTGCTCCTTACTGAGGCGGAGGAGGATGAAGGAGGGCACAGGGAAGGGACTGGATCCTATAGGTTAAGGCAGAATTCTACACACAAAGTGACCCTCCGATTCCTAGGAAAGCCCTGCCCCTGAGGAATAGCCAAGGGCTGCTGACATGGGCAGAGGCAGAGCTGAGCTAGGAACCAGGCCTGGGCGCTGTCAAGGCCTTCCTCACGCCTCCCAGGATCTACTTGCGGTCCCTGCGCACCCCCTCTGCCCTCCCCCTCCACGCTTTTGTCCATACTGGGCCCTTGCCCTGGCATGCCTCCTTTCCCACCTGTTGAAATTCTACCTCCTTTCAAGGCACCGCTCAGACACCCCAGCCCCGGGAAGACTTTCCTGGGCTCCTCAGTTGGGCGGTCCCTTCCCTTGCTTGGTCCTCCTTTCCGTAATAGAATCTTCCAGTGAGCGTGATCCTGGGCCATGCTTGCTTCTCATACCAAGGGAAGGCAAATGGATTGCGTCAGAAGAAAGGGGCAGAGAGGGCAAGTCCAAACGGAGAGGATGCTGGGCTTCTGCCAGGGTCCTCTGGGTCTTAGGGATCTCCCGGCCTGGGAGGCTCCCCTATGTGCCAATCACCCACGGGGCTCCTTCTCAAACACCCCCTTCTCTATACCTCCTCAAGGGCCAGAGTCCGTGGTTAGTTGCCAAGAAGTGAAGCCAGCCAGCCCAGAGTCTTAGGGAAAGCGCCTTGCCCTGGAGGAGGGAGAAGACAGAACTGCCCCTGGACAGAGGGTCGCCGGCCGAACCCTTCCTGGGGGCCTGACTACAGGCGTGATCGGAGGGTGACAGGAGAGCGTGGCCATCTGCCCTCTCCAAGATTCAGAGCCCAGCCAGAAGAGCACAGGCTCACGTACCTGTCTCCTCCAGCTCTGATGAAGAATTCCATTTCTTGGAGCAGCCTCTCTACAGCAGGGGTTGCCAGCCTGTCACGCTCTGACTTTGGAAAGCCTCCCCAGCAGGCTGTGGCCAGAGACCTGCCACCTTCCCCAACTCCTTCCCAACAGACTTCTTTTAACTTCCTTTGGTGCTGCCACCATTAACCCTTTTACTTCCTGGTTTCTTTCAAATGTCATAAGCTGATGAGTGTATTAAGCTGGAAAAGCAGAGGGCATGTCTTTGAAAGGAAGGCATGACGACATTGTAGAGGAAAGAAGCCCCTGCCTGGGCAATGAGGTTGGGCCTTGGGCTGGCCCTCACAGCCAAGTGCCTCATGCATCCAGTCTGGTGCCCTCAGATGTCCCAGCCAGTACTGAGCTGACAACGACAGAGAGGCAGCAGTCTACATATTTTCAAGAGGACCTGGAATAAGCCTTCTTCCTTTAGCAAGATTATTGTTATAGGGACAGTGCCTGGAAGTTAGCCGCCTGCGGCCAGCCTTCTCCCGTAATCACCATAGGCAGACCACCTTACTGCCTGCTTCTTCCATGAATAAGGCAGCCATATTCTCTTGTTCAGTCCAGGACACTTTTCAAGTAAAGGAGGGCACTGCTGATAAGTATGCCCTGACAACAGATGTCAACCTGGCAAACCGGGAGGTGGGGTCACACTAACCATGAAACACACAAGCCGTCCTCCAGCCCTTCCAGGTCAAGCTCTGGCAATGCCTGAATACCTCCTGCACCTCAGAGTTGCAGCCATTAACTGCAGGCCTGAGGAGTCAGAGCCGGTGGACATCGCTGGGGAGCAAAGGTAAACAGCCCTGTTCTCACCTCCACTCACCTTGGTGGGGAGGTGAGACCAGAACCTGAATGACACCTGCACTGGAAGGGAGGACAGGCCAGAGGAAGGCAGAAACAAAGGGTGGTGGGTATATAAACTGACGTCTCAGAGGAGTTCCTCCCCAGGACGATTCCAAGATGGAGAGGCTGGATCGCCAGGGCCCACGTGCTGACTTTAGATTCGTAACATCTTTTCTCAGCCCTAAGGTTACAGAAAATTTATTTGAACAAGTTTATTATTTTTCTCATTCATAGTATCTGGTTCACAAAGCTTGTCGATCGCAGTACCATCTTCACTGATAACTCCAGACTTCTTTCACTCTTTGGATATGTATCATAAATAGGAATAGCAGCCCCTTTGCCTGAGTCAGAGTAGTTCATCCAGGGCCGTGGATAGATGGCATGGGGCCATCTCAGCCCCCTTTGAGGCCAAGGGCGCATGTGCATAACTGGATGTGGCAAAAGTCATAGCTAATGGACCCAGATGGCGATCCAGACATGACGTGGGTAACACTGGGCTTTTTATAGCCAAGGTAACCAGCTACCCAAAGCTCCTTGCCATCCCTGGGACATGGGTGAAATAAAAAGCATCCTTATATGACAAGACACACTAGTGAACAGGTTTGAGGACTTTCAGTGACTCACAGGATCCTGGATGTCTGTACATAGTCAAAAGGTCTCCATCGCCTGCCAGCGAACCACCCATTCTGAACCAGCAACCATCAAGGAAGATAGCTCCATCATGGCCACCTCTTAAGAGAGGATACTGCTGGTCCCTGAGCTGACTTCACTGTAAGAAATGCAGTGAAACTGCCTGATAAAAGACATTTTTCTTGCACTCCACTCATTCCAAAGACAAAGTGTTTTATTGCAAACCTCGGCCAAAATAAACTTCGGCCAAAATAAGTGTGGCTGTAACGTCCCCAATCATGGGAAAGCGCCCTGGCCTGGAGGAAAGAGGTCTGCGTGCTGACCCGGACTGCCCCTCCACAGCCGAGCGACCTGGGGCATGGCCTCCTGAGCTATGAGCCTCCATTCCCTCCTCTGCAGCCTGGGGCGGGGTCTGCCTGCCCCACAGGTGATGAGAGGACTATCTCTGTGAAAGGACTTGCCACTCGGGAAAGAGCTGTACAAAGGTTAGACGAGGCGAGGGTTAATGTTCATTGTTCTGAAAAAAAAAAAAAAAAAAAACCTTGCTTTTCATAGTCAAACCTCAATTAATAGGAGTCACTAGAGAAATTGTTCATTAAAATTTCTGGCAAAATTAGATTCAAAGGAGGCTCTCTTGTATCTATACAGAGGGCCTGGTTGACAAACATTGTGGACGCTGAGCAATGGAAAAGTAGTTATGGTGGCTGACTGGGGTGGGGCGGGAGGATGGGTGAGGACTGCCCCAGGAAGTTGCTTTTTGAAACTAAATTCCATAAATGTTCATAGGGGCTTTTCTTCCCTAAAAGAGAAGAATTTTTAAAAAGCAATTTTTTTAAAATCTTGCTTTAAAATTCCAGTTACCCGTATTCTCAATTGCATGAGGATTTTCCCCTTTTGGGCTCCCAGATACGAAATGTTTTGATTCTCGGCCTGCTTCAATCTCCTCAGCAGCCTATACTCCCCACCCGTGCCCCGCGGACACTGTGGACAAGACTCCCCCTGTGGTCAATCTGTCGTCTTAAATTTAACAATCATTACCTCAGTATTTCAGTCGAAAAAGTTCTATTTCATTGTGTTGTGCAGGAAACTTCAGTGCAGTTAATTGAGGTTTAAATGTTTTTTTTTTAAAGTAAGCCAGAAGCTAATTTTCAGAATTGCCTAATGAAGGTCAACAGCTTATCTGACTGATTGCATAGATTAGATAGTAGGAAAAGGTTTTCAGGAGTAATCCCTAGATGATAAAAGCACTAATTAATTACCTTTTTTCCTTATGGTAATTATCTTCAGTAAGGATCTGTCCATACTGCAGGCAGCGGGCCTTTTATATGGAAGAAAATATTTACCTGCATATAGTTTGCTAATGGTTTAAGTTTTTCTATTATTTCTGTTCTAATGTTAGGCAAGATATCTTCTTTGTACTGATTGTTATATTTTTCCTATGACTTTTAAAAAGTTATTTCTTCTGAGCTCTCCTTTGGGTCAAAAGCGCCTCCTGTGAAGGCGACCTGGTGCTAATTACCCCAGAGCTAGGCGGTCCTCCTCCTCACCCCAGGTGTCCCCAATAACATTCACAGCTGTCTCTTCCTGACCCCCTCTGGAACCCCTTCCACTCCGGTGCCTTTTACCAAAAAGAGGTGATTTTTCAACACGCAGGACCTCTCTTGGGCTACTGGGCAGTCATTGGTCTCCACGGTGCCTCATTTTTACATCTCCCACCATATCAAGCAGACGGAGAGAGTCTGGAAGGTTTCTACCTTCTTGCTGCTTTTGGCAAGTGGTTCCCAAAGCCCCTTAGCAATCTTTTACCCCCAGGGATAAGACCCCCAGCCCAGAAGCTCAGATGGTCTTCTTGGCCATGGTTTTTCCTAGCTCCGCCCCCTTTTCCTTTTGTCGCCCCCCTACCCCCAAGGATTTCTTGCCTCCTTATCTTGCATCCACCCTTGTTCTGTTTTCTTTATTTTTAAGTTTTCTCTCCATTCGCTTCTCATCCTTAGACCTCCTGGCTCCCTCCTCTGTCCCCATCTCTTTTTGTCCCTATTCTAGTCCTGTGTCCCCCAGAGCTTCTGGACATTTGTCTCAGTTCAGTCCACTGAGCATCATTATAGCTCATTTTCACCAAAAGGAGTCCCCTGGAGAGAAAGATCTACAAGAGTGTCAACTCGTGTGACGGTTTTGTTTTCCTACAAACACTCCTGGTAACTTTCATTTAAATAAAGTCTTTGACAGGTGTATCATTTACCTTATTATGTTCCCCATAAGAAGAGAAATACCCTTTTTTATTTTATTTTTAGTTTCTAATCTAAGTCTGATAAAACATTGTTATTAGGACATAATGGTGAAGAAACGTTTTGTTTTCTTTGTTTTGTTTTGGGGTTTTGGTTTTGGTTTTCGTTTCGGTTTTGGCTTTGGTTTCAGGGTCATAAGCAAAGTCTCTAGGGTTTCCTATTGGTTTTCAGTCAAGATGTCACAGCAGACTTTTTAGCGCAGACCTGTGTGACATGGTACATCTCAGAAGAAGGCAGAAGCTATGGTGCGATTTCAGTCTCCCCGCCTTGAAAATGAAAAGGTGAGACTAGATGTTCCATTTTGTGATTATTTAATTCAGGAACTTTTTTTAGTAGGTCAAATGCACTTTTCCTTATACCCATCAGGAGTTTATTTGTTTTGTTCTATTTTCAACCACACAGGTATCTTCTCTCCCTTCCCCCACTACCATTACTCTAAAGATATGTCCTGGTTCAGGCCTGAGTTGATAAAGGCCCTCTCCCCAACAAACCTGGATGGAAAGTTGCAGCGAGCAAGGAAGAACTAAACTTCCGTGCTGGTTCTTTCCTTTTTGGGTGCGGGGGGGAATCCACTTAGTTTCCTTCTGTTCATGGATTGTTGAAATCTAGGATGAGGTGTCTAATATGTGATGAGATGTTCAGAGAAACCCAGTGTCAGGTATTTGTGGCAGAAAATAGGAAAGCTAATCTTTTTCTTAAAAACCAACTCTTTGGTTTATACCTTAGCTAAAAAATAAGCCTGGCAGTTTCATGGCCATCTGAGACCCCTATATTCCCTATGAATGAGTAGGGGTCTGCAGGGTTCCTATCACCATGGCCACTAGAGTTCAGCTTGTGTGCTCTAAAATGATCAGCATAAGCATGTAAATCTCAAAGTCATTCTGTTGCTGTCATATGGCCAATAGGGTTTATAACAACTGTGTTTAAGGTAAAATCAACACCTGTGGTAACTGGAAAGTGTTACCACAGGTCCATGCAGGAGGAAGTAATGTCTCTGCAAATATGATGGTGAATGGACCATACAAAAACATGTGTCACACAAACCGTCACCAAGTAAGAGTAGAGGCAGAACAGAGAAACGTTCCACTATACCAACTGGCCAAGAAATATGCTGTTAGCTGGCACACAAACTCAGAGCCATGGCTGGTTCTCCCCTGGGGCACAGCCTCCAGCTCCTCAATCTAAATATTAACCTAATCATAAACCAAGATGTCCCCACTTTGGAAGGGGGCCCTGGAGGAAGTCTGGTGTCTCCAGTTTAAGTTTTCTTTTCTGAAATAGCTATTTGCGTGAGCGTCTCTCACCAAGTCCTGAGGTGCTCACATCAAGTTCTCCAAAATGAGTGTGGTTCTGAACATCAGAGCTCACAGCTCTCGGCCTGTCCACACCCAACTACTGGCCATGGGAGAAAAGAGCCTTTCCGGGGCGCCGGGGGCTCTTGTGCTTGTGCTACCAGCTGCAGAAAGGCTTTCCACTCTTGTTGGTGACCCAAGAGCATGATGGCCTTTGTGGGCTTCCCAAGGCCTGAGCCTCAACCCCGATCTCTCACTACTAATCTACGGGACCCCATCTGGGCAGAATCCCTGTGCCTCGCACCACAGCTTTGCCCCAACAGTCCATCTCTCACGCCAGACTCTACCAAGCGCTACGGCCTCTTCCATTAATAATCTAAAAAAGAGAGCCGAAGAATTTTAATGACTCCATAAGAGTGAGAGCTTCTTTTATGAGAAAGATTATATTTCAGTGATTCGGTAAAAATGCCATGTTACCAGGAAAACAATACTAATAGAGAGGTGCCTGATTTTCTTATTCCCCACACTTCCTTTCTGCCAAACTGGTCATTGCAAACTTCCATGGCAATTCTAGGCTGATCTTTCCAGCCTGTTTATGGAAGCAATTGGATTTTATGCATTTATTACCTTTACTCTTTCAATTAAGTCTTTTTCTTGTTATTTGGTGTACAATGTTTAAATACAAAATATTTTCATGATGGTTTGATAATGGAACAATTTTTCTTGCTTCTTATAGTCTTCAGATAATTTCAGAAATGTTTAAATTTTACACACCCATTTTATATATGCTATGCTGTTGCTAACTTCATATATGTAAATACCTGTTGACATATCTTGGTGTTTTAAGTACTGTCTCTTTTTATTGTAATCATTATCAATATTATTCTATTATCATTCTTAATTTTAGATATTTTTCTGGTGCACTCAATTTATTTTTCTAATTTCCTTCAATATTTTGGAATTATGTTAGTTGTTTGTGAAGGTAGGCATTAGAAAGTGCTTTTCTTAGGCAGTGAGCAAGCTCTTTGATAGATATCAACTTTAAAACACTGGTCCTTTTAAATGCTACCTATACGCTTTTCTTCCCTCTATCAGAAGCTATTTCAGCAAAACTTGTTTCTCTGCTAAATTATTCTATCCTTCCCATTTCTGGACTTTGATTTTTAAATACCGTGATTCATTGTCAATGCTTGAACATACCAGGTCAAAGATAGCTTTTTTCCCCCTTGATAGTGGGGTCTTGTTCCATTTCAGTAACTTCTAGGCTAAAAAGTAAACAAGAGGGAAACCATCCTAGGTGGTTGGGGTTTGCCTAGAAACCTATGACCAGATGGCTAAACAAGTGGCAAGTGTTTTTGAAGTCGAGAGCAGAGCCCCCAGCTAACCCATACCCACATCTGTTGAAACTTCTTGCCTCCCACTTGGACACATCCAAGTAGGCTGCAATCTGGAATTCTGAACAACTCCATCCTAGCCATTGTGCCACCAGAGTAAGAGCCCTGCATGGGGGTCAGAGGACCCAAGTTCTAGTCTCAGTTCTGCCACTGGTACATTAAATGACAACCCCTTCTGGACCCCAAAGCTATAAAGGGCAGCGCTAGACATTTTTTACAACTGGAATATTCTGTATTGATGTAGCTGAACAATTCAGCCTATTCCCTAAAACATAGCTTTGCTACTCACATGTGGGGAGAATTTTAGCAAATGAGTACAACTGCTCTTTTAAACAGAAGGCCCTACCACCTAGAAACCCACAAGGGCCAAGGGCCACAGTGATGGAAAAGGCATCCTAAGGATCAAAGGTGAACCAATGCGGTGTGGGAAAATTAATTACTAATTACACTAAACAAGGGCTCCTTAGGAGAGACCATCAAGCTAAAGAAGATGAAAGAGTAACTGGCTCACTTAGCAAAATAGTTGGGCAACAGTTAGCCTAATGCACTTCAACTCGTAAAGGAAAAAGCAGCCAGAAAATTCCCTGCTGAAATTATGGTCCTTATTGTCTGTGCTGTCCTAGAGTTTTATATGTTATTTTGTATTTAATATTCATGGTGTAAATACTTTCCAATGTAAATAATGTAAATATGAATTATATATTTTGTTTCTGTCTTTTCTAACATGGAAATTGATCTAAGTAATAAATTACAAATCATCTACATCTTGTTTCATGATTTGGGTTTTTTTTTTTAATTATATACCTTTACTTTAATATCTTTCAGAAGGGAAAGAGAGTTTCATGATTAAAGGGAACCTTCATTCCTAACTAATGGGAGTAAGATGGTGCCCTATAAAAAGGAAAAGATTAGGGGTCAGGAGAGTGGGTTTTAGTTCTGACTCTTTCATTTACAGATGTGGAACTGACTAAATCACTTAACCTCTTGGAGCTTCATCTAAAAATGAAAACAGCTGCCACAGTTGTTTTAAAACTAAAAAGGTAACAGATGCAAAATACTTTGAAACTAAACAACTGTACTCAAAGGCATAAAATTACTAAATCTTAATTTTCATTATGTCAATTCATTGGAAGATGAACATTTTATATAAGGGAGGTTTCTGTTTAATATTTTATTTTGCTCAAATTCTATTTTAAGATAAACTAAAAAGAAATCGAGTGTGAAGTTAACTTTTCCTGTTGGCACTTATAATACTCACGGTTAATAACCATAGTATTTCATTAGTTTTAAGAACATTTAGGGAAGAAATGTTTCAAGAATTTTTAACAAAGCACTCCAATTTCGAATATGTTCTTGGGTTGACCAACATTTTTTCATTGGTTCCTACTATCCCATGAAGAAGACTTTACCAAGGCAGAAATATAACCAAATGACGTGGAACTGACAATCCATTCAAAGTAGACAGGAATCCCAAGGAACATCCTGTGCAGACTCTACTGTGGAGCCAAGGAAATCCTGCATATAACTCGTCACACGGAGAAGTGCTATCATATCCTTTGTGGATGACCAAGTTAAAGCTATGTAATTCAAAAGAAAGCCGTGATAAATAGCAGATCGCTTCTCAATTCAACAGACCAAAAGGCTTGACCTACTTCCTAACATATCAGAAACAAGACTTCAAGGTCATCTGTACCCACACCCTGTATAGGAGAGACTGAGAACTTTTGTGATTCACCCAAGGTCACTCAACATCATGTTTCCTCCAACTCATGAGAAAAACAGCTAAAGATAAAAGGACAACTCATGCCCTTCTCTGGAGCTGTTGTCCCTTCCTCTTCCTATCATTCAGGATGGTGCACAAGGAGGGCAAGTGGGAGGGAACTTGCTGCATTCATCTTTAAGTCACCTCAGGCCATCTGTCTTCAGATTAGGGCATCAGAAGTACAGTCATCATATTATACAGTTTGGGGGTCTAAGTGGGGGGGAGGCATCTAAAAATAAAGGCTTCTCTCTCTCCTCTCCTCCTTTTCTGAAGAGCAAGGCAGACCTCCATCCCAGGAAATATGGGTTCCAGGTTCGGGTCTGCCATGAAATGTGACGACCAGACCTTCCTGCTCTGAAATGCAAGCAATGGGGTGAAGCATGTAAAGTACTTCTTCTGTTTTCTGTTTACTGACATTTTCTTTCCCACTGTCCTCCCCCACCCCCATCCCCACCTGACTTACTTTTATCAGCTCCTTGATGCAAAATTGGTGAAATAGGTAAGTACTTTATATTCATAGCCCTGTGACTTCGAAATAATAAATCCAACAGTGCCAAAAACAGCATTAAAAAAATAAATAAATAGAAATTCCAGCTCTGTCTTGTTTTAAATTATTGATATTTAAAAGTTCCATTGAAGAAATCTCTGAAGAGCTGATCTGCATAACCAAACCTCAGAGAAACAAGGAGAGCGGTTGAACTTTTCACA
This sequence comes from Pteropus vampyrus, assembly GCF_000151845.1. NCBI lineage: Eukaryota > Metazoa > Chordata > Mammalia > Chiroptera > Pteropodidae > Pteropus > Pteropus vampyrus. The sequence continues at coordinate 1,401,840 of NW_011888983.1, forward strand.
AGCAATCAAACTATGGAAGGATTCTGTGTTAAAAGATAAAATGGAGAAAAGGGTAAAAATCATGATTCTCATACAGATATAAAAATGAACACATTTTAAAGATTTTATTTGACTCATATGATGAGGGAACCAGACATGTCTTAACCAGTCCAGGGGAAACGTCAAAAAAAAAAAAAAACAAAAAAAAACCACAAGTTTCTATGGAGTAAAGGAATGTTGAAGGAACTGCAAATGGAACAAAGTCAATCATCACTATCACACAGGACAGAATTCACATATCTATCACTTATGGACAACTTACAAAGGGTTATAAAATACCTCAAAGATAATGAACAGGTCTAGAATTTGATAACCCAGAAGGATATGCTTTCGAGGAGGCATAGTTTTCCACTGAAACACAAGAATATTTTCTACAACCATAAAGTAATACTCCGCTTTATTTAATTCCCAGACCTATTTCACAGACATTCAAGCCCATCATCATTTCAACTCATACATTATGCTGGTTAATGTGTAATCAGGAAAACTCTTGAGCAGATATTGATGGAGCCCTGTATTTGAGTATTAACCTTCTGACCTCTGTGAGCTCTGTGCCCTTCTCCTCTCTCTGTTCACTGTCTTTCCACCCCACCCCACCCCCGCTTTGCTTGGGGCTAAGAACTCTCGACATAAATAACTAACTCTGCAGAGATTATCAAAAGCAGATGTAGTGAAGGATGTTGACCCTGGATCTCATAACGCTCATCGCTGGATGAGCAATAAATCTCTATGTTTATATAGTTAAAGTCTTTCCTCTGAATTAAAGACCCCTGACCCTTCACATTTGTGGCTGTTAACTAGGAAGGACCTTATTGCTACTGGCCCCTTAATTCAATGTGCTGACAGTTAAGATGCTCTTAGAATAATGAATTGCAGTCTCTCTTTTTTTGACCTCATAGAGCCCCCTTTAATGATACTTCATGCATATCACCCACCTAGACTTTTTAATCAGTCTGGCAAATTTACAGCATCTTAGCCATGGAGGAATGAACTGTGTTCCCCACTTTTTTCAATATTAATTTAATTAATGTAACCACTGAACAGTGGTTTCCTTAGGATTACTGGATCAAGTTTAAATAATAAATCAAAATATTAATTCAAGATTTAGCTGTGGCACTAACAAGTTTTGTGGCCTTCATTAACTCTTTATCTCCCAAGGCCTCTGCTTCTTCACAAAATGAAGTCGCTAAATTCTAAATCTCTTCTGATACTATTATGGGTTACAGCGATAGCTGGTGATACACTATGGCCATTGGTATTTTCTATATGATATGATCACAGTTCCTGATGACAGCTATAAGTGTGGTTGAAAAGAGCCATTGTACAAGCTCTCAGGAAACAGGTTTGTAACATGAGAATTGGGAAAACAATTGACTGGGATAGCACTAACACATAGAGATCACTTTCCCAGCTCATGTTCCATTTGAAACAGCAGTAAATTCCCCCAAATGAGCTGTTGCATGGCATCTCCAGGGATTCTGAGCTAGAATAGGCCTTAAGGAGTTTGGGTACAGAATATTCCAAAAGTAGATTGTTTATGTCTCTGGCTTTTTAAGAATGAGGATGGGTTGTGCTGAGTTAAATGAACTCTTGTTCAGTCCCTCTACCCCCAAATTCTCACCAGCAACATTGGATGTAAGAATACAATGTAATGGAGGGAAATTCAACAAAAACACTGGTCTTTACTCTTCAAAAATATCAATGTCATGTAAGACAAAGAAAGACTGAGAAATTGATTCAGATTAATGAAGAATAAAGATTAAAGAGACATAAGAACTAAATGGATCCTGGTCCAGAAAAAAAAAAAGATGCTTTAAAATTCATTACAGGGCAATTGAAAGTACTTGACTATGGTCTAAGGATTAGACAGCAGTATTGTATCAATGTTAAATTTCCTGATTTTATGATTTTACAATGGTATTGTGATTATACAAGTAAATATTTTTGCCCTGAAATATTTAGAAGTAAACGTAAGGGTTTCTACAACTTGCTCTCAAATAGTTCAGAAAAATAGAAAGGGATAAAGACAAAAATAAAATAATAAAACAAATGTTAGAAAATGTGAATAATTGGTAAGTCTGGGTAAAGGATATGCAGGAGTTCTATTATTGTAATCTTTCTTTTTTTTAATTATTTCAAAAATATATTTAAAAGCAAGACAGTGTGGAAATAATTTCAAAGTTCTGAGACAAAATCACTTTGAACCTAAATTCTATATTCAATCAAAAAAATTAAAAGGAAAAGCTGGGAAATGAGATGTCCATGTGGGACTTTTAAAAGCCTCAACATATTTCTGGTAATGTAGAAGGTCATGCACATGCATCGGGCTATGCACACGCTTAGGAAAAACCTGAGAAAGCCCTAGGCTATCACTTCTGGCTGATCTTGAGGCCCTGTATGAGCAGTAAGTTAGACTTAAGGCAGAGTTGTCAACGGAGTGGTGAAGGCATGCCCCAACACATACACAGAGACTCTTGGCAAAAAGGAAAATTGGGGAGACTTATCTCTGTCTAAATATTAGTTGATGCCTAAGATAACTGAGCAGAAACTTTGTGGCCATACATGACGAAGAATACAGACTTTACAGAATTACTCAAAAAAGTTAATGAAAAACCAAACAGCAACAACAGCAAATCCTGTGGCGAGGGGAGAATTTGGTTTCTAGAGATGACACATAATATTATTTGAAGTGATCTGTTTCAATAAAAAGTTAAAAGATATGCAAAAAGGAAAAAAAAAGATAGAAAAAGAGAAAAAAAGAAAAAGAAAAAAAGACAGAAAGAGAGGGAAGAATAAAGAAAGAAAAAAAAAGCCCATATACAGCGAGAAAGTGTCCCTGTAGAAGCCCAGATATTGGACTTACTAGACAAAGTCATTAAAATTACTATGTTAGATATGTTCAAAGAACTAAATCAAACCATGGCTAAAAAACTAAAGTAAAATATGAAACAGTGTTTCATCACATAGACAATATATAAAAAATGATAGAAATTATAAAATAGAACAAATAGAAATTTTGGAGTTGAAAAATATGACTGAAATGAAAAATTCATTAGAGATATTTAATAGCAGATTTGAGTATACAGAAGATAGAATCGGCAAACTTGCAGATAGGTCCACTGAGATTATCCAGTCCAAGAAAGAAAAAGAAAAAAAACAAGGAAAAAAACTAAACAAGCCTCAGGGACATGTGAGATACCATCGAGCATACAAACATGTGCATAATGTGAGTCTCAGAAGGAGAAAAGAGAGTGAAAGTAACAGAAAAAAATATTTAAAGAAATATGTGCAAAAGGGTAGAGGTAAACGACCTTATTAATAATTACATTAAATGTAAAAACAGAGATTGTCAGAATGGATAAAAATATGATGTAAATATATCTATCTACAACAGACACATTTTCAATTCAAATACATAAATAGGTTGACAGGAAAACAATGAAAAAAGACATACCATCCAAACAGTAATCAAGATAACTAGAGTAGCTATACTAATATCAGACAAAACAAATTTTAAGACAAAAATTGTTGCTAGAGACAAAGAATGGCATTTTATAATGATAAAAGGGTCAATCCATCAAGAAGATATAAAAATTAGAAGCATATATGCCCCTAACAACAGATCCCCAAACACATAAAGTGAAAACTCACAGAATCGAAAGGAAAAACAGACTATCAAAAAATAACAGTTGGAGACATCAATATTCTACTTTCAATAATGCATAAAATAACAAGGCAGCAGATCAACAAGAAAATAGAAGATTTGACAATACTATAAACAAACTAGACCTAACAGAAATCTATGGACTACTGCATCCAAGAACAACAGAATGAACATTGTTCTCAAGTGCACATGAAACATTCCTGAGGATAGACCATATCTTAGGCCACAAAACAAATATCAATAAACTTAAAAATATTAAAATGATACAAATTATGTTTTCTGACAATGGAGTTAAGTTAAAAATCAATAACACAAGAAAATTTAGAAAATTCACAAATATTAGAAAATTAAACAGCACACTCCTAAATAACCAATGGGTCAAAGAAGAAATCACAAGGAACTTAGAAAATACTTCGAGTGAAAAAATTAAAGCATAGCATTCCAAATATAGGATGCAGCTAAAGCAGTGCTCAGAGATAAATTTATATCTGCAAATGCCTATACTTTAAATAAAAAAGGAAAGAAAAAATCTCAAATCAATATCTAATTTTTGCCTTAAGAAAACATAAAAGGAAGGCAAACTAAATCCAAAGAAGCACAAGGAAAAAATAATACAGACTCAATCAGAAATTAGTGAAATAGAGAATAGAAAAATAATAGAGAAAATAATTGAAAACAAAAGTTTGTCTCTTTTTTTAAAAAAAAAAGTTGATTTATCTGGACTGACAAATAAATAAAGAGAGAAAACCCAAATTATTAAAATCAAAATGAAAGAGGGACATTATTAGTGACCTTACAGAATTGAAAAGGAATTATAAGGCAACACTATGAGTTATTGTATGTTAACAAATTAGGTAACCTAAGTTAAATGTACATATCTAGAGACACAAACTATCAAAAGTGACTGAAGAAAAAATAGAAAATCTGAATAAAACTATGACAATTAAGGAGATTAAATTAGTAATTTTAAAACGTTTCAAAAGGAAAAGCCCAGAACCAGATGATGTCATTGATAAATTTTATCTGGATCTAGAAATTGCCCTTTGTACAATTCAAAATATTTTTAATATCTATATGTCATATATCATTATTATATATATTCTATAGATAGACATAGGTGTGGATAGTGATAGATGTAAATATAGATAATATGTGTATATAAATTTGTTTCCATTACATGTGTGAGTGGTAGGAATTTTCTTAGAATCAAATTTAGAGGCATGAGATCTGTTGTAGACTGAATGTTTATGTCTTCTCAAAACTCATTTGCTGAGGCTTTATCTCCTAGTGTGATGGTAATTGGAGGTGGGGCCTTTGGGAGGTAATTAGGTTTAGGTGAGGGTGGAGTTCCCATGACTGGAGGATCCTTATAATAAGAGAAAGAGAGACCACAGTTCTCCCTCTCTGCCATGTGAGGACACATCAAGAAGGCAGCTGACTGCAAGCCAGGAAGAGGGTGCCCACCAGGAACCAAACCTGACAGCACTTTGATCTTGGAATTTCAGCCTTCAGAACTGTGAGAAATAAACAGTCGTTTAAGACACCTAGTCTGTGGTATTTTGTTACACCAACCAAAGCTAATACAAGATCTAAAAAAGCTTTGTAATTTCCTTCTATAACATACCCAGATTAACCAGACAATTGCATTCTCAAAGGAAGTCTATCAAACATTTACATGTCTGGGGCAAATTAAAAAGAATGTAATCTATTCCTAAATAACAAAAAATTGTGAGGTTTTTCTTCTTCTTTTTTTTAATCATTGAAAATAACATCAACGCAACAGACAAACAATTCTTAAAGTTATTCAAGAAAATGGATGTAATAATTTATATCAAATAAACCATAAGGCTTTGGAATACAGACAATCCTAATTTATAAGAAAATCCTCCTGAAACCTTACAACACATAGAGTAGAAAACCACCAACCATCGCAGAGAAAATGAATTACTATGGAGCAAGTCTTGGGCCATTCTGGTTGCCACAGCTGAACATAAACTGCTCATTTCCATAAAATACTGTCTACCTCTGCCACCTTGTTGAAAAGTCAGTTCTCTTAGCATTTCAAGATTTCCAAGAGGACAGAATTGAAATGATTTCTTTTCCCACAAAATTATTTCTTTTCAGAAGTTTTCAGAAACTTCCGAAATTCTTAGACATTTTTCTTAAGAATTATAGATTCCGGCAATAATTTTGACTCTATCTCTGTTAAACTTCTCAGCCAACTACTAAACAATATCATTTGTAGTTTAGTCTTTCAAACAGATTGCAAACCATGTGACTGTTTCTAATTCCAAGGCATCTTAAATTTTACTAGTAAAATTTTCAAACACTAGAATGTGTTGCTAACACTTATGCATATCACATTTACTGCATCTTCTCTAGTTTAAAAACTATCAAAATAAGCTACAAAATGTTGCCCAATATACCTCTTTTTCCTAATGAACACTCTGTGCTTAAAATTCACAGCTTCATTATCTTACTGGCCATTTCCAGTTCTCTTCTATTTCGTTACCATGTATTCCAAAATACCAATGTTACATTTGAATAATCTCAAGATGACACTCG
>NW_011888983.1:1408157-1411654 GCF_000151845.1 Pteropus vampyrus
ATTATCTTACTGGCCATTTCCAGTTCTCTTCTATTTCGTTACCATGTATTCCAAAATACCAATGTTACATTTGAATAATCTCAAGATGACACTCGCCTTTATAATTCATCTTCTCCTTAACTTCCAATACTATCTTCCATGATAGCAAAAGAAATGTTCACATTTCAATGACTAGATGACTATTCTCTTCCAACTCTAACCCATCAAAGGTGAGCCAGGGGTGGAACTCAGGGGTGACCAAGGGAGTGTATGCAAAGGTCACATCCCACGACAGTCAAAATCTGGACGAGAAGACTAAAGCCAGCATCCTTGAGGGGGGCAGTCTTAAGCCTAAGCCAGAGAGAACAGTTGCCAAAGTCGATCCCTTTAGGGATGAAAATTGAGAGATGAATCCAAAGAGTAAGACTGAACAGAACTCAATTGAAGCTCCAGCAACTCCAGAACAAATGAACAGATGATAGAACTATCTTATTGGGCCGGGGGTAGGGGGCAGATGGCTGGAAGTTATCTTTATCTTTATGGGCCTATTGGTGCATGGTACATGACTTAAAAGCATATGATGTAAAAGATGGACAGGGCTAATATTTAGTATAAATTATAATTTCTACAGCTGATAAGACCAGCTTCACAAACTTCACAAATTTTCCCAAACTTCACAGCTTCACAAACTTCACTTATTACTTGTGATAAGTAATGAACATTTAATTAATTATAGAAATAACACTAACTGAGGCCCAAAAGGAAGATATAGTTTACAGTATGCAATGGCTTACTATGAAATTCAAACAAAGTAAATACAGTTAATTATTTTTAAGTGGGGATAGAATGGGGAGATGATACACAAAAAAGTATTTTAACTGCTCTTAGTGATAACATTGATGGTAGTAGTATTACAATGATTATTTTTAGGGTGTTTTGTGTGAGTGAGGGATAAAGTGAGTAATAAAATGGGTTATTCTAATTCTATCATCTCTTGTGTCCTTGAGAATCAAGATTTTTGGTGTAGAAGAGAAAAGATACAAATGTAATACAGAGGAGGTTGAAATTTACAACTCTGGTTATGAATTAGAAGTATCAGTATGAACTAATGAGACATTTTATCTTCTAAAAGAAAAAAGTACACACACATAAACACATATAAAACCTTAGCTTCGTTCATAAAGAAGCCTGAAAACAATGACAACCTAATAGCAATGATCATCCCTAGCACTCAGATTGTTTGAAATAACGTCTTACACACACACACACACACACACACGCACACACACACACACACACACACAAACTAGTGTTTCTTAGAGAAGTTGCTATTCTTGGTTTGGGGCAGGATTTGTACAAAATGATCCTGGAACATCTTGTCACACTAGATAAATAGGCAGTTATCAAGCTACTAAGGTGCTATAAGGACCCAGAGCCAACTTGAAGAGGCTCCCCACAGCCAGAGATGGGACAATTTGAGCTTTAAGTGGGATAATAATTGCACTTGATTAAAACCCATCAATCTATGAGTTCAAATATTAAAGATGATTTAAAAAAAAAACTAATGAGTCATCTTGAGAAAATGATATGAAACCAATTCATTATCTTATTCTGTACCATATAAATTGTACCATGGGTAATCAAATAGTAATAAGGATATATGTCTCTTTATAAAGGTACTCCATTGATAAATGAAAAAGAAATTAAAGAATTAGAATACTACAATTTCATAATCCTTAATGAATTGATAAATTTTGGCATTAAGCATTAATGCTAACATCACAAAAAGAGAGACAACCAGACATTGTGTGCCTCCTGGTGAAAGAGCACAGCAGCACTATAATCTTACCAAAGATATTGAACCCAAATCTGATCAGACCTTTAGATCTTCTACCCAATTGCAGGAAATACAAAAGACTAGAGCAATGTGTTGAACTGCACCACAAATATTCATCGGCAAAATCCAGAGCATGAGAAACTGCAGGTCAAACAGTCCGGTTCTTCCACTGATAAAATAAAATAAAAAGGAAGGCAAGGAGAAGTATTTTATATATTAAAAGTGACTTAAAAGATGTATAATAATTTTTTAATGGGCAAGACTAACCTATAGTTTCTAGAGACATACACTTGGATGATAAAGCTACAAAGTAGCATAAGGAAGTGATCACTATAAAAATCAGTACAGGGAATTCTGCTTCTGACCAAGATGGAATAACAGGGACCAGATTTACTCTCCTACCTGAAATAACTAAAATATAAGACAAATTTTATGAAAAATTACCTGATTTTAGACATTGGCTCTCTGACTGCACAGAACAGTGATTTTTGAGAGAAGAGAAACAAATGAGGTGAATTCTAAAATTGCCCCAGCTTACTGCCTGGAGAATATATCCAGGCCAGAACACAGAAAAGAGAAATCCAAGAGTCTTCTTAAGTTAAAGAGACAAAACTAAGAGTTCAAGGAGGCTGTGTGGCTAGAGTCCACAGAGAAAAGTACAGGAGAGGAGCACACAGAGAGAGCGCTCCAGAGATCTGCGGAGGGCCTCCCTTGACTACTGATGGAGCACACAGACATAAGGAAACTTCCTAAATCTAGGGAAAGAACCACTCTAAAGGAGCAAGGTGAACAATTTCTGGAGCTCACATAGAACCAGGAACAGTCCCTGTTTTCAGTAACCAGAGTGGAAAAGCCGTGTAATTCACGAGGCATTAGTAGTGAAGCAAAATCAGCCTTAGAACAAAAGCTGCTCTGATCCCACCTGACAGAGTTTAAAAGCAAGCCTCAAAGTGATCAAATTCTTTCCAAGTGATTTTACTAAACCTCCACAATGAACTCAAGAATATGTGTAAGAATGAAAAATATCCAGCACCCACAACATCTGGAGCTAATAAAAAATTACCAAGCATTAAAAGGAACAGGAAAATATAACCCATAATAAGGAGATGCAGCAATGAGACACATAGAATTAGTAGATGAAGACATAAAACTGTCATTATAATTATAGTCTATATATTTAATAAAGTAGAGAAAATATTGAGCATGTAGAGATATAAAATATATTTTTTAAATACCCAAATGAACTACAGATAAAAATTACAACATCTGGACAGCAAGAACAGCATATTAGACATTGCAAAAGGAAAGATTAATGAACTTGAAGAAATCGCAGTAGAAATTACCCAAAATGAAACATACGAGAAAAAAGACTAGGGGGAAAAAAAACCCAGAGCGTCAGTGATCAGTGGGATAACTTCCGACAGCCTAAAAATGTGCAATTAGAGGCCCCAGAGAGGAGAAAAGAGGAGAGGGGTGGGGCCCCAAAAAGAAATAGTGGCTGAAATTTTTCCAAATTTTATCAAAATTATTAAACCATAGATGAAAGAAGTTCCATGAACAAGCAGAAAACCAGGCATATTATCATAATCAAATTGCTTAAAACCAGTGATAAAGATAAAATATTATGTGCAGCCAGAAGAGCAAAGAAAAAAATACAACTGACTTTATGATGGTAACAATG
>NW_011888983.1:1412873-1462706 GCF_000151845.1 Pteropus vampyrus
AGGCTCTGGCATTGTCCAAAATATTTTGCGATCATTTTGTAAACAGGGATACTGAGGTATTGCATTTACGAATTCTGTAGAAAGACTCGTGTTTTCAGTACTCTCAACAGAAATATCAAGTGCCTCTAAATTTCATCTGACACAAACCTTATGCCTGAATTAGCAGTACTGAAGAGAAATTTTCATTCAAAAGGCTAATCAGCTCTCCGTTCTGTTTCTGTAAATATGCTCGCTGCTCAGACTGTACTCGAAATTGACTAAAGACTCACCATCCCTTTTGTTTGATCTGTCTAAGCTACAAATGTAACTGTTTGTACCCCCTAGCAACTCCCAAGCTTTGTAACACTTTGTAACTGCCCGTAACCCATAGCAACTCCTGATCTTGTACCACAGTGTAACTACCTGCAACCATAGCAACTCCAGCCGCTTTGTAGCAGCCTGAGTTAAAATTACCCAATCAAGCTGTGCCAAAAAGGATCTATATAAGGAATGTTGCGACTGAGCTCCAGGCCCAGATCTTCAGAGCACTAGCTCCTCTGGGACCGCCGGCATAATAAACCTGAGTTCTCCAACTCTCCGGGTGCTGCTTGGTTTCTCACCAGTCTGATTTTGAATCTTTTCTGTAACATTTCTGGAGGCCCCAGCAAGATTCCAACCATGCCGGCCCTTTGAGCCACTGGACCGGTGGCTCGGCCGGGCCGGGGTGGAGGGGCTCTGAGACGAACGAGGAGTCACGCCATCTGATGAGTATTCTGGGTTCTCTTTCGGACCAGTGCCACGACTCCCAGGACGGCTGAGCCCCCAACTGCACTCATAGAAGGGATGGATCAACTCACCAGGAATGGCCACAGGATAAGGTAAGGTCCTGGGATCAGCCCCCAGTCAGGTCCCATCTCTGGATGGAAGAGGAGCTTGATCACCATCTAGTCTTCAGTTAGAATACATCGGTCAGGGTCTTCCCAGTGGGAGAAGACATCAGGGTCTCCAAAAAGGGGGGAGGAGACATCAAGGTCTCCCCAGTGGGGGAGACATAAGGTTAGGGCCTTCCAAAAGGGAGGAGGCAATGTTTTAGCCTGATGTATGAATGAGTGAATGAATGAGCAGCTTGGCAGGCTTAATCGGTCAGGTACTCTTAAGGTCCACGGCTAGGCACCCTTAAGGTCCCCTAAAGGTTACGGAGTTCGCGTGGGCTCATTCTGCAGTTCCATGGTGTACAGCATACGGTCCAAGGCGGCACAAGAACTAATGTCGGATCATAGTCACAAAGCTGAGTCCGCTACAGCTAAGCATCACCTAAGTTCCTTTGGGAAACGGCCAGATGAGCATCTGAATGGTCTCCTCTTTGGAGAGGGCACCCACTCTTGTTTGTCTCTACGTCAATGTCACAGGGTAGAATGTGTTTGGTTAACACTGGGCAAAGGGAGGCCCAGCCACCCTCCAGAGAGTAACCAAGTGTCCTCCACAGGTTAAGAGGAGCGGCTGCTTACTCTCCACAGGACAGGTTAAGGAATGGTGGGAGGTTGCATGAAAGAGAGTGAGTGCTGAATGACTGAGGCGTGGCCTTGCCACGAAGAGAGAGTTGGGCCCCAAACCGCAGTTCCGTGGTGATCTTCATATTGCTTAAGGTGGTGTCACTGGATCTCCATGAGGAGTCTACTCCAGTGATCTGAGTCGGGGGTTTATACTGACCTACCAATGCTAAGAGGTGCCTAGAAAATCCTCACAAGGGGTGTAGCCGGAGATGGGCAAAACTAGTGACGTCTCCTCCAAAGCTTCCCCGACCCTATCCACCAACTCTCCACGTGGAGTGATTGTTGTCTGTCGTGGGAGGTATGGGGGGAGGTTCCTCTAAGCCAACTGTCTTAAATTGTATGTTGAAAATTTTTAAGAACCGTATCTCAGAGGATTACGGGGTCAAGCTGACCCCGGGAAAGCTTAGTATTCTTTGTGAGCTTAAATGGCCCACATTCGGGGTGGGATGGCCCTCAGAAGGGACCCTAGAACCCCCACTGTGAGAACTGTATACTGGGTAGTGACAGGGTCCCCTGGACATCCAGACCAGTTTCTGTACATAGATTCATGATTGCAAATTGCCACTATAGTGCCCCCTTGGGTCCAGTTCTGTGCAAATAGGCAGGGACAGAGTAAGGTACTTGTGGCCCAACTGACTCAGGGAAAGAACAAGGAGGAGCCAGCAAAAATAATCCACTAAGAGGATCCCGAAGAAGAACCTATCTTCCCACCGCCATACATCCCAGCAGCTCCACCAGTCCCCACACAGCCACTCTGCCCACAATTGCCGGACAGCCCTCCACCATTGGTGCCTTCAGAGCTCCAACAACCCGAGTGACCACCAAGCCCGAACCCAGGCACCTTCGCCCGGCCACGCAACCAGCTCAGCAATTTGTGGCCCTTCAGATGCCCCTCCGAGAGGCACGAGGTCCCTTTGAGATTGGAGAGGATGGCACACTCCAGCAAGGCCGCCCTGTCCTCTACTATCAGCCATTCAGCACAACCCACCTCCTCAACTGGAAGCAGCACACCCCACCCTATTCGGAGAAACCCCAGGCGATGATTGACCTGCTCGAGTCCATCTTCCAAACTCATTAGCCTACCTGGGATGACTGCCATCAACTCCTTCAAACCCTCTTCGACACCGAAGAATGACGCCGGATTCTGTCAGAAGCATGAAGATGGCTTCAAGGACAAGCACCGGCTGGTGCATTGGACCCTGTAGCATGGGCCTCAGAGGCTGCACCAGATGCCAGGCCCAATTGAGACTTCAACGTCCCACACAGAAGAGAGTCTCTTGACGGGTACTGGCAGGCCATACTGCAAGGGGTAAAAGCTGGTGCTAGGAAGCCAACAAACATGTCAAAAATGGCAGAGGTACTCTGCCAGATAAGCCAGATAAGTCACCCAGAGTTCTATGAGAGACCATGGAGACGTTCCAGGTATACATCCTTTTTGACCCTGAAGCACGAGAGAACCAGAGCATGGTCAATGCAGCATTTGTGGCACCATCCTTCACTGACATCAGCCGCAAGCTTCAAAACTTAGAGGGCTTTCCTGGGATGAACGCCACCCAGCTACTGGAGGTCGCAAACAAGGTGTTCGTCAACCGTGACCAGGAGGCCCAAAAGGTAGCTGACAAATGGATGAAACAGAAGATGTCCCTGCTGGCAGCTGCATTAGGGAACCTGGGTCCAGTACAATACACTGCTGCTCCCCCACGGAAGAGAGAAACCAGAAGGAGACCCCCACTTCGCTGCAACCAATGCACCTACTGCAAAGAAACTAACCATTGGACAAATGAGTGCCCTCACTGTAGAAAAACGCCTGAAAGGCTAAAGAAGTTTAGTCAACCCCGTAAAGCAAAGTACCAGCCTGAGCCAGTCGTCCAAGGCCAGGCTGAAAAAACAATCAGACTAGGAAGGACCGGGATCCCTGATCCTAGGCCCTCAGGAGCCTACTGTCACAATCAACGTAGGGGCCTGATTAGTGACTTTTATGGTGGACACTGGGGCTGAACACTCTGTGGTAACCACACTTGTGGCTCCCCTCATGGATCAAACAGCAACTATCGTTGGGGCCACGGGGGACCAAGTCGCCCACTCATTCTGTAAAGCCTGCTCATGTCAGTTGGGGGGCCACCTAGTGACTCATGAGTTCTTGTACCTACCAGACAGCCCCATTCCCCTTTTGGGTAGAGATTTATTAACAAAGCTTAGAGCACAAATCACCCTAGGGAAGCCCACCAGTCTCACACTGAGGAGCCAGCCTACTCTAATGATGTCTGTGACTACGTCCAGGGAGGATGAATGGCGTCTTTATTCTCCGGGAGGGAAACAAATAAATCCAACCAGTCTGCTAGAAGAGTTCCCTGCTGTCTGGGCAGAAAAGGGGGACCCAGGTCTAACCAAAAATCACACATCCATTGTGGGAGACCTGAGACCAGGAGCCTCCCCTGTCACACAAAGGCAATATCCAGTGCTGCGGGAAGCAGGTCTAGGAATTCGGGACCACATACAGCGTTCACGTGATACCGGAATCCTAGTTGAGTGTCAGTCACCTCAGAACACTCCGCTCTTGCCGGTCAAGAAACCTGGAGGAAATGACTACCGCCCCGTTCAGGACCTTTGCGCCATCAACAATGCAGTGGTCACCATCCATCCGGTAGTCACAAACCTGTACACCTTCCTGAGTCTCTTACCTGCTCAGGCAAGCTGGTTCACATGCCTCAACCTTAAAGATGCCTTCTTCAGTCTCCGGTTATTACCAGCCGGCCAGCCTTTGTTCGCCTTTGAGTGGGAAGACCCACACACCGGGAGAAAAATGCAACTGACCTGGACTCGACTGCCTCAGGGCTTCAAGAACTCAACTACCTTATTTGGCGAAGTGCTGGCTGCAGATCTGGCTGCCTTCCCTGGAGAGACTTTGAACTGCACTTTACTCCAGTATGTAGATGACCTGCTGCTGGCTAGCCCCACCCAAGAAGACTGTTGGAAAGGTACTAGAGCCTTACTGGCCCTACTCTCTACCACGAGATACAAGGTGTTATGGAAGAAGGCTCAAATCTGCAAACAGGAGGTCAGAAACCTTGGGTTCATCATCTCAGAAAGACGTTGGGCACTTGAACCTGAAAGGAAACTGGCCATCTGCTCAATACCTCAGCCAAACACCAAGCAAGGTGTCTGTGAATTTCTAGGGGCTGCCAGATTCTGTCGGATCTCGATACCAGGTTTCTCTGAGATTGCCAAGCCACTGTATGAAGCCACAGCTGGGTCTGGTAGAGATCCCCTAGAATAGGGCTCCAAACAAGAAAAAGCTTTCAGAGAAATAAAGAGACTCTTAACCAGCGCCCCAGCATTAGGACTACTGGATGTGACATGGGACTTTAACCTCTTCATACATGAGAAGAATCACACTGCACTGGGGGTCCTCACACAAACAGTCGGGCCATGACAATGCCCAATTGTATATTTGTCCAAATGGCTAGATCTGGTGGCTGCGGGATGGCCACTGTGTCTCTGGGACTTAGCTGCCATGGTAATTCTGGTCAGAGAAGTGGACAAGCTTATACTGGGACAAAATATAAATGTAAAGGTCCCCCATGCTGTAATTGCTTTAATAAATAATCAAGGACATAAGTGGCTGACCAATGCCAGAATAACTCATTATCAGGGACTGCTTTGCGAAAATCCACGAGTCTGTACATACTGTACGTACATTGAAACTGTACGTACATTAAAACTGTACGTGCATTGAACCCTGCCACATTTCTGCCCACTAAAGAGGGGCCTCCTGACCACGATTGTGAGGAGGTCACAGATGAAGTTTACTCAAGCAGGCCAGATCTGACAGATGTTCCTATTCAGGACACAGAACTGGTATTGTTCACAGATGGGAGCAGCTTCATCCATGAAGGACAGTGCAAAGCCAGCTACGCAATAACAACTACCGATGAAGAAATCAGAGCTGAGGCTCTTCCACTGGGCTGGTCGTCACAGTGGGCTGAACTAAGGGGACTGATCCAGGCACTGCGACAGGCTGAAGGAAAATGGGCCAATATCTACATCAACTCAAGGTTTGCCTTTGCTACCTTGCACATACATGGGGCCATTTATAAAGAGGGGGGATTACTGACGGCGGGAGGAAAAGAAATCAAGAACAAAAAAAAAATCCTTCAACCATTAGAGGCAGTCTGGAAGCCTTTTAAAGTGGCAGTCATTCACTGCAAAGGCCACCAGAGAAGAGCCGACTCTGTCAGTAGGGGAAACCAACTAGCAGACCAAGCAGCTAAGGAGGCTGCCCACCAACCGAGTGCCACGACAGGTCCTAAGCCAATCTCCAAGGTTCTCCTGGCATCAGAATTGCCTCTAACCCCAAAATACACTAAGGAAGAAGAACAATGGGCTTCAAGTGAAGGGGGAAACAGGAGGAAGAAGGGCTGGTGGGAGCTTCCAGAACGGAGAATCTTTATTCCCACTGCACTGACAGTTCAGCTAGTGAAACAACACCATGAATTAACTCACTTAGGGAAGACTTCTTGAGAAAGCCTATTAGGCCGCTATTATTTCATACTCAAACTCCCAATCCTGTTCACCCAGATCAATGCTAGATGTGTGACTTGTGCATGAAACAACACTGGCCAAAGACCAAGCTCTAATCCAAGGGTGCGGACAATTGGAACTATGCCATTCAAAGACCCAGAAGTGGACTTTACTGAGGTCAAGCCCTGCAGGGGCCACTGATACTTGCTTGTATTGGTTTGCACCTACTTCGGATGAGTTGAAGTTTTTCCTATACACACTGAACAGGCACGAGAAGTAGCTAGAGCCTTATTAAGAGAAATTGTTCCAAGATATGGGCTACCCCTTTCTATAGGATCAGACAATGGACCTGCCTTTGTGTCTGAGACAGTTCGGACCTTGTCCAAAGCTATAGGAATCAAACGGAAGCTCCAAACGGCCTACAGGCAGCAGAGTTCAGGGAAAGTTGAACGTATGAACCGGACCCTCAAAAGCACACTAGCTAAGCTTTGTCAGGAAACCCAGTTACCTTGGATTGATTTGCTGCCTTTGGCTCTACTCCAAACGCGATGCATCCCAAGGCCTTCAGGCTACTCCCCTTTTGAAATACTTTACGGGAGACCTCCTCCCGTGATAAGGAAGTTAAAAGGAGACCCTCGATTAATGGCTGACCCACAAGTGTCCCAACACCTTCAGGCCTTCGGGAAGATCCTCCGCCATATCGCTCGGGAAACTTTAGAAAGGGCCCCTATCCCTTTAGGTAATTGGGTCCACTCCTTTCAGTCCGGAGATGAAGTATGGGTTAAATTCTGGAAGAAGGAGCCGCTCCAGCCAAGCTGGACAGGCCCTCACACTGTCGTATTAGCAACTCCCACTGCTATTAAAGTTACAGATATCACCCGGCGGATCTACCACACCCGGATAAAGAGAGCAGCAGCATCTCCGGAAAACCGGGAGACTTGGACTGCAGAGCCTCTTTCTGATCAGTCGCTCTGAATCATGTTCCAGAGGCAGCAGAAATCCACCTGAGATCTCCGGCCCTGCTCTGGCCACCCCCAGAAGCTGGCCAGTCTACACATGGCAGAAGCTTGAGGTTCAACCATCCAGACTGTCCAGATGTTCACCACAGTCAGCTGTAAACAGCAGCTCCTGCAGAAACCCCTTCATGGATGGCACAGACGAATCTCACCAACCCTCGTAAGCTGACCCTGAGAAAGACAGCATGCCCTGTTCCAGCCAGCAACCGGAAGCTGGCTGGTCCATGCAGGGCCAAAGCCTGAGGAATCTCATCGTGAGGCTCCTTATAATTGGACCCTGGGGATTGAGGGAAATTAGAGCAGAGAACTGTGAACTGTGTACTCATGTCACCAAAGAAGGTCAAAGAATTTCCACTACTTTACTTTTCTATAGCTACTATGAATGCCAGGGAACTCAGAAAGGGGCCTGTACCTATAACCAGACTCAATATCCAGTATGTGATCCAGGAAATAACCAACCTTATGTACGTTATAGCCCAAATGACCCTCCCACTGAAACAGTTTTTGAAATAAGGGTAGCTTTAGGGGACTGGGGAGAATGGACAGATGGACCTGCGTTGGCCCAGGCTAGAGTAAAAGGAAACTCCAGTCAGATTATCCTAAAGTTTGGTGCTTGTGCTGCTGTGAGTCAGGGCCAACTGGAGGAAGGGAGATCCTGCAACTCAACTGAGAAAAAAGCTACAGGACAGAAGAAAGGTATATATGTCCTCACAGCTTCACATGTGAAAGAAGCTGTGCCTATTGGTCATGTGTCTTATGGGCTACTTGGGACAAAGACAGCACCAAGAAGAAAGAGGTATATTTTAAAAAGTGGTTAGCTCTATCAAACTGTGCCACACATAAGTTCAATCCATTAGAACTAATCATAACCAACCCCCTGAACCCTCTTTCGAAGTCTGGAGAAGTATTAACACTTGGCATTGATGAGACAGGGCTAAATCCCTATGTTGAAACCCATATCAAAGGTTAAATACTAGACTGTCCAGCTTGAGCCTTTCAGGTTTACGAGTCCTTCTACAAGGAAGTAACTGAACCTCTACCCCCACCACCACAATCAACTAAAAACTTATTTCCCAAAATGGCTGAAGGAATAGCTCGCTCCCTGAATGTCACTTCCTGCTATGTATGTGGGGGAACTCATGGGGGATAGGTGGCCATGGGAAGCTACAGAATTAGTTCCCACCAAGGCAATACCAAATATAACGGCCCCACGCACCTCTGATGATGGTCAATGGATATTAAAACATACTATTATAGGACAATACTGCCTGACTAGAGGTGAGGGAAATCTCACAGAGTCAGTCGGAAACTTAATTTGCCTAGGCCAACGATATTATAATGCCACCTCCAAACAAGAGTGTGTGGTGGGGAAACAGGACAGAAAGAAATATATTGGCCAGATTCCCAGAGCTAATTAGAACCTGGCAGGACCCAGGCAGGGTCCGAGACTGGATAGGCCTACGTGGGCTTTACATGTGGAAACAAGGCCTACATCTGCCTCCTCAAAAATTGGGAAGGGAGCTATATAATTGGCATGATAAAGCCTTTTTTTTACCTCTTACCTCTGAAAACAGGGTAACTGCTTTGTTACCTGGTCCCACAACCCTTATAACGGGTGAAAAGAGAAATCCAAATAGGGGATTGGGAGGATGATGAATGGCCCCCAGAGCAAATAATCCAATACTATGGGCCTGCCACTTGGACAGAAGATGGATCTTGGGGATACCATACCCCCATTTACATGTGAAACCAGATTATCCAACTGTAGCCAGTCTAAGAAATCATTACTAACGAGAGTGGGAGAGCCCTGACTCTCCTTGCACATCAACAGACTCAGATGAGAAATGCCATCTACCAAAACAGGTTAGCACTAGACTATCTATTAGCAGCAGAAAGCGTGTGTGGAAAATTCAATCTCACCAACTATTGCCTCCAGAGGATGACCAAGGCCAGGCGGCTGAGAAACTTGTTGAAAAAATGACAAAGCTGGCACATGTGCCCGTGGGAGTATGGCATGGATGGAACCCCAACAGCCTTTTGAGGGGATGGTTCTCTACCTTCGGGGGCTTTAAGACCTTAGGTGGAATAGTACTCCCCCTCCTCGGGGCCTATCTCCTTCTCCCTTATCTGTTGCCTCTTGTTGTTCGGTCGATTACCTCCATCATAGAGGCTATAGTAGAGAGAAAGACTGAAGCAAAGATCCTTATGCTATGGAATTACCAGCTCCTGGCCCAGAGAGATCAAAAGGTTGATGCCCTATAAGAATTTAAATGGGCATCGAAAAGGGGGAATGAAGAGGAATTTTCATTCAAAAGGCTAATCAGCTCTCCGTTCTGTTTCTGTAAATATGCTTGCTGCTCCGACTGTACTGGAAATTGACTAAAGACTCACCCTCCCTTTTGTTTGATCTAAGCTACAAATGTAACTGTTTGTACCCCCTAGCAACTCCCAAGCTTTGTAACACTTTGTAACTGCTGGTAACCCATAGCAACTCCCACCGCTTTGTAGCAGCCTCAGTTCAAATTACCCAATCAGGCCATGCCAAAAAGGGTCTATATAAAGAATGTTGCAACTGAGCCCTGGTCCCAGATCTTCAGAGCACTAGCTCCTCTGGGACCGCCGGTGTAATAAACCTGAGTTCTCCAACTCTCCAGGTGCTGCTTGGTTTCTCTCAGTCTGATTTTGGATCTTTTCTGCAACATTTCCCCCCAAACAAGAATAAGCCTAAATGAAGACTGCCACAAGCCTCTAAGCTCACCAACAGACTGTATTCCGAAGGAGGAAAAATCAACACATGAAAAATACCCGGTTTGACTAGAAATCTGAGGACCTGACAAAGACACAGCATACTATAAACTTAATTGCTCACAGAGCAAGCAGGAAAGTGAAAAATATACACAGAACATCTGTTGTTTGTGAATGACTAGGGTTGGGTCAAGTAAGATTAACTACAAAGAATATCAGCATTATAGCGTTTCCCAAGAAAACACCTTATGCATTCAAAAGATTAGCAAAGGAACTACAGTGTACTTAAAAAAGGGAAAGAAAGCAAAGAATGCCTAGTGTGATTCTTGATTTTTTTTTTTAGATTTACAAATGTGAAAAAGAATGTGGTGTGACACATTGGATGTCATGTGCTCTAAGTATAATGCGGAGCTTATTTCATGATAACAGAATTCAAAAATTGGGATTTTATCTAACTTTGAGCAATACAAGAAAATTTTAAATAGTTCCGATTGAATTCATTTGAATCATTAACACACATAACCATTTTAAGGATATATAAGTGCAAGATAAAGGTAATGTGAACACTTCCTCTGCTTGGAAAATAGAAATATGTACATGTGAGTGTTAGTCGACAGAGTTTGTTCTAAAAAAATATGAGAGCCTCTGATGGGTGAACATTTACTTCTTTGGATTATGTACTATAATGTCCTGAACATAATTTTCATTACAAATGACCATATGGGTAACCAAAGCAAACATATATATCATTGCAACACTCTGTAGTAATATATACAGTCCCTTAAGCCAGCTCAAAGATGGATAATGTAGAGCTAAAATAATTTCCTAGAAAGAGGACCACTAGCAACCCTTAATAGCCCAGGGCCCCCAGTGGCACATATAAAGCAGGATTCCTAGAGCCTGAATTTCAGCAGCCACCATGGAAAGAAAGAAACACTTTGGAGTAGTGCAGGAAACCATGCTGTTCAGAACTGGCTGTTTCTGAACCAATGGTTTCTCATTTCAATGAGCAGCAGCTGTCATAGCCAATCTGCAGGGACATCTTGTTGAAAGTTCCTAAAGATCTTAATTGTAACCATCCCCTCTGGCTCCAAGTAAGCTTCTTCTTGCTCACTTGTCATATTATTTAGGAACACTCAATTTTACTATCATCAGCACAGAACGAAGTGGAGAATATCCTCATCTAATGAGCTGGATGAAAAGAACAACCAGAAAGAGAGGCAGCATGGTGCCTAGAAAGAGAAATGGGCCTCCTGACAAAACCGGACTCGAGGACAGTCTGCTGCAACCTTGTACAGATATAATCACTTCACCGGTAAATGGGTAATAATACAATCTGTCAGTCATAAATCTGTGAGTATACTGTAAGATTCTAGGTAAATCTATTTAATATAACTCTTTGAAGAGTATCTTTTTGTGAAAATAATCGCATATAAATAAAGAGATTGGACCATTTTCATTTCTCTGCTTAAAACCCAATTGCAAAATATTTTGTTTGTATTTAGGAGTCTATTCTAGCCTATGATATATATATGATATGATATGATACGATATATATATACACACAGCGCACACACACACACACACATACACACACAGAATGGTGGTGACATAAATTGGGGCAGTGAGGTGAAATGGAAGGAACCTTAGGATCTACCAGAAAGCCCCAGTTCTGACGCCTGCTGGGCCACTAACTGGCTGTGTGACTTTGAACCACAAGACAAGGTTAGAAGACAAGTGTCTCTGAAGCTGTGAAGTAAGTGTGCCTCTTGCCAGAGAAGGCTGGAAGAGGAAGGGAAGAAGTTTCCCCAGGTAAATTTCAATGATTTGTTGGGAAAGGCTGTTCTTCATGCTTTCTCATTCAAAAGTCTTGTTTTTATGTACATCCTTGGTTTTAAAAGTCGAATCAGCTGTCCTGTTACACAGTAGGGAAAATAAAAATGTTACTGTATAAAGTGGTTATGTTG
Organism: Pteropus vampyrus; assembly: GCF_000151845.1. Taxonomy (NCBI): domain Eukaryota; kingdom Metazoa; phylum Chordata; class Mammalia; order Chiroptera; family Pteropodidae; genus Pteropus; species Pteropus vampyrus. The sequence continues at coordinate 1,424,655 of NW_011888983.1, forward strand.
ATGAGTGGAGCCAAGGGGATCCTGCTCCAGAAGATCGGGAAGAAAAAGTCCTTCTGCTCTACAGTCTCCCCGAACAAATTATCAATTGTACATGCACAGTTACGAAGGGAATCCTCCAAAAACATGGCTCTCAGACTGTCCACACTCCCAATCACATAAAAACTCCAAGATCTCACTGCTTAACACAGTACCAAGCCCTTACCCTTATTTCAAGGCTCCACATATTAGGTCCTCAACTTGCCATTCCAAAGACACCTTCCTGTTAAGTTGCTCTCTGAACATGCAATGACACACCAGGATGGCACATTGGCCACACTCACACCTGGCCCATCTCCAGCCTCTGCCTCTAATCCTCTTCTTCCTCTCATCTCTACCTGCTGATACCCCAAACATCCTTCCACATTCAGCTCACATGCTATCTCCTTCATGAAACTCTCTATCAAGATGTTTGGAGGAAAGGAGATGGGAGCCAGAGAGATCTGTCACCACTTGATAGTTTCAGCATTGCAAAGGCAGCATACATACATATTGCAAAGGCAAGCAAGCATATATAGGGTCTGAAAACCAGCATTATTGAGCTTCTTCAACAGTGGCACAGGCGGCCTAATAAAACAGTGAAAGTTCAGCCACTGAGGTGCTAAAACAGAGGCTAGGTGCCCATCTGTCCAGACTGTCACAGAGGGAATTCCCACACTGGACAGGAGATTAGACTAGATGACCCCATGTCCCTGTCTTTCTGGTTGTGTCATGGCCATGGGTTGAAAACAATGTTTCAATATAGAGGCAAATCTTGCTTAAAGTCCAGTTGTGTTTCTCTAATCTTATCTGCCTGTTTTATTTTTTTCATTTGAAAAAAAATCAGATAAAACATTTTATGAAAAAGTAAAGAGAAATAAAGGAACAAGCAAAGATTTAGGAGTTGGCCTAAATATGGATGTGAATCCTTGCCTTGACAAGTTGTATAACCTTTAGAACAAATATTTAAAGACAATTACAAAAACAGAAGTTGTTACTTGCCCATTCTTAACCACTATTACCATTTTATAGATGAGGAAACTAAGACTCAAAGAGATTCTATCACTTGTCCAAGGTGTCGCACAGTGTCCATGAACCATGTGAATAAAAATAAGTTGGAGATATGGCAGTGTGCCAATAGTTCATCTATTCACCCAACAAAGAGATGTATTTCTTCCTCTACTGCTTACCCTTTGTGAGTCTTTTATTTCTGTTAAGTGAAAAAGAGAAGAAACTTTTATTCCACATGTAATGAAGGGTCTCCTCCAGTTAAACATGGCAGATAGAACACATGCAGTGGATTAGTCAGGGTGCAAATGCTAACAATGACTTAACAAGATAGAGGTGTAATTCTCTCTCACATAACAGGGAGCATCAGGCCACAGCTGATAAAGTGCCCACTATGTTGGGTACCCATATGCCTTCTCATTGCTCAGCCTTCCCAGTGCCATTCTCTTCTAGATAGTTCACCACCATGGCCATGTTCCAGACAACAGGGTGGAGAAAAGAGAGAAAAATAAGTAATATTTGACCAGGATACACAAATCAAAAGGCAAAAAAGGTAGATGGCCCAAGGGATCCTTTCCCCTGTGTTTCAGAGAAAAAAGAGAAAGGAAGAAGAGAGGGAAGGAAAGGAGGGCGAATGGAAGGAAGGGAGGTGGAAACCTATATGAATAGCAAAAGTATGGCTGAGTTCCTTTTGGTGTGAACTCTCTCTCCCCTCTCACTCCGAGTACTCTTTCCCAACCCAAATGAAAAGGAAAGAATAATTAGGTGAGGCAGGGAATTAGGTATGTTGAGGCCCAGGAGTGGACATAGGAATTCTTCTATAAGGAGTGGGGCCAGAGAGCAGGCACAACGGTTGTTGAGAACCAGACCTGAGGATGCCATAGCTGACAAGTTGCAGGAAGTCATGAGCTGCCCCACCCACACTATTCCCAAAGTCCATGCTCCTCGGTGCCTTGGCTGTAGCAACTTCCTGACCATGCAGTCCTTAGGGCAGTGCCACACCCTAGCCCACTACCCTTAGATCCCCCAAGAGCTGAGCTGAGGCCCAGCTTCCTGACGGAAAGGTTGGCAGCCCAAACCAGAGAGCAGAAGCCCCAGGTGAAGGCAACCTTGGGCTTCTGCTCTCTTGGGCACTGCCCATGGACCCTTGGATGCAGAGCTCCCAAGCGGACATGCCCTTAGAGGCAAACAGGATCAGGCTAACCATGCTGAGACTGGTCTATTAATGGGGATCCAGGGCAGTACCCACTTCAACACTACTGGGAGGTGTTTGTGGAAAGTGAAGTGGAGTGGCATCTGGGTATTTTCAAGGATTCAACAAGAGGTAAAGATGAATTTTAAAGACTCGTTTTAAAGAAGGTTCTCTTCTCTTCAGAGCCAGGATCCTAGACTGTCAGCCTGAGACACACAACATATATTTCAGTGCCAGCCTTGTTCCTGGGCCTTGACTTACCAGGGCCTTTCCTTGACCTGGAGATGGGGCCTTTCACTTTGCCACACCAGCAGGAGATCCTGCATGGATACCTTCACCAACATCTTGCCTCTGAGCCTGTGTGTCCACTCACTGCCTGAGACCTCAGCAGACAGAAGCACATGTGCTGTCTTTCAACCTGTCCCCTTTGGGATTTGAGTATTAAGACTCTTCCAGAGTACCCTGAAAGCCAAATATGATCTCTGTCCCCAAAGAAAAACATAAGAGAAAAGTAACCGCTCTTAAGGACACAGAAGAAACTTGATTTTGCCTACCTTGGAGAGGGTAATTGATCCCTTGGGTAAAAGATCCCTTGGACCATCTACCTTTTTTGCCTTTTGATTTGTGTATCCTGGTCAGGTATTACTTGTTTTTTTAAATGTTTGAAAAGTAAAATAAATTAAAAGTAAATAAAATAAAAATTGGAGGCTGGGTGGGGGCGACCTCATTTAGCTAATTTTAAGAATGTTTTGGAAAACCAAAATGTAAGAATTGGTATTAACTTAAGAAAGGTGTTCAGTGATAACTCCTAACTCTTGTTTACTATTTTTCACTGATAATTTCAAGGTGATTTCTGTACCTATCTTCATGTCCTGAGTTACCAGGTAGATTGCAAGCTTCCCGAGAGAAGAGAACATATCCCTTTGTACTTTTCATGTGACCTAACCTGGCTTCTGGAAGAGTACATATTTAAAAATATTAGATTCCATCCTGAAATAAATATAAAAAAATAAATAAACATTCACTCGTACATCTCCTTTGTGTGTAGGGAGGATGGGAACGGGGGGCCTTTTCTTCCATTTCTGTTTCTTCAAGCCTAGAGTCCTTTTTTCTTTTAGTATTAACGGTAAGATCTAATTTTCAGTAAGGGCCATCAATGATGCCTAGAGAGCAAGTGGCCAGGATCATTCAATAGTTATTTGTCCTCTTGCCCTCCACAAACAAATCCAGAGCTTGAGTTCAGGCCCATATTCTAAGCCCACCCATCAGAGCAGTGAGCTATCATGTGGCCAAAGTTCTCTGAATGCTTTTATTTGGATATTTTTCCAGAAGAAACATGTTTCTCATGCAGCAATCTTAATAAATGCAACTGGGCTCCATTTCTTGGCTTTGAGGTAATGAAAAATTAATTACCATACTTTACAAGTAATAGTTTCCACTCACAGCACTCCCTTAGAAGTAAATATATCATAAATAGTTACTATTATACCAATGGCTGGTGGATTGGGCAGCCTGTCGTCCATAAATCTTTTTTCAACAGACATGTTATTTTTTCTGGGGAACAAACAGATTTGTTTTAGATCAGAGAGTCAACTGACAGATGGCCTTTGTGAAAACACACCATTCGTATAAATAAATTATAGTTTTGCTATGGTATTCTGCTTTTGTGGATTTGGAAAAAAATCAATGCCCCCATTCTCTAGAATGGGTCTAAATTGTAAAGAGCAATTTTGTTTAGGTGTGAGACTACAATGCACAGATCTCCCAACACAGATGCTGAGGTCCAAACTCTAGATGCACACTGCCACTTCCTACCACAATTGTCGTAAAGCGCTCTGCCCGGAGGTAACGGGATAATCTCTCAGAAAGCTCTGGCACCAAACTGAGCAAGATACCAACTGGCACACTCCCCTGAGCTCTGGATTCTGTTTTCATTAAATTTAATGACACCATGTGCCTTATTTTCCTAACCACAACTTTGCATAATTGGGGCTGACAATATATTTCTTTTAAAAACCCGAAACATTTCATTTTCTTGTTCAATATAGTTCATTGGTTAAACATTTGGTAGATTCCTTTAGAATCCAAATCAGCCTTAACTCTCAGCCTACTGTAGTCTCAGTCACTACATATCTTATACACACATAATACACAAGTCAAATATTTATTCATATATAGACATATGTGCATAGATATGCATCTATGCACACATTACCCATTCATATAAAGCCTGTTTTTCCGGAACCAAAGGGTCAGAACTTAGTATCAAAAGGGACATATTTTGTTGTTGTTTTTAAGAATGAGAACTAGTAAAATATTTCTTTTGTTAGGGGAGGAAGATGTTTATTTTAGCCAGAAATACTAAGAATGGGCTTTGTTGGTACAATGATTGCCTATGTGTCATTTCTCTAAGGGCATTCATTATTCCTTTCCACAAATGATTAAGATCCTAAAACCACCAGTTCTGATCAAGGAAATAAATGTTTAACATAAATCATGTTCACTATTCAAAATATAACAACAGGAAAGACTTTGCATATTTCTAGCTAACAAAAAAAATTTAAGTCAGATTGCTTAGTATTTTCCAGGCTATAAGGTACATTTAGAAGTTGTACTTATTTCTTAGCATAGCCAGGTAATATTTAGCTTGGTGCTTTTATAACCTCTGCATTTATAATCTCAGGCCCCCAACTTGCTATTTAGAGTTATGCCAGTTGCTGTCTTGATGGAATTAATGTGGCGTCTAGAATTGCCTAATGTACAAAGGGCTTAAACCAATGATTTCCACCTGCTTTTATAACATTCCCAAGGAATCTCAGGTTACCTCAAAGATCAGAAATGTCAAATAAAGTTAATCTGAATATATAAATCTTATACACATATACTTACATATGCCAGATATAAATATATACCTACATGATACAGTCCTCTGGAAGAGGCAAGGGCCAGGAAATTAACAGGGTAATTGCATACCAAGATGTTAGAAGGGCAAAATGATCACAAATTATATTAGGTGTCATAAACTAAATTAGAACCATGGAAAATAAAACCCCACTCAATTCATACAACATCATAAATTTGGATCATAAGAAAGTAAAAAGGTTTGGGGGGATGAAATTATAGAGCTATTTTTGAAAGATGATTTTGTTAATGATTTACCATTAGACTTAATAGAATATGAATCTAGGTGCATAGCTGATTAATTTTTTTCATCTCCTAATCACGCTACATGTCTTTCTCTAAGTGGAGCAACAGTATCTCAATAAAATGTTCACAAATGTTCACTAGACATTCTTGTCACTAAAGGAATCAACTCACAATCAATACATTTACTCATAATATAATGCACACATACAGGTCAAAGGTTAAGAAAATATTTTCAGTGCAATGGTAATCAACCAAACCTCTTATAATTAGGCTTTTCGATGACTCTTTGAGGATATGTATTGGGAATGCTCCAAGGGACCTTTGATCATGTGATTGATCATAATATTTCTTTGCTTAAAGTGAATGCGCACATCCCTAACACCAGGGATTAAGAGTGTAAACCTGACACTTTCTTACTCTATAACTGTGAGCAAATTTTTCATCTGCTCTCTGTCTCAGTTTCTCTTTCTGTATAAAAGAGAAAATAATGCCCACCCCATAATGTTGTTGCAAGGATTAAATGAGTTAGTAGTAAAGGGAAAAGCACAGTGCACATACTAAGCATTTAATAAGTGTAAACTCTCATTATCACTATTTATTATCCACCTTGTCAGAGATTCCGAGCTGCAGAATTTAAGATTACTGATGAATTCATAGTCATGTTGACTACTTTAAGTGTATTTTAACTACATGATATTGTGTTAAATTTTGTTCGTGTGTTAAATGTTCAATATTAAATATATATAACTTAATTACATCTGCATATTAGGTTGCATATTTGTCTCCTATGCATCCTGAGAAGTTTAAAATTGGCGGAAACTGCGTTAGGCTGTGTATCTGAAAATGCACTAGAGTCTGCCATGAATTACCTGCATGGCCTTGGCTGAGTAACTTCACCACCTGTAAATGTAAATACCAGATTTCTTCCTATAACATAACAGTTTGACCAGGTGAACTCTGATCCCTTCTGTTCTAAGAACAAGAGTATTATGAAACTGACTCTCCTCTTGATTCTCTGAGTTGCGACTGCATTATCTATTTGAAGAAACCAACCTGTAGAAAATGAGAGAATCCTGACTAGTTAAGTTTCTTAGACCCAGCCTTTCTTGGGATAGCCTGTAACAAAATGCTAGCACATAAAAAATGAAACGAGTTACATAAAATGCACATGAAAATGACCACACCTACCATTTTTATTGGGAAGTTACAGGGAAAATGTGGATTTAATATATATTGATGAATTATTATTAAACTATATCTCAGTCAGCCTGGCTGATTGGGTCACAGGGTAGGAGTATTTTTCAAGCACTCCCAGAAGGCTCCTGAACCCTCCTGAATGTTGGCCTGGAGGTTAATGCTGATCAAAAATGGACACCAGAAATCTCTCTAAGTAGGGAGACAGGCACTTCCTCTAGGAAAAGGAAAATTGAAACCATATGAGATGCCTCAGGGGTTCATTTGAAACCCTTTAAATATATGTCTTCGGAAAAGAGGACTTTATCCAACCTGGAGAGTACCTTCAAAGACAAAGAACAGTGAGGTCATACAGAGAGAGGGTAAAAAGAATCGGAAGACCAGTGAAGCAAGTCCTAATAAACTAAGACCACTGGGTTCAGAAGAGTTTGAGAAGCCCTACGAGATTTAAACAGAGCGAGTTTTATTTATATCTTAATGATACATGCATGATCTTTTGAGAAGTTGACTGATTTCTGAGCAAAATATTTGTTTAAAATGCACATGGTCTAAAGTGCTATCTACCAAATACATCAACAGCCCTGGTTAACTAGTATAAATCCAGAAGGCAGTGGGCATTTGGGTTCTTCCCCTCAAGCAATTGGAGGCTCTCAGTCGCCCCCCAATTCCCCATTGCTAAAACATTTATAAGTTTATAGGGGCAAATATACACAATACTACCAAATGGGGAGGCTTTGAAACATCCATTTGGCCAATGCTAGGGAAATTTGTGAGCTTCTCTTTTGCGAAAAGATCACAATATTGCCTCTCACAATCCTTTGACTCATCAGGGAGAAAGCGGGGGAAGCATAGCTGGCCCATAGCAAGTTAGCATTTCCCACTGAAATTAAACAAATTCCTTTGACTCACCCCCCAGCCAGCCATGGAGCCCTGGCCAACATCTCGCGTTACAAAGGGCAGCGCTGGCTTTCAGTAGGAACAGAGCAACTACTAATCCCACTATTCACACCTAATATTGTCCACCACAACATGGTAAAAATTTATTTTCTCGAAACTAATAAAAATTAGTCCTTAAGACAGTAGCCTCGTACTAATCTTAATACATGCTGAGATATTATAAATTAACATACTGTAAAGCAACCAAATTAAAAATCATGTCCATGCACACGATCTAACCCACCAAAACATACATTTGCTACTCCAAATATCACGCAACGCTGGATTCTAAATTGGTCTTAATTTATAAAAAACCCACAGGCATGGACATAAATTCTCGGTTTGTGGCTGTGGCCACCCTATGGTATCGTCCCAGTGGTGGACACACATGTTAATGTATTTATTATTATTTAAGGACACGAAAACATTTTAGGTGACATTTTTCTCTTTCACCTTCTAAGGCTTTCTCCAGAACTGCCCGATGAGCGCCCACGCCTTCTTCCACCAAAGGTGGATCCTGCTAACAGGAGATTCTGGATCGCGACCATAGCGCCTCTGTCTCCAGCTCTGGGGTAAGCCTCATCTTAGCAAGTGGCCCTCAGCTCATCCCGCAGATCCGCCAGCGACGCGGTGGCCGCACGGTTTCATCATTAATGCTCCTGAAGGACAATAGCTCATCAAGCCCTACCGAAAGCCCCGGACCCGTCGCGGAGCCTGGGCTGGCGGTGGATGAGGCTGAGCGACTCCTCCTAGAGGTGGTTATGTGGAGAAGGAGCAATCCCTTCTCCCTCCTCCTCCTCCCCCCGCTACTATCCGCGGCCCGGAGAACTGCCGCTTGCCGCCATTGACACGCACAGATAGAACCTAAAGAAAGGCAAAGAGTCCTGCCCGGCACCGGCGCCGTGCGGGCCGAACCTGCGCCCGGGGAGCGGCGCGCAGAGGGCACCGGGCGCCGGGAGCAGGCGGCGCAGCACCAGGTGAGCCCGCCATGGCGACTGCATTATTGTTCGGGGGGCTTGAGGGTCTGGAAACAAAACCCACCGGGGGGGGCAGTGCAGGGGCCAGGGAACCCCTGCCTCTCCCCGCCGCCAAGTCCTTGCGGGCGCACCCCGGAAAATCGACCCTCCCCGCAAAAAAAAAAAAGAAAAAGAAAAAGAAACAATCAAGCTACCCAACTTGCTTCCTCGGGAAATAAAGGGAGGGACTGCTAAAGAAGCGGTAAAATTCCTGCGGCCGGCGAGGAGCTGGGGGCATCTTGGGCGGAGAGGGAGGGAGGAGGAGGGATGCGGGGTCCAGTGGCGGGCCCCAGACAAGGCTGGACCTGTAGGGAGTGGAAGGCTTCTGGGGATGCGGAGTTTGCGGCGCAGAACAGGGAAGAGGGAAGCGCCCGGTCGCCGGGGGGACCGGTCCGGGGGCAGTGGGCTGCGCAGGGGACGAGGGAGCCCGGCAGGGCCGCTCGGGGGCCTCTGAGGGTCCCCAGGCTGGGCGCTGGCTGCCCCGGGCTGACAATGGAAGGGGGGCGGAGGGAAGGGACCGGGCCCGGGGGCGGGCCGCGCCGGGGAAGGTCAAGCTGGGGACGCGGGGCGGCGGGGGCGAGGACGCGTGGACCCGGGCGCCGCAAGCAGCCGTGAGCCCCGGGCCGGCGCGGAGGAGGCTCGGGCCGGGCACTCCCCTCCGCTTCTCTTTCCGGGGCGCCCGGTGCCGACGCGCGCCGCGCTTTCCCCGGGAAATGGCGGCCCCTGCACGGCTCGCTTGGGGCAGTCCCGGGTTCCCGCTTTGCGCGGGAAAAAATAATAATAAGGAAAGGAGGAATGAAAGTAAAGTGGTTGCGACGCAAGTTAAGGCTGCGCCGGGCGCCAGTCGTGGTGCTAATCGTGTGTGGGGCGCGGCGGGCGGGGACCGGCCCTGCCTCCCGGGGCTCTCAGCCCGCTCTCGAGGAGCACCCTAGTTACAGCCTAAATCGCGCCCGTGCGTGTCTTTCCCCACCTTTCCTCGTGGGGGCGCCCTCCGATCCTGCCCTCTTTGTTCCACACAACAATGGCCAAGAGGGAATTGAGCCCACGAAGGGCCAAATGCGCCTCCTCTAGGGGTTTCCAGTCTCTGAAATGGGCCGCCGCAGGTTTGACTTAGGCCCGGTTACTGCTAATAAGAGGGGAGAGAAGAAATGGGTTCAGAAACCAAAGCACGGGTCCATATGTGTTTGAGGTGGTGCAGTGAGAACCACGACCCTATGGTAAAAGGCACTTTCTGTATTTCAGCAGCGCTGGTGAACCGAGATATCAGTCCAGCCTCGGCCAACCCAGGCGAATTCAAAACAGGGCCCAAGTCTAAGAGTCCCAGACCTCAGGAGCCCATCCCCCTAAAGGCAGTCAATCCACCATAGCAAATGGTTTCCTCTCTTTTCTCATTTGTGTTTGTGTCGAAATAAAATTGTACCCTCGCAGGGCTGCACAGTTGCTACTGAAACAGTTCAATCCGTTAAAGAAATAGAAACATTCTTAAGAGCGGAAATGTGCCTTCGTTTATGTTGTTTCTTATCTAGGACCAGTTCCTTTGTGAAACACACTAAGCTACACATAATTCTCAATGCGTTCATTCTTAACTGGAAGTTATCTCTTACCCCTTTGGAAAACTTATTTTCAAGTAAATGTTCAGAGTGCCAAGATTTGGAATGCTAAAATTATCATGTCAATAAATAAAGGCACCGCCTCGGGGAAAAGTTTCTCTTGAATTGTGTAATTCACACCTTTAAAACCTCTTTCCTGTATCTAAATTTCTTTTAAAAATACGCCCAGTTCGCCACTCGAGTTTTCCCTACCCTGTCACAGTTCCTCCTCACCTGGTTCCATTTATTGCCATGTTTCAGACATTATTAATGGTTTCCTCTATTTCAAAACTCTACAAAAGAATTTACCTCCATGGATCCAGAATGTTCCAAAGATCCTGACCTTACTCCCTCACCATTCTATCTGCTATCTAGTTCCCAGGGATTCTGAGGCGCCTTTAGTCTGCTCTTTCCCAGTGGGTGGTACACCCTGCTAGCTATTGTCTGAGACAACCAGGTCTGTTTTCACCGCCTCCTGCCAGCAAAGCAGGAGGGAATCCTGTCTTAGGCAACTTTAAATGAAAGATATCTGTAACTTGGTCAGGGGGAGTGATGTGCAAAAATTCAACCAACTTTCTTAAGAATGTTTTTCATTCTTAAGAAATAACCTCAAAGTTAGATACAATCTTGGTAAATGCGTTTGAAGTGTGTTTTGCAGAGATTAATTAGCAAAGAACTTATGGTTAGAGATCATTCAACAAACCCTTATTGAACACCAATTATTAAATATCTCTGAATGAGGGGATATATGCAAATATGAGGTTGCCATGAACGTGCTCTCAGAGAGCTTTCAACCCCGAGCCTAGGAGATAAACCATATATATGCAGGTTAAAACAAGGTAAAAAGTGATTGATATTGGAAAGCTGGTGGGAAAATAGGTATTTGCACATACTGCTGACAGGTGTGTAAAATGATAGAGCCAATTTGGAGGGCAGTCTGACACTATTCGAATTAATAATGTGCACCTTCTGTGACCCAGCAATTCATTTCTTGGTATGTGTCCTAGAGAAACAGACACATTGTGCACAGATTATGTAATTCCCTGACATTACAGAGTTTTGGTAGCTCTGAACTTGAAAACACCTCATGGCCATCAACAGAGAAAGGCTAAGTAAACTCTGGTATAGGTATCTTCTGGAAAATAAGGCAGCAATTAAAAAGAATGAAATAAGTCTATCTATACTGAGACAGAAAGGTTACCAAGACATAGTATTAATGAAAAAAGCAAATTGCAGAAGCGTACATACTGTATGGTACCATTTATGTGAAAATAAAATTAAATTAAATTTGTAACTAACAAAACTTACATAAATGGGCAAGGAGGGTGTGGAACAAGAAATCCACTAAAAGAGACAAGAATTGGAGGAACTCTTGAGTTGTCATATTATTTATACCCATTTATAACCATGGTTATAATATTTGAAATTTTGAATATATTGCTTGGTAATTAAATACAATTAACAATTTAAAAATGATTGATAATGTGTAATAAAACTCAAAATGTCACAACAATTTTTAAAAGGAGAATAGAATTCTAGGCTGAAAGGGAGGGATTGTGCTAGGGGAAAGGAGACTAGACAGGTAGAAGGAAACCTGATGCAGGCACAGAGCTCCAGCTAGTTCCTCCTCTTTCAACAGAATTATGTAAATTCCCTTGCAAGGCTGAGTCTTGGCCTGCCCTGCCAAAGTTCAGATTGAGGAGTGAACTAAATGAACAATTCACCATTTCTTTCATCACTATGATTCCATAAATGTCTTAAATTAGATTTAGAAGAAAAAAAAATGAACCAGTAGAGGATGAGAAGTCTAACAACGGTATTGGAAGGTGATGTTTTTAAAAGGATGGGGACTTTTTTTTCTCCTGGATGCACACTGGGATGTATGTTGGGAATTAGATTGGAGGGAGAGAGAAGTGTTGAGAAGATAATTCATTTCCTAAAATATGTCACAAAAAGAACCCCAAACAGCTTTTGAAAGAAATATTTAAGGCTGGTTTCATTTATTCATTCACTCGCTTAAGGAATATTTACTGAATGTAGATTGTGTATGTAACACTATGCTAGGTGCCATGGGGGATGAAACCTGCAACAGAGTGTAGGAAAACAGTCCCAGACTGGGGTTCGAGAAGTGGGTGTAAGGGTGCTGGTTCTAGATCTGGTCTCACCCAGACTGTGTGGCCATTGACAAGTTGTTTAATGACCACTGCCCCTCCCATGCCACACCTTTTATTGTGGCTGAAATTAGGGGAAACTAAATGATTGATCACTCAAGTCCCTCTCAATCTTAGATTATGATTTTGTGAAATCCTATGATTCTAACATTGTGATGATTATAAATTCTCAGGCAGATGGAATTTGGGAAATATAGGATTAGATGAGGAGGACCCCAAAAGCGCCCAGCCTTGGGAAAAACAAAGTATTCCCTCTCAGGGTGGTTCTCAGTATGTTATATGGCTCTCAGAGTTTTCCCAAGGTTAAAATTTTATTATCACCCTGTTACACCAGTTCCTAAAATCAGTAAGGGAAGTAGAAAGATGTTGCTGAATTTTAAACCTCGTGTTATCATACACAGAACATGAAGCACTATAGTTTTCCAGTACAGCTGACCCTTGAACAACATGGGTTTAAGTTGCACAGGTCTACTTATATGTGGAATTTTTAAAATAAATACTGTAAATGTATTTTCTGTCAACGTAAGAATGTCCAAACATGTAGAGAATTTTTTTTGAGTTTATTTGAGCCAAACAGGGAACACACCTGGAAACAAGATCTCAACAGACTGAGAAAATGCTCCAGTCACACTTCCTTATGATTTTCTTAATATTTTTTTCTCTAACTTACTTTATTGTAAGAATATAGCATATTATATATATATACACACACATATATATACATATATACACATATATATGTCATAAAACGTGTTAATCGACTTTATGTTATAGGTAAGGCTTCTGATCAACAGCAATCTATTAGTAGTTAAATTTGGGGGAGAAAAAGTTATATGCAGATTTTCAACTGCACAGGAGGTTGGAGCCCCTAACCCCAGCATTGCTCAAAGGTCAACTGTAGTGTTTTTAAAGTGGAGGGACAATGTTAGCCTGCATTCCATGAAAATAACTCTCTAAAACTTTTGTGGAAATGTCAATGGAAATAATAGCCAATGTTTATTAAATGCCTACTACCTGCCAGGTACTGTTCTAAGTACTTTATATGTATTAACCTATTTAATTCTTATTAAGTGCATTAAATAAGATACTTTCATACACATTTTACAGAAAAGAAAAGAGAGGTTAAGAACATGCTCAAGGTCACCTACCACACAACTGATGGATGGTGAAGGTAGGATTCCAGCCCAAACAACTTCACTTCTCAGCCCTATATCCTTAAGTCCGTGTGATAAGAACAAGGAGCTGCCAGCATTCCACTGACTCTCAGATTATTTTAATATTAGTATATGCCAACTTTTATTTTAAAACTCCTTATTTGCATCGCTGTTTTACCTGACTATGTCAGATAAAAGATAAAAGCATCAGACTGAGCCACATACTTTAAACCATCTTGTCACAGTGTCTTAAATGAGATAAATTTGGTGGTTTCTCTGAAGCCTTTAATGTTCTTTTATCCATCTCACCATTCATCATACTTTGCCCGATTTATTTGACTGGCATTGCCAATTTGGACTTGGAATGGAGTAATTCAAGTCAGAATTCTTATGCTTTGACAGAAATGTGTGTGCAAATATGTGTGGGACCATCAGCCTCGGTACGGGGACATGGACTCGAGCTGATTCTGTGATATCAGAAGAATTAGCTACAGCAACCATATTGTTTGGCCCAGAATTGGAGTACATAGTCTGACTAAAGATTTGAGGGTTGTTTCTGGATGAGAGGCAGTCCTGATGATATAGTTTAGATGCCTAAATCTGAGGTGTTCCCATGACTACAGGACAAAATGTAACAAAATAAAATCAAACTTACCCTAGAAAACCCAGGCCCTATGTTTACTGGCCTGGCACTGCTAATAGTATAGACACAGAATTACATGACTTGGTTGTTGTGCTGCCTTCATTGTTCAATAACGCCATCAAAATTAAATAGTGGTATAGACTACAAAAAAAAAGAATTCCAAGAGCTTATACAACACACAACATAAACTTTTAGATCGGATGATAATTAACTGGGTTCCCCACCACGGTGCTAAACTTCAAAATTGATTAGTCTTCCAGAAATTCAATGAACTCAAGTGTTGCACTCTTGCTACTAAACTGGATTTTCACCTCAGCTGTTCTGTAGAGAACAATTAGATTATTGTCTTGGGGTAAAGAGGCAGTCCCATAAACAAATAAAGCAGAGTTTCCAGGCCCAGTTTTTCTTTTCTGTGGTTATTATAGGTGATGAAATAGTGACTTCAAAGGAAAGATGTGACTTGATTCTACCCTGGATGTGACTTAATTCTACCCAGTTGTTCCATCTCTATGAATATAACAGATGGGAGGAGGGGTCAGAAGGAGTGACATTTTGAGCATCTTTGTAGAATAGCAACATCTTTCATGTTGCAGGGGTCCTCAGAGGTCAACTGGTACACTGGTTCTCAGGTGGAGCTCCCCAGAGTCCAGAGTTTCTCAGAGGCCCAAGGCAGGAAAGGAGGGTATCAAGCCATTGAGATTCCCAGGCACCTCCCCTCTCCAACCAACACAGTTCCCCTTCCTTCCATCTGTTTTATATATTACAGCTCCTGAAAGGTTTTATTTGAGCAAAAGAGAAGTTCTGAACAACCAGCTGATTTGCCAAAGGGCCACAGCTCACACACCCTCTGGTCCACTGCACCTTCCATTCTACCACTATGATCCCTTCTAGAGGTCTAGCTGGTTCCACCCACAGATGTAATGACACTGTACGGCTGGTGGTTGCCCTTACTTGGTGCAGCTAATACAATGTGCCAGGGCCCAGGGGCTGTAGGAGACCCACAGAGATGACCAGGGAGCGATACTGCCTGTCACCCGCATGGAACACCGCGACTAAAGCCACAGCTTTGCACTGCCTGAGGACTGACAGTAAAGAAAACAGGGTAGGGAGGAGCAGGCAGGGGGAGGGATGGAGAAAGAGTGGTCCTGGGGCAGCTGTCTCTGCTTAGAGCACAGAATACGCTAGCTTTGAGAGTCCACAACTGGTCCCCAGTTTCCCAGCAGTCATGGACATCTCTGGGGCTACAGCCCACCTGCTCTCTGGTATTGGTACGCTCACTCCCACACCCAAAGGGAGCTCCCGGATCCCCTCACTTCCACCTGAAAAGCTCCTCTTGGCTCAGACAGAGCCAGTGCCCTGCTCAGAAAAGCAAGACGGACCACTGTTTATAGCAATAAACCTCACTACTAACTTGAAACTCAGATTTTGAGGAAACAGAATAGCTTGCCCACTAATCCTATTTGTCAGTTCCCAAAAAGCAAAAAGACAAGAGACCAGGCTGGCCCCAGTGAGGGGTTTTGTTTTTATTTTGTTTTCCATAAATAAATAGATTCAAGAAGGTAAACTGGTTCATTTTCTCCTGGGATGCATTGCTGTAATTCTGATTCGAGGAGAACTAGTTATTTTTATTCATTCATCTACGTTCATTTCTCATCCAACTAGTACCCACAGATGGCCAAATATATTTAAAATAGAAAATTCTATAAGGCTAATAAAAAGGAAACACGATGTATGTCAACAGCTCGTACTTTTCTCTTTTAAAAAAGTAGTTCAGGTTCAACAAAGATAAAGCGCATTAAAAGTCATTGTATACTCCAGTAGCAGCAGATAGCCTAATCTACTCCATATCTGCTCCCATCTTAAGTTCTGCTCCCTTTTAGAATGCCCAAGATGGGCACACATTCTCTGCCTCTGAATTATAAAGAATGCACTGGCAGTTGAGCTTCCCGCTAGATCATTTCAGGACATGACTTGAAATACTTTTTAAAAAGGGAATGATTTGTAATCCAATGGTATAATTTAAATAAATCGGGTTAATGCTTGGTTCTAACGTTCATGGATGGTTAATTTGGTTAATTTGATCCACGTGTCATTTTGATGAAATTGCATTTGATAGAGCTCTTTACATTATAAATAGTTAATGTGCTTTAACAGATATGATGATAAAATTATTGACTATTCTCATTCACTTAAAGGTGGCCTTGGAAGAAAATGGTTTGGAAAGTATTACTTGTACAATAATGATTTGCCCTTGGAGTTCATAAATGGAAGTGTAATAGAGCAAGTGATTTAGCTAGTATTACTGAAAATGGTTTTTACAGCTACAAAATAATACTAACAAACTATTATTATTTTAATACAGTACTTAGGGTAACACACCAAAATATATTAGAATTCTACTAGTTGTAAGCCTAAGAGATTTTTTCATACCCTTTAAAAATGTATTTCTATACATAGTTAATGTATTTATATTGAATTCCCTTATGTCCTATCTAATTTTATTTAATTCCATTTTATTCTCTCAAAGGATAATTTCCATCTGACAGAGTAAAGATGCTTCATTGCAGTGTCTACTTTGTTTTTTCATAAATATTTACAATATAAAATATTCTGAAGCATGATACTACAGATTAGGGAAATAGCATGGGGACTAAAAATGAATAAGTTGAATACATTTTGACAATTTTAAAATGGTAAACGAATCCATTAGGGGATGACACTGAATTTCATGTTCATGTACACTTCAAAGTTCTTTTTAAATTTATTCCGTCATTAAAAAGCTATAAGACCTCTTATTTTTAGATGTAAAATAGTATACATATGAAAGCATTTTGATTTGTATACTTCTACAGAGAATAATCTCAAAGAGAACTTTATTTTTTAATTAAAAATGATTGGGGTGACATAGATGAATAACATTAAATAAGTTTCAAGTGTACGACAGTATGTCATATATATATTGCATTTTGTGTTCACCACCCAAAGTTAGATTTCCTTCCGTCACCAAATATTTGACCCCCTTAACCCCTATATCTTCCCTCTCCCCCTTTCTCTCTGGTAATCAGTAACCCACTGTCTGTGTCCATAAGTCTCAAAGAGAACTTTAAAATAAGCTGTTTTGTAATTCCAAATCCTTTGTCAAGGTGGATCATCAGGCCAGCCAAACCTCACCTGTGATAGGCTGGCCTATAATGATTGCTCTCAGTCTCGACTGACTACTCTCTCTTTTTTAAAAGCCACTTTGCAGAAGCTTGACAACAGAAAAAAAAATAGTTATTTAAATCAGGATTGCGGGCAGCTTCTCATGGACCACCTTGCTGATTGTCTAGAGTTTGTTAAGCTCCTCATCGGTTTACATACAATAAAAATTTCAGGAAGTTGCATGATGCCGAAAAAGATGGTTTATTCTTCATCAGCTCTTTATGCTTGGGAAAGAACTGATTTAAATTAAAAGAAAATATTGGTCTAAGGAAACCAGACTATTTTATCTTTGTGAAAGCAGTCAGTGTATTAAGTAAAGTTTGCTGCTCCCACCAACAGTAGTTCATTCAATCAGGATTAAGATTTTTTCTTTCTTTTCTCTCCTCCCAGAATTACAGTATAATTTTAAATATTGTTTATAGGAACTCCGTATGTGCTATAATCATACAAATACACGCTGAATTTGATTCTATTATATTAATGAGTCTTATACAATCTCTTGATACAAAATTTTATATTCCTCAATTATCTCAAGACCAATTAGTTGCCAATGACTCACCTGGTGATGAAAGTGATCTAAATTTTTCAATATGACATTATTATTCAATTATAAAACAGTTGAGATTTTTCTCTTTGTCAGCATACACATTTCTAGGCTAATTCCCAAATGACGTGTGTTAAGATGTTAAATTAAAATGACGCTTTGAGTTTCCAGTTCAAAATGAGGGACTGAACACGTGTTTTCTAGCTCTGGAGCCCCCCAAAAATAATGGTAAAGAAATACAAAGAAAATAAACACTTAATAACAAAGGGGCAGGGGCTGGTATTGGTCATCAGCAGATAGGAGATTTCAGCAACTTTCTGGAAGACTGAAAGTGCATGAAACTGTGGACAACATCACAGGGAAAGCCACAGCTAAGAATTAAAGCACAAGGGAGCTGCGCTAGAGTGGGAAGTGGGGAGTCAGTGACGGTCTGTCTCCAGAACAGCTAGATGAGTCCTCCTCTCTCCCTCCTCTATTCCTAGTAGAGTTTCTGGCAATCTGGCATTTATTCCTCAAACTAACAATCCAGGTGTCCTTTCTAACGAAATTGAACAACTACATATTAGGTTTAGAACTTCTAGGATGAATATAGCTCCAAAAAGTAAAGCTCCTACATTCTGGCATTCAGAGGTTCTCAGTTGCCAATGGCGCACTCTACAGTGATGCCTGCTAATTGGCATGCCCTGCACAAGCACGCAGAGCTCTCAAACAGGAACTATGCCTACCAAACAATAGTTGAGGAAAGCTTCTCTATTTGCATATAATGGTCAACTTTGTCTTTCATTCTTAAATATCGGTGTATAACCAAAGATCACCAGACATTTAAGGAAAGCCAACATGGAAGAGAAAGATGAAAACATATACATAGGACAACTGGTTGGGTAAAATAATTTAGAGAACAGAAGATAACGTAAACACATCCTAACTAGTTTCAGAGAGATTTGAATATACAGTGCATTCATAAAAGAACAGGATGCTACGAAAAAGGAACAAAGGACAAGAAAGAGCTCTTGGAAATTAATAATATGATTACCAAAATTACATATTAAAAGTACTGAAAAAAAAGAAGGAAAGGTGTGAGACTTGGAGGAGCAATCCAGAAGATCAAATACTTGGTTTACAGGCATCCCAGTAAGAGAAAGTAGAGAAAAGTGGGAGAAATAGAGATGAGGAAAAACAGATATAAAGCAGAAAATTCCCAGAATTATGAAAGACACATCTTGTGATTGAACAAGTTTATGGCCAAGTGCTGAGCAGGACGAATGCAATAGGAGAGGACCCACACCTAGAGACACATCCTTGTGACATTTTAGAACATAAAGAGAAAATCTGAAAGCTTGGGATATAGAGCACTAAACTTATCTGTAACACTTGATGCTAAAAACAATAGCTCAGTGGCTTCAACATGTTGAAGCAAAATGATTTTGATGCTAAAAATTATATACCCCACCAAATGATCATCCAAAGATCATTCAATGAAGACAGTTCTATTTCTGTAAGAAAACAAAGTTCACTTCTCTGTAGAGTTACATGAGGTGTATCACCAGTAAAACAAGCGAGAAAGCCAAGAAAGAGGAAGCCATGGGATCGGGGATGAACCGAGAACACAGTCCCAGGATGACCACAGGGTAAAACAACCATTCCACATTGGAGCTCGGAGGGCTTCAGGATAAATGTCTCTGGGAAGGAAGTGGCCCCTACAAAGAACTACATGATTGAGAAGCTGAGTGATATTTAGGATATAATAAAGACACATTTCTCTTTTGTAAACAAGAACAAGGAAAAATACAGTCGATTCTCATTATTTGTGGATTCCGTATTTATAAATTTTCCTACTTGCTAAAATTTATTTGTAACCCCCAAGTCAATACATTACTTATGGTGCTTTTGCTGTCATTCAAGGATATGCACAGAGTCTACAGCCATGCCACCCTGTCTGACCCTGTCTGATCTCGGAAGCTAAGCAGGGTCAGGCCTGGTTAGTACTTGGATGGAAGACCACCTAGGAAGACAAGGTGCTGTAGGCATAAAAAAATAAGGGATTGTAAACTGACAAGGTCCTTGCAATCTGTGAGGTCAACCAAAGGTTGCCCCGCCTAAAAAAAAAAAAAAAAAATGATGCACAGAGCAGCAAAAAATTTGAGCCATTCATTGCACACCTTTCCAGCTAAGGTCAAACAAGGCCACACTCTGCCTTCTTGTTTCATCTCTCACCCAATAAACCAGTCTTTTTCATGGTCTACTTAGTGCCACATTTTTCACATTTTTGTGCTTTCTCTTGGTGACTTCACTTTAAAATGCACCCCAACCCCCACCCCAAGCATAGTCCTGAAGTGCCGTCTAGTGTTCCTAAGCACAAAAAGCCTGTGATGTGCCTTATGGAGAAAATACATGTGTTAGATAAGGCTTGTTCGGGTATAAGTTGTAGCGCTATTTGCCATGAGTGCAATGTAAATGAATCAATAATACATATTAAATAAGATGTCTTTAAACATACATAAAACAACGGTATGTATTGATTTATTGACGAAAAAAGTTGACTAGAGGCTCATAGCAACCTAATCCTGTTTTCCCTAGGAGCAAGTAGTTGACTATTCACTAATCCTGTATTCCTGGCTACTTAATAAGACCCCCCCACACACACACACACTTATCCACAGGAGGTATATTCCAACATCCCCAGTGGATGCCTAAGACCATGGATAGAACCAAATCCTATATATACAGTAAGTCATCACTTAATATCTTTGATAGATTCTTGGAAACTGTGACTTTAAGCGAAATGATGTATAATGAAACCAATATCGCCACAGGCTAATTGATACAAATTAGAGTTAACTTCCTAAGGCATCATTCTGTTCACAAATATATCACCAAACTTCTAAGTAAAAACCCAAAACACTTCTAATATTAAACATTGAAATAAATGTGAGCTATACATACATTTAAGAAAAATTCATATAACAGGTAAGATAATGATTTTCCAACCCGCTTATTCTAGTTCAAAGTTGCGGGGTACCTGGGAGCCTCTCTCCTGGCAGCTCAGGGTCACAAGGCAGGCACCCACCCTGGACAGGATGCCTTTCCATCACAAAGGCACATCACATCCACAGCTCACTCAGATTGGGACAACTTAGACACACTAGCTCACCCTGCGTGCACATCTTTGAGGTGTGGGAGGGAACTGAAGCCCCAGAGAAAACCCACACAGATGGGGGAGAACATGCAAACGCTACACGAATGGTGGTCCCAGACAGGAATTGATTCTTTTTCTCATCAACATTATAATAAAATGATTATCTGAGGACCTGCTGTACTGTGTTTTTTCCTGTATATACAATACCTTTTCTTCATATAGGCTCAGTGCTTTCTGGTGCAACATGTTGCTGTCAGTCATAACATGTTTTCTGATCACGTCTTCCACCCTCAAATTTAATGCCTTTTCCGTCTTCACTAAGCACTTACACACTGTGTCTGTAACTTTTGCAGTTTGAGATGTGACAGCAAAACTGGCATAAATTTATTTTTTCCTTCACAATTTCACTAATAGAAGATTCATTCTACCATAGATCTTAGCAAGCTTAGCATACATTTTTTTTTTTCTTTCCCTAAGTCAAGAACTTTCACCTTTTCACTTGAAAGAAGCAGTTTATGGCTTCTCTTTGGCATATGTGAATTGCCAGCATTTCTACTTTTGCACTTTGGAGCCATTATCAACTAAAATTATAGTTACTTAATCACAAGCACTGTGATACTGCGGCAGACGATCTGATAAGCAAGATGGCAGCTCCTGCATGACTAGTGATGCGGGGACCATATTCAGTGTGGAGACACTGGACAAAGGGATGATACCTGTTTTGAGCAGGAAAGCGAGAAATGGTACGAGATATCACGCTACTTAGATCGGCACACAATTTAAAACCTATGAATTGTTTATTTCTGGAATTTTTTATTTAGTATTTTTGGATCCAGGTTGTCCATGGGTAACTGGAACCACAGAAAGAGAAACCGCAGATAGGGGGGGTAACTACTGTACTGCACATAATGTGAATCAACTGTAATTAGTAACTTGGAGGGGGCCAGGTATACAAGAGGGACATGAAGCCAAGTAAAATGTAGATGATTTTGAACAACACATTTTCAGAACAAAGAATAAAATCGAATCCACTTCTTGATACTAAGACACAAGGGTCCTAGTGTTGGACCACAGAAGGAAACGTGATGCTAGCACCCCTTTCAATTCTGAAGGGAACAGTATTTACAAAGTCTTAATCATATAAATGCTGCTTATGGGCATTTAATTTCCAGAATAAACCTAGAGACAAAATGAAGATCTCATCGTAATTACAGAACAAAGTATAAATGTTATGAATTGGGACAATGGAAAGTATAGAAGACAGAGGTAGAAATCCAGAGGTAAAGTAGGGAGGAGAGGACCAGAGAGAGATTAGGGCATGAAAATCCTCATCTTACGTAACAGTGACTCCAGAGATGATACCTAAAGTTGGTGGAGTCAGAAATAGAGATTGAAGTGTATTGTTTAACATTTTCAAGGTAATCAATGAAGGAAATAAAAATGAAAATATACTGTTAACAATTAGAAAAGAGAGGAGGAAAAGAGTGATTAAGTTCTCATCCTTCTTAGATAGGCATAGATAGAGACTGTCTAAAAGTGAAAATCGGGACGTAGAGGTATAAACAGAATTTTAGAAGTAACCAGCAGAACTCACATTAAAAGTTATTATGTGGAATGACCTCTGGAAGTGAGATTGGGGTACAAAGAGTGGAACTGGAGTCTGGTGCTTTTCATTTTATGCGTTTCTTTACCTTTCTGCTTCATTTTACTATATGCAAATATCAGTTAGATTTAAAGATAAACTCAAAATTTTAAATAACTCCTTTAACTTCCTTGTTTTCCTTGCTTCAGGGTGACCTTGAGCAAGTCATAATTACACATTTTAGCTTGTTGGTGGGCTCTACAGTGGGCCATAGCAGAGAAGTTCCCAAACTTTCTCAAGTCACAGAGAACTTAAGTGTCTCAGTCATTTTTTCTCGGAGCCCCTCAGCCAGAAGAAATGGCTGTCCACTACATTAATAAGTAGTTAAGTCCACACAACTTAATAAATGCTTATGTCCTAACAATTTAACAGATGTTCGAAAAATAATTAGCACAGGACTTAGAAAAAAAAATTTATCCCGTTCTTAAATAACCATGATGAATTACAAATAGGATGTGTGTACCTGTTGGGCACTGTACAATTTCTCAAACCTTAGGATCAGATTAGACATTGGCACTCATTTTCTGTTCCACATTGATTTTCACCCAGCACTTGCTTTTAATCAAAGCAACAGCCAAAACCTCTGCTTTGCAAAGATATGGAATCATCAAAATTAAGATAGTGCAAACTACTATGAACCACTAGTAGAACCACTATGTGGAATGAGATGGTAGTTGTGGGGTCCAGCAGAGTTTGAGTATCATATTTTTTCGAAAGCTTAAACATTCACTGATGTATCCCAGGGTGCCTTGAATCACAGTCTGGGAACCATGTCTCTAACTTCTATTTGAAATTTTATTATGGTTTGTCATGAAACTTTATTGAGGACAATGGCCATATATTTCCCACACTATCTAATGTAGTTTCTTGCTCAATAATAAGTGCTCCATTAATACTGTCTTTCATTGAATCTATGATGTCAAAGATTGCAAGATGCATACTGATTTCTAAAGCTAATGTTTTTTTAAAAGAGTATCATAAAATGAATGAATCCGCAGTTATTTGAATAGGCTGGTGTGAATTTATTGTCTATGTCTGAGTCAATGCTGCAATTTAATATTTACCCTTGTGATATCTGTAAAATCAAACTTTATGGGCTTAAAACCCGACCATAGAAATAAGTCCTAAAACAGTGGGGTTCAAATATGCCCTCTTCCTCAGCACACACAAAGCCAGTTTTGTTTTTCCAACTGCTGTGCTCCTGGAGGTAAAAGGGAATGAACAGGCAACACCTCCTTCCCCCTCCCCTGAGTTTTGAGTTTTATTTTCCTGTCCCTTACCATTAACATGATTAAAACTCCCATTCACTTTGCAAGTAATTACAAGACTTTATACCTTGGTCTTTATACCTTTATACCTATAGCATATACCTTGGTTATTCTTGGTCCTTCAGATATGAAAGGACAGGTATGTTGCAGATCTAGGTTGTGTCTGATCCGGTTCCCAATTCCTCTTAAGAACCCTAGAGACTCCTGGAGGATAGAGCCACATGAGCATGGCCATGTGACCTCCACATAGTGCCTATAACCACTGGAAGCCCATATTATTTCTTCAAACGTGTGAACAGACATAATGTACTAGAATCCTTAAGCTTTACTTAATTAGAGCAAAATTTGTTTTATAGCAGAAGGTAAATAAATGTAAACATTTAAATGTTAGTCTGATGGAAACATATTTCACATTGCAGTAGTTCTTTTCCCTTTATATGAGTAGCCCTACACAGATTCAGATTCACAGGAAGTAGATAAAAACTTCACGTTTTTATCTCTTGACCTCTCAAGAATGGATAGAGTCAGGGGAAAGGGTGGCATGGAAAAGAGGGAAGCCAGGAGTTATCATTCTTACAACTGCAGGCAGAGTCTGGCACAGGCTCGGGGGCAAGGGCGGCCTTTAGAAAGCAGGGTCTTCTCTCACATGGTTCCAGGAGGTGAGGAGGCACAGCTCTTCCTGCCATCTGTGAGTTACAGTAGGTGGGATATGCGAGGGCCATCAGCCTTCTCCCTGCTTCCCTAGGTCTGGTTCTTACAATATACAGGGGCGTCCTAGCCCTTGAGGCCAGGAGTTAGGTACCTAGATGCTTAAACGCAGCACAGGGTTTGAAAAGATGAGCTCCCCAGATACAAAGAGCTCTCCAGCCCTGTTAAAGCACATACAGTAGTAATAGTCACTGTCACACTTAGACTTCAAATGGAGCTCCATCTTCAGCTCTGTCTAAGGCCCTAACCTAGAGGAAAGTCTGGAAGCCAAAGAAAGTTGATACAGAATGCTATTTGGGGCGATCCTTACATTTTATAATTAGCTGGCTTGTTTCTCTATTTGATCTAACCCTGGTTTTCCTTACTTGACTATTTTATCTTCATGAGTGTTTTAGGCATTGATCTCCTGAAGCCACCAGTTTTTCTTCTACTGCTGGTCCTAATTTCCAATTTTTAGGGAAATTTGTGACTCCTTTTGGCTGACTTTGGGAAAGTCTCTAGGTAGCTTTATTCTGCACACCTACTCATTCTCTGGCTATTTTCGTTTGAGGAAATTGGGAGAGGGGAATGAGGGGTCCTATGTCTTCTGTGCTGTGTGCATGGTTCTCTCTGTTGGTAAGAGAGATTGTGACCATCCAGCATGCATCATATCCACTAGGCATGTCCACTCTGTGATGGGCTTTTTAGGTGGTTTCCTTGGCAACCAGATCTATTAATCCTCCCTCCTCCCTCCACTTACCAGTAACTGAAAAAAGCACATAATTGGCTTAGTGGAGTCACCAATACTAATACCTCTTTATGAACCTGCATAGGCTGTTAACGCTTTAAACTCATTTCTTAAAGAGACTAAACTTCTTTTCCAGAACCATTTGAAAGTTGAAAAAATTGGAATGTTTAAGACCAGAAAGGCCTTTAAGATCAATTAGTCACTTTCCTGTTTTACAGATGAGCCCCACACCAGTGACACCCAGAGCTCACATAGCTAGTTATGTAGAAGTGAGGCCACACCCAGGGCTTCCTGTTCTCTGTCCTGGACTCTTTCTACTAAACCAGGAGCCACTTATTTCTATTTTGAACGCTAACCAGCTCGCAAACATGTGCCATGTAGCTCTCGCTGAGGATAAGGACCATTTCACATTGCTTTATGTATCCCCTGTTCCTGGGACAGTGATGACCAACAACGGGTACTCAGGACATTGACTGATGATTAGCCTAAGTTTCTTTACTATAAATTGATGGTCATAATCCTAATATGAAGTTGTGTGCGTCCTCCAAGAGAGGACTTCTATAAGTGGATTTATGAGAGTTAGCAGCCTCAGACAGCAGAAGCACAGAAAATACAAAGTTCTAAAAATGGCGATATTGTTTTATCCCCATGCCTCACTGCGAAAGAGGTAATATTCTAAGGGTATTTGCTCATCTTGACTTGTACTTAACTTTGATGAATACCTACATCTGTTGGTGGCAAAACGATGCATAAAATGGAAGCATAGTAAATATGTGTAAGCATTTAAAATTAATTTATGTGAAGATGTTATAAAATACTTCAAACTCACATCCTTCACCAAGGAGATAGAGGGCTTTGAGAATGAGGTTTGTTGCTAATTCCATAGGTTTATATTAAACCCAGTCATAACAGAGTAATCAGATACCTTGGAAAATTGAACTCTATGTTCGTTTTCCCTTCCAGATTAAATAAATCCCAGTTTTGTATCTTTCATATTAGCCATGCATTCATTTCTCACTTTCTTCCATCATATTTTTAGCCACTTTCTTCGGCCTTTTCATTGCCATCTTGTCTGTTGGTAAGTTGACCTAGCCAAAATTTGAGATGGCTACCTTAACAGAGAGAACCAATTTCAGTTTATTTTCCATCTCCAAAATGGCCACTGAGAATCATGTTGCCTTTGGGGCAGAGAGCCTTCATTCATTAACACATTTCCTAGAATTTTTCTGGTTCCTTTATTTGGTCCTCCTGCTTGTTTGCCCTTTGCACTTTGCTTTTATTTATTCTGAATTCTATTCCATTTTTTGGTCACAATACTCCCTCAACCAACAGGTTAAGCTCCATTACAATTCTCAGAAGCCTTGCAGAGCCTTTACAGAGACTTTTTCAGAAGTATATAATTATGTTATCTTCACACAGAAAATAGCTTCCTGAAACAACAATGATATATACATGTGTCTCAGTGCATTGTACTGATGTCACCTCTTTGGGTTGATTCTGAAGTTTCTCCCCCAAATCAACCTGAATTCCTTATTCAAAGGAGCAGAAGCTTGGGTCACATCCTAGCTTTTGATTGGATATGTTTGGTTACTCTGCATTAG
Source organism: Pteropus vampyrus (assembly GCF_000151845.1). Lineage (NCBI taxonomy): Eukaryota > Metazoa > Chordata > Mammalia > Chiroptera > Pteropodidae > Pteropus > Pteropus vampyrus. Next base: position 1,451,547 of record NW_011888983.1, read on the forward strand.
CGTATTCAATAAAATTGTCTCCTGGCATGTTTCTGTTTTTAAGAATGCTGCATTATTGGAAATTTAGAAAAGTGTTTCTACGTAAGACGAGCTCATCAGTTGTGAGCTGTTGGGGAAAGCTAACATTGTAATAGGCGTGGCCATAATAACTAAGTACTATGTATTAAAATAGGCAGAAGCAAATCAGAGAAAAGAGGAATTGTGTTAGTTTTCTTATTGCTGCTGTAACAAATTATCCCCCAATTTATTCCGTCTTACAGTCTGGAGGTCAGAAGTCCAAAATCAGCTTCACTGGGCTAAAATGAAAGCGTCAGCAGGACTAGTTCCTTCTGGAGGCTCTGAGGGGAGAATTCATTTCCTTCAGTCATATCACTTACTCACTCTCATCTCCTGCCTCCCTCTCAAAAGGACCTTTGCAATTACATTAGGCCCACTCTGATAATCCTGGATAATCTCCCCATCTTAGGATCCTGAACTTAATCACATCTGCAGAGTCCCCTTTGCCATATAAGGCAACACATTCACAAATGGCTCTGGGGATAATGAAGTGGACATTTTGGAAGCCATTATTCAGCTGACTACAGAACATGACTTCTCCCTCTAGTGACAATTTATTTGGTTTCTGCTGTTGAGGTTGGGCTGGCTTGATGGGGTGAGGACATATTTGTGGGTGGGCCTGCCGGTTGGCCTGCAAAGACTCCATGCCCAGCTCCCTGCCTGCTGTTCCCTGCGGTGGCAACCAGGTCTCAGCTGCCTCCATGGGGCTATCAGGCGTGTCACATGGTGCTCTGGGGCCACACCACTGTTCTTAAAATGTTTGCCAGCCATTGTTTCTCAACCTGCCTTCTTTCTTTTTCAGCATTGTGTAGTGTTGGGAGGTCACTGTGTAAGCAAGCTGAGAGGGAAACTGAGGCAAGATGTCGGGCCGGAGCGGGAAGAAGAAAATGTCTAAGCTGTCCCGTTCAGCCAGGGCTGGTGTCATCTTCCCAGTGGGGAGACTGATGCGTTACCTGAAGAAAGGGACATTCAAGTACCGGATCAGCGTGGGTGCTCCCGTGTACATGGCAGCAGTCATCGAGTACCTAGCAGGTAATATGAACACACAGAGCAGGTAACCCGCTCCCATATCCCACCCTCCCCTCAGCTTCTCTCACACCGGCCGGGAGGGGTGCCGTCTCAAGGCTACTGTCGGTGGTAACGGGATTTCAGCTTGCCTGCTTGGCTAAAATCAATTTCTGCAAGCTTTGGGGAGAGAGAGGGCATAAGGACAGATGATCAACACAGGAGGAAGAGAACCCACAATAAAGTGGCTTTTCCAGACGAGCCCTGAAAAAGGTGTGTCTTACTTTAGGCAAATGCAGTATGTAAAAATCTAGGTACCAGAAGAAGAGAAACTACAGGAAGGATGGGGGTTTACTCTTTTGTAAAAGGGTGTCTGCACTCACATCAAAGTCTTCTTTAAACATCAATTCTCCTGGTGTATAAAACCAGGACTCTGTCCATAAGTAAAATTGACCTGAGCATCAAAAGCATCTTCTGTTGGTTCCATGAAGCCAATAATGTTCCAATTTTGCTCTCCTTTTCAGAATTGGTTCTCTGTCTGTAGTGGGTATGTAGGAAATAGTTTCCCATATTGATTGTTAAAATTATTTTTTACTAAGAGATGAGATTTTTGCTCTGTGTGTACTTTATATATTTGAGTCACTTTCTATTTAGTTTTTTGTTGTTGTTCTTATTCTTTTATGTCAGTTAAATAGAAACCATACTTCACAACTTCAAGGATGCTTTTCTATAAAAAATATAAAAGTAAAAATTTATGTAAATAAGTTCATTAAAGGAGTCGTTTTAGCCATGAACATCAGTGTCTCTGACTTTGCCCAAGGTTAACAAAACCCCAGGCACCAGGGTTAAATCCTTTGGGAAGTCTACTGGGAAAAAAGCAACCTCCCCAACCTCCCCAAACTGTCTACCCAGAAGCTGAGTCCCCTGCAGCCACATAGTATGAAAACCCCCAGGTGTGGCAGGGCTGGACCCAGTTTCTGTCCCAGGTCCCTACTCCCCCCCTGCTTTTCCCTCAAGAGCAATCTCTTCTTTAAATGCTCCATCCTGTTGTGCCTCTTGGTCCCTGTTGCTCACCAAGCAATGTTACTGGTGAAAGGTCTGCCTTGATTCACCCGTGGAAACCTTCTCCCCCGCCCCCCGACCTTCTGTCAGGAAGACCTTGATACTTTGAGCCTGTCCCTTATTGTGAAATGAAAAGCTTGTTCCTGGACTGAAAGTTTTTTAGGAGGATCGTTTAGGAGGTTGGGGAGGTCTGGAAGGACCTGAAAGTTGATTGCGATTGAATCAAGTGTGATAGAGCAGTGCTTTACAAAGTGGGGGTCACTCTGGGGGTCTTGTTGACAAGCTTTGAATGGGGCCTGACACTCTGCATTTCTAATGAGTTCCCAGGTGAAGATGATGATGCTGGTTCAGGGACCACTCAGAGGAGCAAGATGGTAGCCAGTCTTTTAGCAGCAGGTCTAAAAGCTTGGGGAATGCATGTTTAAAATTCAGGCTCCTGGCTGTATCCCTCCCGGGTAGTCTGACTCACTGGTTCTGGGGTAGAACCCAGGAATCTGATGGAAAAATCTACTGGCTCCAGTATGGAGAGGAGGAACTTTGAGAAAGATGAATGAAGCTTTAAAACAACCTCTTAGGTTTCTTTTCTTTCTTTCTTTTTTTTTTTTTTTTTTTTTAGGCTAGGTAACCTTTGGTTGACCTCACCGAGTGCAAGGACCTTGTCAGCTTACGATCCCTTATTTGTTATTTTTTACGCCTAGAGCACCTGGTCTTCCTAGGTAGTCTCCCATCCAAGTACTAACCAGGCCTGACCCTGCTTAGCTTCCGAGACCTCTTAGGTTTCTATCACCCACTGAGACTGGAAAACTCTGGGTAGTTCAGAGATCCCATGGCTTCCAAGTGGGGAGCTGGAGTTCCTTGAGGTCCTTTGACCCCAGGCCGTGCATTTTCTGTTACACTACACTGCCCCATTATAATGTTTATATAATCAAATAATTAAGTACTTCTTGTGCCTCTACTTGGCAAAAGTCTAAACTTCATGTATTATAGAACAAAATTTGGCCTTTTTAATCACTGGCATCTCTGTTTGTCTTCAGTTCAGATAAAAGCCTTACGTTTTCTTATTCATTCATTCAGCAAATATTTGTTAAGCATCTAAGTCCTCAGATACTCCACGGTAATAGGATTGCTCTGTTGGTATGATTTGTAATTTGTCCCGGATTAGAGCTCCCAGCTCCCATAGCAATGTCTACTATAGCCTGAAAGCATACTCTGACTTTGAGCCAGCAGGTCTTTAAAGAATTATAGTATCTCCCAAAGAAGAGCATCACCCTATTTCCCAAACTGATATCTCATAATTTTCTGTTCATTCAACAAACAATTATTGAACACCTACCATATGCCAGGTATTGTTCTAGATGCTGAGGATACAGCAGAGCCCAAGATAGACAGGGGTGCCCGCCCTCAAGCAGAAAACATTCTGGAGAGGAGGAACAGCAAGCAAATAAGTGGAGTGTATGGGATGCATCAGGTGGTGCTAAGTGTTAAGGGACAAATAAAGCAGGAAGGGACAGATAGAGTATTCCAGGAAGCGGGGAGGAGAGTTGTACATAGAGCCAGTCCAGGAAGGCCCTGCTAAGGGGGTGGCATCTGAAGGAGGCCAGAGAGTTGGCCTGCAGATGTATGGGGGCTGGTTCCCCAGGCCAAGAGAAGGTAGTTGCTAGGAGTTTGTGGGGAACAGCAGTGGAGCCAGAAGGCTGGAACTGAGGAGGGAGCATGGACTGTAAATAAGCCCAAGGGAGAATAGGCTGGTGGGAGGATAAGAGTTAGAGAAGGGAGCTCTGGAGGCTTTTGAGCAGAGGCAGAAATGATCTGACCCTGGGGAGGAGAGTACAAGGGCGGAAGCAGGGAAAGCAGCTGGAAGGCTTTTGCAGAGATCCAGCGAGAGACGTGGCTGGGAAGTGGGCAGCGAAGGCACCACAAAGTGGTCAGAGTACTGATATATTTTGAAGGCAAAGCCAACAGGATTTGCTAATGAGTTGGACATGAAATGGAAAAGAAGATGAGCACCGAAAAGGATGCCATTGCCAATAATATGCCCTCCCCACCACCCCAATTCCAGCATCGCCCCTGGGTCAGATGGAGAATGTGAAGTTTGGTGTTCTGAGGCCCAGACCTGTCTTCTCTGTGTCCTTTCCCTTTCTTTTGTGCTTTTCCCCCGCTCCACTCAGGCAGGAGTTGAGTGAGTACAGGCTTCATCAGATGTCAGTTAAAATCTGGTTTATCAATTCACCAGCTCTGTTACCTTGGGCTAATGCCTGAATCTCTCTGAGCTTCCGGTGTTTCTGGAGCTTCAGGTATGTAAAATGCCTGACGCATAAGATGCATTCTGTAAATGGTAATTCTTCTCTCTCTTCTATTAAGAGCTGATGAAATCATTCACGGCAAAGTATAATGACTAATGCCGTTAAGGTGTTATATTTTGGGGCTGTATTTGCATTTTAATGAGACGGGACGTTTTAAGCCAAAGGACTGAATCGTTATTAGTGGAACTGCAGGCCATCGTTGAACAAGTAAAGGGTGATTTTTTTAGTTTTTAAATTTTGTTTTTGGGAGGAGGCATCAATTGATATTATTTAGGAAAGGGTGTTCAAAGTGTGAAAGGTGTGAAAGCCTCCTGTCACCCTTGAAATGACCTCTAGCATTCATGACACAATATTCACTGAATTTCTCCTTTGGTTCAGGCCTGAAGATACAATGGAAAACAGGCAGACGTGGTCCTTCCTTCACTGGGCTGACCTAGCAGGGCAGACAAGCATTAAGCACATCACAATAAGATAACTTGCATGTTGGTCAGGGAAGCTAAAGAAGCTTTGGGAAGTTGGGAGTGGTGGGGCACAGGGGAGGCTTCCTAATATAAAGCAAGGCTTTTTAAGTTCTAAACCAGGTTATCAACCCTGGTTTTTCTCAAATTTATTGATTTAAAATCTCGATGCCTGGGTCTCCCCTCAGAGATTCTGGGGTATGTTCTGGGCTCCAGGGTTTTTAAAAGCTCCCCTAAATGATTCTGATGGGCAGCCAGAGTAGGGAATTAGTAGGAATTAACTAGATTAAGATGGAGAGGTTGAGCTGAGGAAGATTGTCATGTTGGGGAGGAACAAAGGTGAAGACCGGAAATTTAGAAGAAGTGTGTAGCCCCTTCCAGAAACTAGAGGAAGTTCTGTGTACCTGGAACAAGCTGAGAAATGATGGGACAGAAGGGTGAGGGTGTGAATGAGATGGGGTGGGGGGCAGGTCCTTGAGGGCCACATTGGGAATGTGCACATTTTGCATCACACCAGGGGAGAGGGGATGGCATTCTAGGGGCATCACTGGGGCTTTTTAGGTGGAGAAGGTTAGCAGGAAGCAAGATAAGATCGGTGTCCAGGAAACCAGAGGCCTGCTTTAGTGTCACTTTTGAGAAATGACAGTAGCCAGGACTAGGGGTGTGCAGTGAGAAGAAATGGACAGTGTGGGAGACATCTGGAGGGCAGAATCAGCTCTGCTCAATAACGGATTGGCTAAGCAAGGAGGGACATCAAGGACGGTGTAACTCTTTCAGCTTTGAGCTGGCTGCTTTCTTTCAAGCCAAGCAGCACGGGTTGAGGAGTAGAGATGTGGACTTGGAGACAAGAAGATAGAGAATTTGTATAAGGAGTCCGGCCAAGAGGATTGGAAGAGGAAAGTAGCTGGCGTGTGGCAAATGGTACCTGTAGTCGAAGTAGGAAACGGTCGGGGAGAAACGGGATATAGGGTGAGGGGCTCGGTTTGAGACCTATAGGGTTTTGGTGTCTACGAGATACCCAGGAGGGCAGAGTGGTTAGGGACGCTGGATTCTGCCTCTGCCACTTATCAGCTTAAAATCGTTAGACATGTCACTTTACTCTCATAGTTTCATTGTGAGGATTACTTAAGAAAATGCCTAAAAAGTGCTTAGCGCTACTCCAGGCACATAGTAGCAATTCAGTCCATGTGGCTGTTGCTGTAATTGAGCGAAGACCTACTGGGCATGTGTGGAATCCAGGACAGAGCTGTAAGCTAGAGCTACAGATGTACATATCTTGAGCGGACTGCAGTAAAGGCTGTGGCAGTAAGTAATGTCACCCAGAGAGAGCACAGCAACAGGACGAGGGAGCCCAGGCCCAGCCCGAGCACTCCTGGGTTTATGAGCCAGGTAGGAGGATCTGAGTGTCGAAGGAGACTGAGGAGAGCAGCCAGAGGTTAAGGTGAAAGGCGGAAGAGTCAGTGCCCTAGAGACCAAGGGAAGGAGAGGGAGTCAGTAACCTTCAGGGATCATGTCATTGAACCAGACAAGGACAACAGATCTAGCCACCTCTAGGTCATGGCAACCTTACTGAAGATGGTGTGAGTGGTCAAAACTGAACTGCAGTGAGCTGGGGAGTGGGAAGTATGGACGGGAAACAAAACGAGTAGGGACCATTCTAGGGAGTTTGGCCCAGAAGAGGGAAATGAGAGAGGTCGGCAGCTGGTGGTATGGGAGGCGGGTGAGGGTGTGACACAGGAGAGGCTCAAGCCTGTGGTCTTCGGATTCTATCTTCGATTTTACTAACCATGCCTGAAATTTAGCATTTCCTTCCTTTATGAATGTGAGCAACAAACCACAGCAGTGCCAGCAACAACTGGCACTTTTTCAGCAATTGAAACCACTGACATTTTCTTACTGTATTTGCATTGTTATAGCTATCTAGAATATCATTTACACTTTCATTACTTCAGAACCACAGTAGTTTAATAGACCTGCCACCAGATCTTATTATTTAATGCATTAATAAAGAAGCACATAGCCTACTATAGCCCAGATATTTTAACACTTTGAAAACTATATTTCAGTGTCATCAGTTTTGTCATACTATGTATTTTTTGCATTTAAAACCTTATCCTGACACTCATTAGAATGGCTGTCATTTAAAAAAAAAAAAACCAGAATAACAAGTTTTGGTAAGGATGTAGAGAAATTAGAACCCTTATGCATTGCTCACAGGAATGTAAAATGGTATACTTGCTGTAAGAAAATTGTTTGATGGTTCTTCAAAAAGTTAAAAGAATTATCATGATCCAGTAATTCCACTCCTAGGAATATGCCCAAAGGATTGAAATCAGAGACTGAAACAGATAACTTATACACAGTTATTCATACAACATTATGCACAATGGTCAGAAAGTGGAAACACCCCAAGTATGTAGCCTAGTTCACATCTCCGATGTAAATAAGGAAAAATGGACTGAAAAAGCAAGCCCCAAATTCTGGAAGAGAATTTTGTGTATATCAGCAATAGATACAATGTAAATGTAAAATATTGAGAATGAATTGTTTACCATTTTTATGATGAGAAAATATTTTGTAATATATTATTAATTGACAGGACAAAAAGGGTTGAATTTCAGGGCACCTTATGAAATTATTGTGTAACGTAGAAACCCATCATTTCCAGACAATTGGGCCTATCCATATAACACCAAGCATTTTTTAATCTAATGATATTTATTACACTTGTATTTTGAAAAGATCACTTTGGCAGCCAGGGCCACATGTATGGTTGTGCAGGTTGTACACTGCACAAGGAGGGAGTATCATTCACACCATGGACCTTAAAGAACTGTATATTCATTATGAGCATTTCCAGCAGATGGCAGTAAAGGGTCTTGTTATAATGAAATCAGAGAAGTAAAGTATCTTGAGGAAAGTGCATCTTTTTCTGATCTGCACTAAGGCACCTGTGGGCTAGCAGTGGCCTTGTTGGCATGGATCTGGAGGAGGACAAAGCTGGGAGCAATGAAACCATTTAGACAGCCATTGCAATTATCTGGGCTGGAAGAGAAGAGAGTCTTAACTCAGGTCATGGCAACGAGCTTGAAGAAAAGGGGCAAAGGTATGTGAGATTGATGAGGCTGGGAGGAGGGAGGGGGAAGAAGAGGGAGAGGTAGGGAATGACTCCTAGGACTGCATGTAGATGGAGCTGCCAGTCCTAAGGGCGAAGGTCAGAGCAGGTTTGGGGTGGGGGTGAATTGGATTTGGTAGTGTGGTGAGTTTGATTTACCTGTGGAACACCCAGGTGAGGGATTCCAGGTGACATCACAGCAGAGCAGAAGGTGAAGACCTGACCATATGGGCAGGTGGGTGGAAACAAGTCATAAATAGGCCGGGTTCGATTTACCTGTGGAACACCCAGGTGAGGGTTCCAGGTGACATCACAGCAGAGCAGAAGGTGAAGACCTGACCATATGGGCAGGTGGGTGGAAACAAGTCATAAATAGGCCGGGTTCCCACAGAAGACTGCATAACCTAAGCAGAGCAGAGAGCCCAGACAGAGCCCCATGGGCACTGTTACCCAGTGGGCAAGCGAGCAAGCAAGAAGGGGATGGAGAAGAAGACAGTCTTGAAGGAGTGGCCACTCACTCCATGCCCTCCTTCCACCCCTCCCTTTAATGTGGTATTTCTCATCCACTGGGAGGTGGGACTTTCGATGTTGATTTAGAGTGTGTACGAAATGAGAGGACACTGGCTCTTCCAAAATAATTTGCATGGTGAGCCTTCCAACATCCCTTTTGGCTACAGTAATCACTCTTTGTACTACCAGATACTCAGCTGCATTCCAAATGGTTACTATTGCAGGAAGTAAGACTTCTAAGAATTGAGAGGTTTGCTGTGGAAGTTTATAAATTTCCATAGATGTCTCCACCACTTAGCGAAATAGTGATCTTCCCACAAAATTTTCAGTGAAATAAATGTGTGCTATAAAAATACAGTTTTTCTGTTTATTGCCAGTAGAAGGATACTTATGTTCTCAAGATCAATAAAATCACTCAAGAATGTAGCAACTATAACCTGGAAAAGTTGGCATGAGAATTAATTTGCAATGATTTAACACTTTTCATTATGGAAATGCCACATAAATATTTAACCCTAATGCTTACTTTATAGTTCATGTGCATATATTTGTCAGAACAGCATTTGAAAATATTAATGACTAATGTTATTTCAAACATTTGAATGTTGACATCTCTGTCCCAAGGAATGTTCAGACTAAACATCCAACAGAGAAAAGAACTCCTTGGTCTAGAGTTTCTGCTGTGTATTAAGAAGTTTCTTTTGTTTGTTTTGTTTTCTTAAGAAAATAAAGCTCTACCTCTGCTTTTACACTAGAGCACATGATCGTGGTTTTTTTTCTTATGACTGATTTTGGAAGGGCTTGTCCGGGAGCCCAGCTGCACCCAAGCCTCACCTTCTGCCCAGCTTCGTGCCACCTGCTGAATCGCTGCCTTTAGTCTCCTGTGCTGTTTGATTCTGGCAGATATTCTGTCTCTGAATCTCATGTCTGTGCATCTGTCTGTCAAGCTAAAAATATCCTTACCTTCGGGGACTTCGTGAAGGCTCCAAGGATGTTGGGCTTCCCATTAGCCCTGCCTCTCATGCGGACGGCTAATTTAATGAACTTGGGACATGCAGGTGACAGAGGCAGGAGAGTGGTGGTCCAAGATGCTAAATTAAATTCAATTGCTCAGAAGCTTAAAATTGGGAGGCTCCTTGGCCCCCCTACGCATCTAGGGAAAGGGGCGAGTGGAGTGCACCTTCCTCTCAAGTGTGGGTCCCCTGAGATGAGCAAGTGTAGGAAACTCCTTTTTATTTCGAACAATGGGGAGCTGCACATTTTAAGCTAGAGTCATAAAGCAAGCCTGTTATTGAAAGCTTTATAACTGCATTTCTTTTTGATGGATACACTTTTTAAGAGAAAGAATGGGTTGGGCAGCAGTCTGAATGCAGCAAACCAGTTTATCTAATGTGGCATTGATTTCAAATACTGTGTCCCATTGTCCCAACAAGTATGTTAACACTTCTCACAATGCAGTGTCCCAATCTTTGATTCAGATAACACAACCACTCTATAAATAAATTGTTGGTAAACACAATATTCATTGCTTAATAACCTGGAAAGGATGTTGTGAGGTGAATTAGCAGTGATTTAGCACATTTCATTATGGAAATGTCATATAAATATTTAACTGTAATGCTTATTTTATTCTAATTTTTTGTTAATTATATTTGCTTAGTTAATGTGGCATACTTATGCCAAGTTTTTATTTTATGAATGATGGCAATTTCATGTACTATTTCGTTTGAAATTAGGTTGATTGTAAAGACTCATACAGAATTACCTGTTAATTTTAGGGTTTAGTATTTATGCGATCGAACCAGCAAATCCCCCAAGACACACACATACATGCCCGTCCACACATATCACACACAACAAATTTATGCACACATGCATATATACACACTTCCTCCCATGTATTAGTGAGACAGCTCATTGTCACAGTGCCTCCAGCTTTCTAAGGGAAGGAATTTTTCTTTATAGACTCACTTATACTTTTGAAGGAAGACAAAATTGATTTAGCAGAGCATCTTTCCTAAATTGAAGAAGAAAAATAAAATAAGACAGGATGAAGGAGAAAGCATACAGATAAAATAAACCAATTCTATAGATTTAAAATTTTTATGACTCAAAAATTTTGATAGCACATAAAGTAGTTTTAGGAAAATTCCTTTCTATCATTTTTTCACATTTACAAAATGACATATTTGTTAAACTCAGAGCCATGAATAGGTCCTGCGGGATATGTGGAAAACCCCAGAGCCCCAACATACCTTTCTTCTCAGGTCTCATAGGTACCTTTCTTCTCAGGTCTCATTCGTACCCACTAGGAATTCATTTCTCAGGTTAAGCATTTCTTTGTCCCATAGTATAAGTCAGTTCTTCCATCCACTTTCCTTGAGGACAAGAGAGTCCTGGGACATCAAGTGAAGAGGAAAAGGAGATTCTGAAAGAGGTCCCAGTGGGTACAAAAGTCAGACTTTACCTACATGACGTTTCCCTTCCAGGATGGCCCTTCTGTCTGTACACTGAAAGCAGCTCAGGTCCTATTTAGGATTCTGTTTTGGTCAGGATTAACTTCTCTCGACAGTGGCTTAAACAAGAGAGTTTATTTTTCTTTTATACAAAACAAGTCTATAGACGTCAGTCCAGGTGGTAAGTAGGCTTC
>NW_011888983.1:1462756-1474480 GCF_000151845.1 Pteropus vampyrus
TATGACTCAAAAATTTTGATAGCACATAAAGTAGTTTTAGGAAAATTCCTTTCTATCATTTTTTCACATTTACAAAATGACATATTTGTTAAACTCAGAGCCATGAATAGGTCCTGCGGGATATGTGGAAAACCCCAGAGCCCCAACATACCTTTCTTCTCAGGTCTCATAGGTACCTTTCTTCTCAGGTCTCATTCGTACCCACTAGGAATTCATTTCTCAGGTTAAGCATTTCTTTGTCCCATAGTATAAGTCAGTTCTTCCATCCACTTTCCTTGAGGACAAGAGAGTCCTGGGACATCAAGTGAAGAGGAAAAGGAGATTCTGAAAGAGGTCCCAGTGGGTACAAAAGTCAGACTTTACCTACATGACGTTTCCCTTCCAGGATGGCCCTTCTGTCTGTACACTGAAAGCAGCTCAGGTCCTATTTAGGATTCTGTTTTGGTCAGGATTAACTTCTCTCGACAGTGGCTTAAACAAGAGAGTTTATTTTTCTTTTATACAAAACAAGTCTATAGACGTCAGTCCAGGTGGTAAGTAGGCTTCACCATCATAAGAGACTCCAGTTTCTTCTATCTTGTTGCTCTATCATCCACACTTCTTCCTCTTGGTCAAAGATGGCTGCTCAGATTTCAGCTATCGTGTCCTCAGTTGGCCATTAGAAAGGAAAGAAGGTCACAGTCCCTTCCTTTATGGGTGGACACTTCCCAGAAATACCATACAACACAGCTGCTTGCCTTCCATTGGCCAGAACTTAGTCACATGACCACAGTTATCAACAATGGAGATTAGGAAATACTGTCTCCATTACTTCCTGTGGTTATGGGCTCAGTAAAAAATCAGAAGTCCACAAACTAAGGAAGATGGGGGACAATTAATGTTGAGAGACAACTAGAAGACTTTGTCACAGGATCATATATCAGGTCTTGCTAAATATGTTACTTGTATGTAACCTGAGTTCTTTTCAGCTTTCTGGATGTCTTTCCAGACCCAAACATAAAAATCACAAAGAATATATTTGATCAAACTCAAGGACCATTTCCAAAGAAAAGTTTTAGAAAACTCAGACCCCATTCTGTGATTGCCTATTAACTCCCCGCCTGTAATTTCAGCGGAAATTCTAGAATTGGCTGGGAATGCCGCAAGGGACAACAAGAAGGCCCGCATAGCCCCAAGACACATCCTGTTGGCAGTTGCCAATGATGAGGAGCTCAATCAGGTATGTCTGAAGCACTGACATATGCCACCAGGTGGATTTGCCAAACACACTACTGCATGTGGACCCGGCTAGCTACAAATCATTCCTGCTATAGTTCCCAGTCACATTTATACCAAAAAAATTCAGATCATATAAAAGAAGAACCAATTCTGCAGTCATATCATTCAGAGTCAAATTAAAATGCCTCTGGAATAGATCTTGTTATATATTCTGGGTCTGGCCAGACCGTCTTTTTCTCTTTAAAAAAGGAAGCTCATGTGATGCCAGGGAAGGTGAAGTGTACACATGTTATTCTTCAGTTTCTTCACCCAAATTTCGTTGATGCTTTATTTCGATGAGGGCCAGAGTCCTTCTTTATATGTTAGAGCTGAGCCTATATATTTTAGAACTGATTCCAATGTGGAGTGAATGTCCCCCGACCCCCAAGGATGCACAAGGTGGCAGGTCAATAGTATAAGAATTTTTATTTGTACTTATTTTCTAATATGTTCTCAAACTGTGGTGAAGCGATTCTTATTTCCAGTCTATCATGGACTGATAATTTCCAAATATACAATTAAAAAATTACTAGAAAAATAAAAAACAAAAAAAACAAACTACGAGCCAAAATTTTTTTATTAGATCCAATAGATATACAATGCCTCTGTCAATTTTCCATAAAAGTCTCTATTCTCTTCCTTGTAATTTCTGTACTTCATCACAGACAGGTAACTAACAGTTTGTGGACCAGCCCTGGTTGCAGACCACACTTGGAGTAATGCTGCTTTCAGATATGCAGAATGCTTTAATAGAGTAGTCCATGTCAATTAGCTAAAGTAAACAGATATCACTTGGGAGGTGCCCGGTCAAACATATTTTACTGATGGAATGCGTGATCAAAGGAGTATGGAGACCTGGTTTGTCTTTTACTGGGTCTAGCCCTAGCATTGACCTTTGAACCTCATTTTGTCAAGCTGTGCTTCCACATGTGAAGCTCTTTATCCTCTGTTATGTCTGGAATTCAGAACCTGGGGCAACATCACTGGTTTCAACTTCTATACCCTTTCATTTTGCTTTGCTTATTTTGCTTTCTGTGCAAGATCATGGGAGGCCTTGATACCTACAGGGACAGCTCTGCAAGTGAAACAGAAAATCAATTAAACCCTGTATTATGCAATTTCTTTGGGAAAGCAAAGACCAGATTTAACCCTTGTTTTGCCAACAGTTAGAACTGTTAAGTCCATGCATTTCTCTCTTTAGCTGCTAAAAGGAGTGACCATCGCCAGTGGAGGTGTCCTGCCCAGAATTCACCCTGAACTGCTGGCCAAAAAGCGAGGGACCAAAGGCAAGTCGGAAACCATCCTCTCCCCGCCTCCAGAGAAAAGGGGAAGAAAGGCCACGTCAGGAAAGAAGGGGGGCAAGAAATCCAAGGCTGCCAAACCACGGACGTCCAAAAAGGTGAGCCAGGTTGTATCTGTGAGCCAGGGACTCTGAGAAGGAGGCAAGTTGAATGATCAAAAGATGAGGGTGTAGCCGGCATCTCTGAAGGACTGGAGACTCGCCGCAGCTTGGCGCTGGGGGAAAATGACAAGAATGTCTATGGAGAAGAATATGGGGCCCTTGAGACTAGAGCTCCAGTCATCAGGCAGCGTCTACTAGAAATCTCCAAACCCAAAGCGCAGTGGTTTTCAAGTCTCCAGATCCCTTCCACTGCCCCCGCCAAAATTTTAAATGAGAGGCGATAGCTTGGAACTCTGCTTTTCAGAGCTCCGTGTTGCACTCTAAAATATTTCTAGTGTCCCCTAAGATAGTCGCCTAAGTCCAGTCAATGGGATTTCAGGTGTTTTGGGTAACCTGGTATGCTAATTTTGCTTTTATAGCTCAGAGATGCCCTTTGTGGAATAATACTTTCATATGCTGCCCAGCATGGTAACCGCTGGCTATTTCAATTTGAATTTAAATCAATTTATTTAATTTATTAAATCAATTTACTTAATTATTAAATTAATTAAAACTAAATCAAATTTAAAATGTGTTCCTTGGTCGCACCAGCCGAGTGCTCAGTCGCACTAAGCAGCACAGATGGGCATTTCCATGATCGCAGGACGTCCCATTGGACAGCACTGCTTCAGGGGTTGTCAAAGTTTCATTCCACAGACCTCTGTGACAACATGAAAGATTATATAAGGGCTCAGTGCACTGCCACGGTGCCCCAGGAAAATCCTAGGGAGAAGAGGAGCTGAGCAGTGTGCTCGAATGACCCCATTTGGTTCTGATGTTTGTCATCAGAAGCCGTAGGTGTTGCAAAGGGCAAGAATAACACCTGTATCCAGGTTTGAGTGAGGACTACAGGGACATTATTCTTTAACACACTTTATTTTTGGCAGCATTCTTTTGTGTCCCTGATATTGCTGTCCTTTGTTTCCTTCCATTGAGAACAGCAGAACATCACACCAAACCACTTCTTTTCATGTGCAAGTTTGTGGTAGCCATGTGACACACTTACTCAAGCCACTTTGGGTTTTTTCTGGATGATTTCCCATCTGTCCTTCTGATTTCTCCCCACAGTCCAAAGCAAAGGACAGTGATAAAGAAGGAACTTCAAATTCCACTTCTGAAGATGGGCCAGGGGATGGATTCACCATCTTGTCTTCTAAGAGCCTCGTTCTAGGGCAGAAGGTAATAAAAAGAATTGTACCATGCTGTAGTAAAGCACAATCGCGTTTTTATAACCTACTATTTACAAGCAATGCTGCCTCCTTCATCCCTGGCTCCCATAATCCGACTTTCACTCTGATCTTGAATTATTCATTTTTAAACTAAAGAGCAATGGTAATGTCTGCATTGTGAGAGAGAACAAGCTCTTTAGTGCTGAGACTTGTTCATGCTGATGTTGGTCAGCTAAAGGTGAGCATAGAATCTTTCTGGTCAATAGATAGAATGGTGTTACTGGTTTTACTCAAAATTTTCCATGCCCAAGTTATTTCTGTGCCCACCAAAAATACTCATAGCCGATTTGGTCAAACAGCTTGGGGAGGTCCACCTTACATGGCTCAATTTAGTTTGTCAAAGAAAGGAAATAGAAATATGTTTCTTGAATATCCCTGGGGTTAGAAACGAATTATTTGCCAATAATTTAGTCTGCTTGCCTTTCTCAACTGCAGAAAGAAAATGAACAGGGCTATACATTTGAATGTTCTTCAGCAGCACAGCAGCAAGCCAGCCAGACATGCAAATAATTCATTCCCACAGCATAAAGTTTATAGAACAGACAATTTATCTATTAAGTCAACTGGGACTGAAATAAGATACATGAGGAAACAGTTAATCATATCTCTGGTAGCTGAATGTTTGCAGCCTGACAGTGGGACAATGGTAACCTCTGTTGAAGCAATTGTTGAAGCAGAGCATGTTATAAGAAGAACGTATATGTGTCAGGGTCTTAATTCATTACAAGCAGGGAAGCAAAGTGGTAGAATTTATGTCCCCGCTAGGAGTCGTCCATACTTACCTGGGCTTTCTCTCACTTACCTAGGCGAACATTAAGTTCTTGTTCACATAAGGAGACGATGGAGAATGCTTCCATTCCACTTAGCTAGGAGCACATAGGGCATCATTTCACAAGTGTAACCCTAGGAATGTAGTCCCCAAAAGGCAAGGTGGCCAGTCATAGGCAGGTCAGGATCCTGAAGCCTATCGCTTCTTTCAAGCAAGGTCATCCGTTCTGTATCCCTCCACCAAAAGTCTGTACCGTTCTGGGAAGAATGCAGGGAACTGAAGGGAGAGGAGAGGGCAAGCCCTGGGTTTCTCTCGCAGGAGCTACTCGAAGAAAATATCACCACACACAAGGGCCACCCAGAATGAGAAACTAAGGCATGGGCTATAGGGAAAGGAAGAGAAGGGGAGATCCCATTTCTGCTCCTGGAAAAGATCTGTCGTATGCTGCTAACCTCAGAGAGAAAATCAAATCCACTGAGCTCAAAAAAACCTACTGTAAACCAAACACCTAGAAGCTTAAGATGGTTGCTCCACGTACAGCCCTTTGTGTTGACATTCAGTATAAATAATTGAGAGAATTATCAGATATGATGTAAAATATGAAGATTTTTAATAGGATTTCATCTTTCCCACACTCTTTGTCCTTTTCTCCTAATGCAGCTGTCCCTGACCCAGAGTGACATCAGCCATATTGGCTCTATGAGAGTGGAGGGCATTGTCCACCCAACCACAGCCGAAATTGACCTCAAAGAAGATATAGGTAAGGTCTTGAGACTTTGGTAGAGGTGCCATAGTAGAGCCCACTTTTTGTGCAAGTTCTTGTGAAGTTTGTCATTGTTAACTGGATATCCCATGCTTGGGGTCCCATGTCAAATTCTGCCTTTTCTATGTAGTTCAACAGCATTACTTGAGAGTAATTTTGTTTTAAATCTGCATATGTTTTGGAAATTTTAGTTGAAGTGTTATATACAAACAGATCATTAGTACGCAGCTTGGTCAATTTTTCTCAAAGTGAACAAACACATCTTTGTAATCACCAGCACCTTGATCATGAAGCAGAACCTTACCAGCACCCTAAAAGTTTCCCTCCTCCCCATTCCTGGTCACCATTCTGTCTATGAGTAACCACTATCCTGCCTTCTAACAGCAGAGATGGATGTCATCTGTTTGGGATTTTATGTAAATGAAATCATGCAGTATGTCTTCTTTTGTGTCTGGCTCTTTTTGCTAAACTTTATATTTGTGAAATCTACCCATATTGTTGAGTGTGACTATAGTTCGTTCATTTTCTTTGCTGTATAGTATTCCACTGTAGGAACATACCACAATTTGTTAATCCATCCCGCCACTAGTGGCATTTGGCTAGTTTCCAGTTCGGACTATATAATGCTTTAAACATTGTTGTACATGTTTTGGGTAAAACTCTACATGTATTTTAAACTTAAATATTAAGAACACCATTGGTAAAAGGGAAATGGGCGGAAAAGTTAGGTCGTCTTTAAGGCGGGACCTATTACCAGGCTAGGTGGAGGGGCTTGGGAAGGTAAGCCATCAAGGGTACTAGAAATAATATCATACTAAATGGTCACCGTCTTATCCATTTTCACAACACAGAAGTGGCATAACCTTTTCACTGAAACAATGAAGTGAGCAAAGAAGGGCTTTGTCCCTGGGATGCAGGGTTTGCTTCAGATAGGTGACTTGAAGCAATTGCTAGTAGTTCAGCCCTAGATGGCAGCACCAGTGGCCCCAGACTGCCAGGTTCACTTATGTTTCCCACTTGGCATCAGAAGCCACTTGCTTTGCTGGAAAGAAAATAGGACAGCAGTGGAGAGAGGGAGGATTCGTTACAGAGATACAGGACTTCTCTTGCACAGAAACAGTGGTGGTGACAATTCCTTCTTTACTCTTCAAATCCAGCTCAGGTCCTACCAACTCCACGCCTCTGTGGAAAGACTCCCCTGGTGGCCTTAATCTTGAGCTCTGTTTTGAAGTGTTTCCTAGCTTCTCATAAGGAAAACAAGTGGTACTGTCCTACTTTATCATACTGTAGTTTGCATATTTATATAGGAAAACAATAATGATTTTTCTTTTTTTTATTTTTTTTTTTAGGTAGCAGGGTGGTGGTAGAATAGAAAGAATTCTCATATAAGAGGAAAAACTCAAGCTCAGATCCCAGCAGGGAAGTTCTGGAGTCAGCCTGGGTCTGTGCCCTGGATTTTATAAATCACTACTTAGCTGTGTGATTTGGGGCAGCTTTCTTAGCTCTCTGGACCTCAGTTTCCTCACCTGTCATTGCTGGGCTCATAAGCATTTGATAAATGATAATCTTTATTGTTGCTGTATTGTTAGAAAGGGTCCCTCCCATGATGATTCTACTACCATCTCCACTACCATTGCCTAAACCAATAACTCCATGCAAATACGGCCGTGATTTATTCTTTTTAAAACATTGTATGTTATTACTGGAAAGTTCAAGCCTATACAAAAATAGCAGAGGAGTATAATGAAACCCAAGGCACCCAGTTGAAACAATCATCAACCCATGACCAAGTCTTTTTCAGCTCTGCCCCCACACACATCCCCCCAGATGTCCTATCATTTTATCTGTGAATATTTCAGAAGAATGAGGGCTATTTTTTTTTAGGCGAGGCAGCCTTTGGTTGACCTCACAGATTGCAAGGACCTTGTCAGCTTACAATCCCTTATTTTTTATTTTTTACATCTACAGCACCTGGTCTTCCTAGGTGGTCTCCCATCCAAGTACTAACCAGGCCCAACCCTGCTTGAGGGCTATTTTTTTTAACAGCATAACCATAATACCATTATCACAACTAAAAACATTAATATCATTAAATATCGGTCAGTATTCAAATTCCAGTTATGTCATAAATCTCCAATAATTTTTTTTAATTTGCTTATTTGGTTCAGGATCCAAATAAGTCCACATATTGCAATTGGTTGATAAGCCTCTTAAGTTTTTTTGTAACCCATACCTTCCGATCTCTCTCTCTCACTCTCTCTCTTTTTTTTTTGCAATTTATTTGTTGAGGAAGCTGGACCATTCATTTTTCCTGTAGGATTTCCCACAATCTGGATTTTATTGATTGCATCCTCCTGATGTTGTTAAAACGTGTTTTTTCTTTGTCTTTCTTATAAGTTGATAGTTGATCTGGAGGCTTAATAAGATTCAGGCTCAAAAATTTTTGGCAAGACAACCTGATCAAACGGGATGTTCTTCCATCAGGAGGCACATAAGGCCTGGTTGTTTGTCTCCTGTGGGTGCTTCTTCTCTAGGTTTCTCCATTCAATAGGGGCTGCAAAGTGGGGATGTTCTCATTCTAACGTTCCTTCTTCATTTCTTCACTGGAATGCTTCCACGAGGAATAAGTCCCCTCATCAACCCTCCGGGCTGCTTTATTCTTAGAAGTCCTCAGGGAAGAGGGTGCACTCACCTTGCCTTTTACATGTTCCCATCTGACCCCTGATCTGAGTGAAGCAACTTAAACCTGTTTCCCCTACTCCTCAGCATGGACTTGGCTACCAGCTTTGATTACCTGGCCTCCTCCAGGCTTCTGTGATCTCACAGATCGACACTGGCCAGGAGTCTGAGGGCCAGAAAGGAGACTTCAGGGCACTCAGCATAGCCCGCGATCACTGTTTCCAAATTCTATCATTGAAACCCAAGCACATTGATGAAGAAGCCCCCTCCCCAAATCCATCCCAGGGGCAAGTGACTGCTGGAATTGACATTTTTTCTAATTGGTCTGCACAATACACTGTGGCTCTCCAAATAAACCTGAGTGTCTGAGTGTGGAGTGAGGAGGCTCCATCACCGAGCCTCTAGGAAAGCCTCTCAACTGAATAATAATAATACTAATAACCATAAAGAGAGAAAGTTAAAACTTGCCTCAGACATCCAGATCACCAAATTCAACAGAAGATGGACATATATGAGAAGAAATACCTCACCTCTCACCTGACATCAGCAGTCACCCTGGTCTGGACGAAACACCATTATGTCATCTCAGAGGCATGAGGATCCCCTGGGGCACATAGGTGGAGTTCATACTGGGCCAGAGGTAGAGTCCTGCCATCTCCTGGGGGTTCCCTGAAATACTGAGTAGGGAATTGCCTTAATATCAAATACTCAAGGACTCTCCCAGCAGGAAGGTCCTCAGCGATTAGCGTCTCAAATCTCTGCATTTTTCCATTGAAAATTGAGGCCCAGTTTGGGGGACAACATTCCAGGCTATTCTTGGCCTGTGTCTGTCCTTTGATCCCAAGGACTTACAACATGTTGGTGGTGGTGAGATGGGAACAAGACCCCAGAGCCCTCCATCTAGGGGTTCCTGCCAAGCCATCGGTCACCTTGGGTTTGGGCTCCCCATTGAGACTGCAGCCACAAGGGTGGCTCTGAAACTAGGCTTAGGAGCTGATGACAAGAGGGTCTATGAGATGCCCCGCAGTGTGGGACGCTGCCATCACATCAAAACACTGAATTTAACCAACACAACGCAGGTACTAAACCCAAAGAAGAGAACACTGGAGCCTCAATTAAAAAAAAAATCATCTTCAGGCTTCATGTTACGAGACCACTTTATGGCCAAATCATCCCTTAAAAGGTCCTTTAAAAGAGTTTGCTAGAATCTAAGTCCTACCACAGCAGTTCCCAATCTTTTTGGCACCAGGGACCGGTGCTCCTATGAGAATCTAATGCCTGATGATCTGAGGTGGAGCTGAGGCAGTGATGCTAGTGCTGGGGAGCGACTCTAAACACGGGTGAAGCTTCGCTTGCTCTTCCGCTGCTCACCTCTTGCTATGTGGCCCGTTTCCTAATAGGCCACGGACCAGGACCGGTACCGGTGTTGGGGACCCCTGGCAGAGGCCAGAGACCCCTGCCACCAGTGACCACTGGCAAACCAGGATTTTAGTTGCAAAGTTTGATTCCTACTTTCCAAATGTAGTTTGTTTGTTTCTGGCTTAGTAAAAGTATGTCAAACGGTGTAATTAATGATATTGAAAAGAGCAACCACAGTGGCTTCCCCTTATTCTCCTTCACAGGTAAGGCCTTGGAAAAGGCTGGGGGAAAAGAGTTCTTGGAAACAGTAAAAGAGCTCCGCAAATCCCAGGGCCCTTTGGAAGTTGCTGAAGGTAAGTGTGAATTGGGCCTATATTCCCTGCACGGCTCCACCACTTCCCTCTCCAGCTTCCCACGTAATCAGTTTGCAAAGCAAAATATGCCATAACTAGTCAGAAAGCTATCTTTTTAAATTTCAGCAAGTCTTTGTAGATCGTTTCATACACTTTGGGGACTATAAAGTGTCTGGATAGTTCAAGTCAGTTTGCATCAGGTCACCCAAAAATAGTCTGTTGCTATTGGGTAACCTCACGTTAACCAGTCATTCCATTCCCCCAGCCCTGGCAGCCACCACTCTGCCTCTGTCGCATGGATTCACCTGTTCTGGACATGTCATATAAATGGAGTCATACAACATGTGACCTTTTGTGTCTGACTTCTTTCACATAACAATTTTTTCAATATTCATGCATATTGTAGCACATATCAGAACTTCATTTCTCCTTGGGGCCGGATAATATTCCATTTTGTTTATACATTCATCATTTGAGTTGTTTCCTCCTTTAACTATTGTAAATAGAGCCACTATGAATATTTGTGCACAAGTTTTTATCTGAACACCTGTTTTCAGGCCTATTGGGTAACTTTTTGACAAGCGGGTCCAACTTCAATCTGTGTCCCCACCCACACCACCCCCAGTGACCAGGTAGTCAGTGCCAACTACTGCCCTCATGCTGGGGCTCCAAAGATAATAAATCCCACTCCTGCTCTCAAGCACTGGTCAGTCTAAGAGGAAAGACAGACACACAAGTGGGGCACAGAGAGATGGGAACAGGACCGCAGTGCTCGCCCTCTGCTTGGAGGAGTTGGGGAGGCTCCATGAGGGTGTAAGACCCACTCGGGGGCAGAGATATCATGGCCATAGGGGTGTTGTGTGTGAAAAGGCTCAGGTCATGATCCAACAGGGAGCAGCAGATGGAAGAAGACCCTATATAGATGAAAGAGGCACCTTTGAAAGTTTACGCTGAGGACTGTCACAATCAGATTTGATTGCTGGAAAAGTAGTGGAGGTTCCAGTCAGGAAAGAACATGAGTCAGTGCGCTACAGTCTGCACACACCACTCTCCATACATATAGCAATGAGAGTTTCTTTTTTAAAATTTTAAGACAGAGCCACATTGAAATATGACAAACGTACGTGTGGGCAGGGACAGGAGAGCTACATGTGGCAGCAGTGAGGGAGGTCTAAGCTGCGGGCATTGGGCTCCAAGTCTGGTAATATGCAGAACCTTCAAGAGGTCAGCTCTTACATAGTGATGGGGCTGGAGTCACCTCACCCTTGGAGGCGACCGGAGCCAGGCTCAGTGCTGAAAGCAAATGCTGGATAAAACTCCATGGCCTTTAGCTATGACCACCATCCAGGGCTGTGGCTTGTGTGAAATCTGTTTTCTAGGGTAGCCGAAGGGAGCAGGGAGCCCCTCACCCAGGCCTGGGGCCACGTTGCCCACTGGCTCAATGTCTGGATCTGCCACACCCCTACATGATCATGAGACAGAGCCCTGAACTGGCCATATGAGATTGGATCTGGGGGTTCCGGGAGAGGCACCTAGAAAACTGCCTGACAGGGTGGGAAGGAAAGAAAAAAGAGCTGCTCTACATAGAATGAGAGGCTCCAGCATACTGCTAAACAGAGTTCCTGAGGCAGAAAATACAAGGTAGAAAAGCAGTATTTAGGCTGAAAATTTTCCAGAATGAAACACACGAATCTTCAGGTTGAAAATATTGAGTATAATAAATGAAAATGAATCCAAAACCTGGCCCATTGTGGTAACACGTCAGAAATTTAGAAATAAAGAGAAGCAAACACAACTTTTCTCTGGAAGAACACAGCTCAGTCCAGGCTGACTAGCCAGAAAGCTGGATGGGACGGGGCAAGAGGTTGTGGTGG
>NW_011888983.1:1474530-1485410 GCF_000151845.1 Pteropus vampyrus
GACCGGAGCCAGGCTCAGTGCTGAAAGCAAATGCTGGATAAAACTCCATGGCCTTTAGCTATGACCACCATCCAGGGCTGTGGCTTGTGTGAAATCTGTTTTCTAGGGTAGCCGAAGGGAGCAGGGAGCCCCTCACCCAGGCCTGGGGCCACGTTGCCCACTGGCTCAATGTCTGGATCTGCCACACCCCTACATGATCATGAGACAGAGCCCTGAACTGGCCATATGAGATTGGATCTGGGGGTTCCGGGAGAGGCACCTAGAAAACTGCCTGACAGGGTGGGAAGGAAAGAAAAAAGAGCTGCTCTACATAGAATGAGAGGCTCCAGCATACTGCTAAACAGAGTTCCAGAGGCAGAAAATACAAGGTAGAAAAGCAGTATTTAGGCTGAAAATTTTCCAGAATGAAACACACGAATCTTCAGGTTGAAAATATTGAGTATAATAAATGAAAATGAATCCAAAACCTGGCCCATTGTGGTAACACGTCAGAAATTTAGAAATAAAGAGAAGCAAACACAACTTTTCTCTGGAAGAACACAGCTCAGTCCAGGCTGACTAGCCAGAAAGCTGGATGGGACGGGGCAAGAGGTTGTGGTGGAGATGAAGCAGATGGTCCTGGAATGAGACAAGTCTGAGGAAACCAACTGGTGTTCCAGTGACAGAATGGGAGAAAGAGGAATCGGGTTTCGGGAGTGAGTGATGAATTTGTTGGCATTTGGTGGACCTGGGGCACAAGTCGCAACCTGTGTGAATGCCTGCTCCCTGCAGGCTTCTCAGGTATGTGGAAGTGATCAAAAGACAATCCCTGTCTGAGGGACTGTGTGGCCTAGAGCAGTGGCTCTTAACTTACAGAGAGTTCTAAGTCACTAGCACAAGACCTTCACCAGACCTGCTACGTCAGGATCTTGGGGTAGGGGGTGGAGAGTGTGCATGTCTATTTGTTAAATGTCTAAAAGCCATTAGTTTCCTAACACTGTAACAAATCACCATAAATTTAGTGGCTTCAAACAATACATATTTATTCTCGTAAGAGTTCTGGAGGTCAGAAGCCCACAAGCAGTGTTAAAAAACTAAAATCAAGGTGCTGGCAGGGCTGTTTCCTTCTCAGAGAAGCTGTTCCTTGCCTTTTTCAGCTCTAGGCTGCTACTTTTCCATGGCTCTTGGCAGCATCTCTGATCTTTGCTCCAGCATCACATCACTTTCTCCTACCCTGACCTTCCTACCTCTTTCTTATAAGGATAATATCCTCATCTCAGAATCCCTCACAGAATCACATCTGCAAAGTCCCTTTTGCCATGAAGGTAACATTCACAGGTGCCAGGGATTAGGGTGTGGACTTTTTGGAGAGGCCACTCCTCAGCCTACCACAGCCACCAGAGATGATTCTGATGTGTACCTTTGATTAGGAACCATCATGAGTAGGTAGACTAAACTAGTTGGCAGACCACTTGAAAGTCATGTGCCGTCACATCAGCTATAAACGCATCTATGTGAAGCTTGTGCCGACTGTCCATAACAATTCCGACATAGCTCCCGCTCTCTGTAAACATATAGTTGGAGGCATGGGACATTCGTTGTCCTGTCAACTTCCCTATCGCCTCTTTGTGCCCCCCACACCTATCAGGTACATGTGAGGTTCGTCCTATCCCCCTGACTTAAGGCGAAGACTAGGAAATAACCTGCAGCATTTCTTTCTCATGTCCCAGCCGCCGTCAGCCAATCCAGCGGACTTGCAGCTAAATTTGTCATCCACTGTCACATCCCTCAGTGGGGCTCCGACAAATGTGAAGAGCAGCTTGAAGAGACCATCAAAAACTGCCTGTCAGCGGCAGAGGACAAGAAGCTAAAGTCTGTTGCCTTCCCACCCTTCCCCAGTGGCAGGTAAGAGGCACTTCTCTAGGCAGGCAGCAGAGGTTCTGAGTTTATTCTTCCAGTCTTCTCCCTGGGAACCGGCAGCTCTCCCACTTATTCACATCCATTCTGGCCATTCCAGATGGCATGACCAAGGGCTACCAGCTCAGCCAAGCATGCTAATCGGGTGATAGGGCAAGAAACCCAGCCTCCGTCCTTCAAAAAACACGGAGAGAGGCAGCTTTGGGGAGCAGGAAGCAGAGTACTTTTTTGAGAATTCAAAACCCACATTCCAACTAGCTGTTTCTGTTTAGAACACATGATCAGAAAACATCAGGATTGAAGGCCTTGCTATTCAAAAGTTTGGTCCATGGCCCAGCAGCAGCGACCCCACCAGAGTAAAATGCAGAATCTCAGACTCACCCCAGACCTACTGCCTCTGGAGCAGGAAGGCGGGAGGCTGAGGCTCTGACATGTACACCGAGAGAGACGAAAGGCTCTCACCTGGGGTTTGCTTTGGGGGTTTAGGAGAAATGACTGTTCTAACTGGGCACAAGAGCAGTATTTCTGGTAAATAACAAGGATATGTCTTCACGTGCAGCATATCCTCTCATTACCTCTCACATCTGCTCATAGCCAAAGCAAGTTATTGCTTTAATTTTGAATGCCCTCTTAACAGAGATTGATGCCCCTGTAACACAGATATGATTTATAAGCTGAAGACATCTGTTACAGCCGAGTCTTGGGAAAGCCAGGAGGAATATAAGAGACCTACCCTCCTGCCGTAATCCTATCCTAACCTAAGCAAGTAGCACTGGGTCTCCACAGCCCAGCCCAGAGGCTGTGGGCTGAATTCTTTGCATAGCTGGGATCATGTGCCATGATGTTCTGGACTGGGGCACTACATACAAGTGAGAATTCATATTATGCAGGCCCATCCTATATTCTCTCAAGCAGGCTCGATGGCTGACCCCAAATGACCACGATAGATTATGTCCACCGAGACTGGCGCCATGGCCCACCCTGGAAGACAGCTTTATCATGGCTTCCTGATGCTTGGGGCCTTGTCCGGAGTCACTGCTGCTGAAATGATATTTGCACATCTCTATGGGTTGATGAGATTAAGAGCATATGAGAATTAGGAAGTTACACTTTTGAGCATACGTTTTTGCCCTTTAATAAACAGTCCATTTATGACATAAACCAGTTTTGAGGGAGCTAATAAAAAACTTTATGTGCTTTTTTCGAAGACCAAGTATTTGAAATGCTGAATTGGTAGTATTTTTAAAGCTGAGCCCAACTTGAGTCAGGCTATGTAGATTCAAGTACAGGGTACCACTCACGAGCCAACCCTATGTATGACCTTAGCTAAAACCACCGCATCTCTGAGTCAGTGTGTCACCTGTAAAGTGTAGACACATCCTCTGCTTGTCCCCCAAAGCTGTCCCTCTGACTTGCATCAAAGGAGATTATGAGTGGAGCAACCTGCACATAGTGAGACCCCATGCAATAGAAACCAGGGCCCATGCCAAGATAAAAAAGACCTACATTCCTCCCACCCAAGGCTGAGTTACTCCATGCATCCAGAGGACCAAAGTGATGTGGGCCCTTCTTTTTCTTCGGCACAGAAACTGCTTCCCCAAACAGACGGCCGCCCAGGTAACCCTCAAAGCCATCTCAGCCCATTTCGACGACTCAAGTGCATCCTCGTTGAAGAACGTCTACTTCCTGCTCTTCGACAGCGAGAGCATCGGCATCTACGTGCAGGAGATGGCCAAGCTCGACACCAAGTAGCCGCCTCAGCCACGGCTGCACTTTGCAACAGGAGTCGGAGGAAAATCAAAGTCGTAGGAGTTGGTTTTGTTTTTTAAAAGGAAAGAGGAAGGGTGCCGCAGGGGAGTGGAGGGCAGCTGAAGGGAAGCGGGTGGCAAAGGCTGCAGGAGCAGGTCCCGCCTACAGAAGGAGCCCTTTGCATTTTATATTGTTAAAAAGATCCTCAATCCTAAAAACCAGGTCTCCACGAGGGGTCTTTCCATGTGTTTTCCCCCTGTTGTTTTAGAACTTTTTAAAAAAACAGACTTCGTTTTAGATTTATAGCACTGACTTTTACACACACACACACACACACACACACACACACACATGCACACAGTCTTTCAAAATTCTTAAGTCTTCTATTTCTCCTTTTACAAGGGAGGAGGGCATAAACGTGACTTGGGCTTTGTTGGCTGTCTGTATTCAGTGATGGGGAGAAGAAAATTAGAAAGGCATCTCACTGGTGCTTTTCTTTTGTTTTAGTGCCCCCACCCCACCCCTTTAATATCTGTAACTACTCTTTAAAAGGTTTTACTTCAGACTTTTTTCTGTTTTGTTTTGTTTTTTTAAGAAAAAGAAAATGAAACGAAAAAAATAAAAGATCCAGTGTCTTTCTTACAACATATTCTTTTATTGCGACATTTTCCTCAGTTTGGAAAACTGTCCTCATGAGTGGACACGTCTAGGATATTATAAATAGAACAAGGCCTGTCTCCAATGGCTGAGACTCCCACCATGCTAGGTCCCAGGGCAGGGAGCACAACATGGCCTGTTTCTCAGGTGGCAGGTCCTGATTCCAGAAGTGAGGCCTGGTTGGCCGTGGTCCACAGGAACACTGCCCTGGGCGGAGCTCCGGCGGGACAGCCATCCTTGGAAGGCAATGTCTCACTCAGGCCTGGGCCACAGCCCAGATGGGATAGACTGAGAACCCCAGTGAGGCTGGTGCCCAAGGACTCTGGCCAAGTACCCAGAGGCCACCATCAAAAATGGGCAGAGAGGAGGAGGGTTGGCAGGGTCAGGGCCTGAGTTTATTCAGATGAATTTATCAACCACTTCTGCTGTAGAGAGTTAACTTACGTGGTCCGAAATGGACTCCTCCAGATTGGAAGTTCCCCCACAAATAGAGGAGTCATTCATATACCTTAGCACTGCTGGTGGCAGGCATTACTGCCACATGGCTGGGCCTCCAGATAAGTGACATTAAGGTTGGCCAGGCAACCAGAAGCACAAACTGCAAAGGTTCCCACAGGGTCCCCCAACATCAGCTGGAGCTTTGTCACATAAATTTGCCCATGCCAACAGCCTGAAAGCATGCAGGGGTTCACCTGCTAACCCCCACCTCCCACCCCCCAGCTAACCCCCCACCTCAGCTGCTCCATGAATATCAATCAGATGGCAACCCACCTAAAGGTGACATTAACTCAGCTGCCTTTTCTTAAACATTTCTAGAGGCTGGCAGGCCAAGCTTCAGTCTTAACTCCTGATAGCTTTGTAAAAACTCACTCTGTTAGGATGCACTAACCAGAAGGGAAATTTTTCTCTCTTCTTAAATATAACATAGGATATAATCAGAATCTAAAAATAGAAATATAGAAAGTTTCATGAAGATTAAAGACTAGGGACTAACAGTTTAAAATCAGGCTCCTATTAACAACCTGGTGTTATAGGATGTATTGGCTTCCCTAGCACCTGAACAAAGGGAGAATTTGGGGTGCAGGCCACCTCCACCCCAGCTTCCCTTTCTTACCTGGTCTCACTTTGTAGGCCTTCCTTCCTGCCCTTACAGACAGGATTCCATGCCAGAAGAACCCGCTCTCCACCCTACACTGAGAGCTCTGAATGCCACACCCCATGTGCACAGGCACACGTATATCCTGGGAGGCCAACTGTGCCCTCCCCAGGACCAAGTGAAGCATTCAGCCAGCATGCAGCAAGCAGACCTTTCCAAACCCAGAAAGAATCCTCTAGGGGGTGTCTTTTTAAAAATTTCTATCTCTGTCTCTCCATTTTTGGTTTTCTGTAAGTTGTGTTTCTAGTCAGGACATCACTGGCATCTTATCCCAGAAAAAGAGCTTTTGCCCTTTGGCACTTGTCAGATGAGCACCATTTGTCAAGCAATCCATTCACCTGGCAGTGGCAGTACCTCATCTCCCGCCCAGCCTCTCCATCAGGGCGGAGACTGCCGCATGGTTTTCCAGCTTGTGGAGACAAACAGGTCCCGGCTCTTGGTCAGCCGGACCATGAACCGTCCCACGTAGAAGCCACCAATCTGGCCCACACCGTCATTTCTCCCCATGGCCAGGAGGAAGGTCAATGCACCTGTGGAGCAGAGGCACAAACTAGAATCTTGTTCACCATTCATGGGCCTGCAATTCCAAGATTTATTTATTAATTCCCAAAATAGTGTTAAAGTGCTCTACAGGGGTGTTCTGTCACCAGCTTTGAAAGTTTGTCCTAGCGGTCAGTTACCTCAAAGCCCACAAAGGCTTCGCCATGTCTAACCCCAACTCTCTAAATGATGAAGCATGTGGGGCTCCCTTACCCGGCTTGTAGGCCTTGAGGGGCCTCTGTTTGATGGAGTTGACGATGTTGGCCACGGCGACGCTGGCATGGAGACCAGCATGATAGGCCATCTTGGGCTCCTTCACATCAGCACAGTCACCGATAGCATAGATGTGGTTGCAGCCCTCCACCTGGAGGTACTCATTTACCCTCAGGGTGCCGTTGCTGGCCAGCTGGCTATCTGCCAGGAAAAACCAACACGAAACCAAGATCCTGAGCTGCTGTGCTAAGTGGCCCCAGAACGCGGTGAAAAGAAGCTCCAGTGCTGCTCAAAGCACTCTCCAAAGGCTGCCCTCCACAAGCAAGCCTCCCACCTAATTCCTCTGTGCCCTAAGTCCCTACCTCAGAACTCTTCCTGCAAAGGTAAGGTTCCTTTTCCAGGGTGAAAACTGGTCAGAAATACAGCAAGTGTCATTTTACATAATATGCATAACTCTGTAAGTTTAACTTACGGTGATTAAGTTTACAATTTAGCCAAGTCTTGAATTTTCTTTTGAACATGGATCAGATTTTGTAAATGAATGCAGGGCTTTTATAAATAAAAGCCCTTTAGAAAGTACCTTTCATTTTAAGGTACTTTGAAAATATGACATTAGGACAATTAGGTGTTAAATTCTGGGATCTCTCCATTATAAGCCCCCAATCCCACCCCTACACCTGGCCTGGACTAACTTCCTTCCTCTGGGATTAGAGAAGTCTTTCCTGCAGGGCACAAAGCATAAGCAACTTGTGCTCGGGAATAAATGATGGGGACACAACAACCACGGAGCCTGACAAGGAGCCACTGAGTCTCCAGCTCACACATGGAGGCCATCAGTCCACCTGCTCTCCAGTTAGCTAGATAGTTCAATATTGAGCTTTAAGAGCATGAGGCCACACTGCTGCCCCCATTCCCCAGTGGTTGTTCCAAGCTCAAGTGGCCAAACGTCTGGATCAGGGGTTGAGGAGAGCAGCACACCTGTAAACAGAGAAAGATCTGACCCTGAATTTCCTCTGCATGTGTTCCAAGGAATGAAACAGAAAATGGATCTTTTTCATCTCTCTGAAACCTGTTCTCACCTCTCACCACTAGGGAGCGGGCCCTAATTTTGGAAAATTCTGGTCACTTTGGGCATTTTGGGCTAAGTCATCATCGTCACAGCTGAGAAGAACACGGCAAGAGTGGACCAGAATCTTCGATTAAAATTTGGATGTCACCATTCAGAAGAGACATGAACTGCTGGGATAGACGTGGAAGGCAGGGTGGTACCGATTCCTCGGGGAGAGGCCTGTGGGGCCTTCTTGGGAGGCTGGGGAGTGAGGTGACTATCTGGGGAGAGGGCAACAGCGCAGACTCCTGCTTACCAAACGTACTGTGGTAGGCAAAGCTGTTGATCTTGATACCACTGCAGATAATCACCAGGTTGGTGGCCATCTCTGTGCCTTTGTCCGTCCGCACTTTGATGCACTCTCGATACTCATTGAGAGGCAGCTCCTCCAGGTTGTTCACCCGCTCACCTGTCGAGGGAGGTCTGTGACCAGAAGGCTGGCAGAGGATGGCCTCTTAATCAAGGCTGGGGTCCAAGTGAAGGCAAACCTGGGGAAGGCTAGAGACCCACAGGAAAGGCCTAGACATTGTGGCCCAACTAGGCAATGACTCTCATTCCCTCCTTCCCTCCCTGCCCCTCTCCCAGTCCACTCTGATGCCCCAAGAAGCACGATCTGGACAACTGGTCTCAAGGGATCCAATGGGAAGAAAGTTCCAAGAAGCAATTTGAGGCTGAGTTTCCCAAGTTCTGGGGAAAGCTATTTGAAGAAGACTTCCAACACTCCTCCCTGGCTGTCAGCTATCCCGTCCTGACCAGACAGGATGAGGCAGGCACGCCAACAAAGGCAAGGAAAGTCAAGAAGCCAGTCTACTCTCCTCATTGCCTAGAAGTAAAGGTGGTCACAGTACTACAGAGCGAGGTACAAGGAGACCAAGAGCCAGGATGGGCTTCCTGCAAAAAACAAGGAAGTGGAGCCCCACGAGTGTAGCGGTCACACCACTGGAGTTAGAGTCCCACTCTCTAACAGGCTGGGTGGTTCTCTTCCCTCCTGCCCTGGATGAAAGCCACATTCTTCATCACCCTCAAAATAAACCCCAAAAAAACCTATTCTCCCCACTGCAGAGGCATCATAATTTAGGTCAAATCCTTTAGATGATTTTTAAGTCATTCAACAAATGGGTGCTTCCTGCACAGTGTCTAAAGCAATTGCCTCTGCAGACAGTGCTGCCTCCGCAACATGGAAATCCTATAAGTATCGGGGCCTCTGCCCTGCCCAAGGACAGACACAACCTCTAGCTGAACAAAAGGGCTCAAATGGGCTTTGATGCTCAACCTCAGGACACAGAGCGAGCCGGGGACAGCAACCGAACCAGGGAGCCCAGTCTCACTAAGCCAAGGAGAAGGGCAGCACAGGGAGGGACTTGCGCGTACTCAGCAACAACTGCACGCCTTTCCGGAGCAGGATCTCCTTCACTTCCTGCCGGACACAGGGCAGAAGCTCCTTGTCAGCGAGGGCCACTTGGGAGTGAATGAGAGTAACCTGGGGACAGACAACCACAGGACAGAGAAGGAACCACTGGGTCTCCTGCTCACATGAAAAGGCTTAAAAACACATCAGTCCATCTTCTCCACCTCCTTCCCTACCTCCAGTTTACAGGATAGGGAACAGAGGCCCAAGTGAAGTAATTTGCCCAACACCAGAGCCAGTAAACTGACGAAGAGCTTGGCTGGAGCCTCATCTCCTGGTCTAGGACGCTCAGAATGCGCCACTGCTCCACAACCCACCCCAGGGCCACGCAGAAAGCTATCTTCAAGCATCCTTGGGCACTTACGACTATACAGTCTATATATAAGCCACTGGCATTCTAACTGTATATCAGACTGACATTTACATTAAAGCTGGTTCTAAAATTGGCTCTTTCAGGCACATCTACTTGCTTCTGGGTCAGCACAGGAAAGTAGGAGGCAGCCTAGAATGGTATTCAAAGCTCGGATTTTGAAATCAGACTGTCTGAGTTGAAATCCCATCAAGGATACTTATTCAGAAACTGCCTGACAACTCAGTAAGATGAGATCACAGTCCCACTAGTGGGACTTTTTTAATGATGAAAGGAGAAAATGTATATAAAGCACATAACTCAACACATGCTGAGTCCTTATGAAAGGGTGACTACCACTGCCCTTATTTGTCTAATGATGAACACATGGAAGTTATACTGAGTTACTTCCCTCTTCGGACTGGTCTTTACCCCATAAATCAAAATTAATAAAATTTCACATCAGTCATAATTTCCAACAATTCATCAGAAAACTGTATAATTAAATTAGCTGTATAGATCTTACTCTTCAACACCAACCTGCCTTTCCCTAGAGAAAAAGATCCAGTCACAGGCTCCATGTTACACTCTGAAGCTCATCTGGCATCAGCTGCCAGCAAGCTGTTGTCCCCAGGACCCATAATTATTAATCATCGCTCAGCCCTCAGCTGAGCTTTTATAGCCTGCCAGGATGTTCTCTTTCTCTCCAGAGTACCAGGCAGGTGCTCTACCCCTCTATTATTAAAAGGAAACAGGGACACTCTTCCGTGGGCAGGAGGTAGTGCTGGCCAGTCTTTCCCCAGTATGCGCAGTGAGGGGCTATACTGCAGGCTTTCCCCATGTGGCTGTCGAGGGCAAAGGCTACCATCTCTTAAGGACCAAAGAAGCTGCTGCTTGCCCCAGACAAAAAAACAACTAGGGGTGCCTTTGACCAAGCTAGTTGTCAGCAAAAGAGGTAATCGAAGTCTACATCTAGACCAGAGGCCAGGACACTGCAGGAAGACACAGGAGTTAACCTTGTATAAGGTGTCTTTCCTGAGCTTGATCCTCCTGGCTGGACCAGAAGGCAGGACCCCTGGATCTCCAGGAAAAATTCCCAGGAGAAGGGACTTTAGGGGATTCCCCAATACAGAAATCAGGAGATGGGAAACACGCACTCCCACTTTATATTAAGGGAGTTCTGCCTCCCAGGACCTGAGCAAATTCCTAATTTTCCTTAGACAACACAGAAATAAGCTGACTACTAAGAGGTCAAAGTCAAGGCCGCTTGCCCACCTCCTTCTCAGGATACTCTGTTTTAATCTCTGCTGCCATCTCCACTCCTGCAGAGCCTCCTCCCACCACCACGATGGACTGTGAGCACTGGACCTAGAACAGAAGGAAATGTAAAGCACCCTCAAACCCAGCCTGCCTCATGGGTCAGCCTAGGGTGGGGGTTCCTTGGCCAAAGACGAGAGTGGAGAACCCATTTCAAATTCGAGGTCTAAATGTACTTTTTCAGGGCCAGGCACTTGCTGAGAGTCTCCCCACATTTTCTTACTCAATTCTCACAACTGCCCCAAGAGGCAAGTATCACTACCTGCCCTCCTTCCCCAGGACCATGGATGGCCCAGGTCTGAGTTCAAAGCCTGTTTCCTACCCTCTGCCCTGTCTGCTCCCCCCAGGCTTCTCAGATGTTTTGCAGAGAGGAAAAGACCTGGCCTTACTCATGTGGCAGCACTGACCTTGGGATCCCTCTCAGGGTCTCCACTTCAATATAGATAGACTCATCCTGTCCACCTCCCAGGATCGCTGTGAAAGCTGA
>NW_011888983.1:1485460-1496511 GCF_000151845.1 Pteropus vampyrus
CCCATAAATCAAAATTAATAAAATTTCACATCAGTCATAATTTCCAACAATTCATCAGAAAACTGTATAATTAAATTAGCTGTATAGATCTTACTCTTCAACACCAACCTGCCTTTCCCTAGAGAAAAAGATCCAGTCACAGGCTCCATGTTACACTCTGAAGCTCATCTGGCATCAGCTGCCAGCAAGCTGTTGTCCCCAGGACCCATAATTATTAATCATCGCTCAGCCCTCAGCTGAGCTTTTATAGCCTGCCAGGATGTTCTCTTTCTCTCCAGAGTACCAGGCAGGTGCTCTACCCCTCTATTATTAAAAGGAAACAGGGACACTCTTCCGTGGGCAGGAGGTAGTGCTGGCCAGTCTTTCCCCAGTATGCGCAGTGAGGGGCTATACTGCAGGCTTTCCCCATGTGGCTGTCGAGGGCAAAGGCTACCATCTCTTAAGGACCAAAGAAGCTGCTGCTTGCCCCAGACAAAAAAACAACTAGGGGTGCCTTTGACCAAGCTAGTTGTCAGCAAAAGAGGTAATCGAAGTCTACATCTAGACCAGAGGCCAGGACACTGCAGGAAGACACAGGAGTTAACCTTGTATAAGGTGTCTTTCCTGAGCTTGATCCTCCTGGCTGGACCAGAAGGCAGGACCCCTGGATCTCCAGGAAAAATTCCCAGGAGAAGGGACTTTAGGGGATTCCCCAATACAGAAATCAGGAGATGGGAAACACGCACTCCCACTTTATATTAAGGGAGTTCTGCCTCCCAGGACCTGAGCAAATTCCTAATTTTCCTTAGACAACACAGAAATAAGCTGACTACTAAGAGGTCAAAGTCAAGGCCGCTTGCCCACCTCCTTCTCAGGATACTCTGTTTTAATCTCTGCTGCCATCTCCACTCCTGCAGAGCCTCCTCCCACCACCACGATGGACTGTGAGCACTGGACCTAGAACAGAAGGAAATGTAAAGCACCCTCAAACCCAGCCTGCCTCATGGGTCAGCCTAGGGTGGGGGTTCCTTGGCCAAAGACGAGAGTGGAGAACCCATTTCAAATTCGAGGTCTAAATGTACTTTTTCAGGGCCAGGCACTTGCTGAGAGTCTCCCTACATTTTCTTACTCAATTCTCACAACTGCCCCAAGAGGCAAGTATCACTACCTGCCCTCCTTCCCCAGGACCATGGATGGCCCAGGTCTGAGTTCAAAGCCTGTTTCCTACCCTCTGCCCTGTCTGCTCCCCCCAGGCTTCTCAGATGTTTTGCAGAGAGGAAAAGACCTGGCCTTACTCATGTGGCAGCACTGACCTTGGGATCCCTCTCAGGGTCTCCACTTCAATATAGATAGACTCATCCTGTCCACCTCCCAGGATCGCTGTGAAAGCTGAATGACGTCATGGATCCAAGCCTGCTCTATAAGTCACAAGGCCTGTGCAACTGGAAGCTCCAAGAGAGGAGTCAGGGACACGCCAAGAGATATGTGAGCAGGTCTCGTTGCTCATGTACAGGCTTTGATAACAGATCTAAAGGTCTCCTCCCAGGAATCTCTTTCTAATAACTCTCCGTCTTTACAACCACTATCACAGCCCCAAATACCCCCTGGGGTCTCCCTGCTGCAGCCCTAAATCTCCACGGCTGTTCTGCTCTTCCAGAGGCCACCCTCTTCCCTCACTGCTCTGCCTCTGGTTACAGGGCAGCTCACCTGCTTCACCATGTTCTCGTAGGCCTGAATGGCTTCCTGCTGGCTGCAAACTTTATTCAACTTGCCGGGGAAGAGCCCAGTGCTGCCTGTGGCCAGGATAAGATGTGAGAAGGGCAGGGCCTGTGAGAGGCAAGGAAAAGGAAGGTGAGGGCAGGCCTGAGCTTCTACATCTAATCCCAGGCCCACAGGGCAAGGAGCACTGAGTGGCGAGGCCCCTCTGGGCACTCCGAGGCAGCCCTCCATGGAAGGGAGCAAAACCATCACTCTGGTTAGGCCATGGAATGGCACCAGAACCTGGAAATACCTTAGAAAGCAGATTTTACCTCCTGCCAGAGCCACCAACACGGAAATGGGAGGAGTGAGCTCACCACTGCAGGGGGCAGGTGAGTAGGAGATAGGAAACTATTTATAGGAATAAACAGGTTTCGAGCTTCCAATATGGAATTAGTTTAGAATCTCCTAGGTATTTTAGAAGAAACTACTTTCTGTCCCTGACCCTTCCTCCCAAAATAAAAAGGAAGAAAAGGGAGAGAGGAATAAAAGTCCTGTTTGGAGCCTAAATATATAAAGTTGACAAAACTGCATGCTCTGATGGGTAGAAGACCAGAGGGCCTGTATCCCTCTCAGCCCCCACTTTCCTCATGGAGGCCTGAGATGCCCTCATGGACCCTTCCACAGCTCTGAAAAGCTTGGCCCAAAACCACAGGGCAAAGAGACTCTCAGTAATCTTTCCAACTGGGAGATTCCCCCAGCCCGAAAATTAATTCAAGGAAGACTGATTCACACTAAAACGTATAACTCACTGAGAAAAGGAATTGTGTCCACTTTTTTAATCCACCCAACCCCCGCCGCCCCCCCCGCCCCCGCCAAACCTTTAGCTTTGAATAGAGTAGAGGGCCAGGCTGGAGGTGACCCTCAATATGATGAGTGAGCTGGTGGCAGCTCACTGATGGAGCTCTCCTCACTGTAATTATAAACCAGGCACCGTGCTACACATTTGGGCTGAAGAATCCAGGAGTGAAGAAAACCTCTGCCCCCATGACTTCCTTTTCCAGGGATATAGATCACATTTGTGCCTGCCCTTTGATTCTAGCCAGCAAGGAGGACTCCCTGTGCTGGCCAGGCCTGGGGCTGGTCCAAAACACTGGCTTTCAGAATGTGGGCTCAGTGAAACTACCTGGGTTGAAATCTTAGCTGAGTCTCTTCCCAGCTGTGGGATCCTAGACAAGCCACTTACCCCCTTGGTAAAGTGAGGCCATACCACCTCCCTCACAGTCATGGTGGGCATTAAATGAAATTACGTCAGGCTTAAGACAGTGTCTAGCATACAGGAAAAGCTCAAGAAATATCTGCCACCACACTTGTGGCTGCTGTGGTCAGGCCTTTGCTTAAGAGGAAGCTGTTATCTGACCAGCATCAGGTAGCGGGGATACTTGGGGACCATAGAAGACTCTCTAAATCCTTGAAGAGACCCACCCAGGTCTCCTCCCACCAACAGCCACGTCCTCCTGAAGCAGCTGATGGACAGGTCAGCCCCTGTGCTCACCTCACCATTCTCCAGCAGCACCATCTGTTTCTTCAGGTCAATCTCAACCACCAGGCCCTGTCGGAAGCTTTCCTTGAAGCTCACAGAGTAGGAAATGAAAGTCTTTTTGGCAAACCCTGGGGAGTGGGTGGACACAAAATAGGTCACAATGTAAAACTGGGCTGCCCACAGGAGGCCAGATAACTCAGAACCTTTCCTGAGCTACATACCAACAGGGGTGCCCTTGGCCAAAGAGCTGAACCAGCGCCATACCCGAGGTATCCACCACCCCGCAAGATGCCAATCTGGGCCTCATGTCCTCAGGGAAGCTCAAGCTCTTATTTCTGGGGCCTTGAGATAGTAGCTGCTTAAGGCCAGTGACCTTAACCACCCCCAGACCCACAGCATGACAAGACCACCCCCGCCAAGAAAGCCCCAGAAATAAGTCCATTACCATTCTCCACGGAGGCCCGGAGGGCTGCCACGTTGTGGTGAAAGGAGTCCTTCATGTCCACCAGCATGAAGGAGATGTTCAGTGCCTGCAGCTGGCTGGCAGCAGCAATCCCACCAAAGCCCCCGCCCACGATCACCACGTGCACGCCTTTCATGTCCACTGAGACCTGGGACCCCATCTCAAACCAGGCACTGCTGGGATAGGAGAGACCACACTGGAGTCAAGGGGGACTTGAGGCTAGGAGGACAGGGGCGAGCACACAGCAAGGAAGGCCTCAAATGCCAAGGCTTGATCTTTTTAATTATGTAATCGTCCATTAACAAAATTCCAATTTTGTAAAATTTGAATTAAATTCCAAAGTAATGAAGGGTATCATAATTCCATCCCACCCCCTAACCACCCAGTTCCCTCCTCCAAGGCATCCCCTGTTACCAAGTTTATATGAATCCTTCCAGACATATTCTGGATATAATCAATTATATTTAGCACACATTAAACTATTCTGCACCTTTTTTTCACTCAATATATTTGCTCACTCAACAACATACATTAATTGAGCTCCTGTTCTTTGACATGCAATCCTATGGTCAGAGAGAAAGACAGATAGGGTACCTGACCTTGTAAAGGCGGGGCTTACAAACTCAAAGGGCCAGGTGATGTGGGAAGCTGGTGAGGTGCACAGTAATAGAAATAGTAGGCACACCTGTGGGGACTGCAAGCAAGGCCACATCAAAGGAACTAAACAAAATTGATTAAGCCTTGCACTAATCTGTGACCAGATTCTGCTGACTCGCAGGTCACTAGCTTGAGCCCCAGGACTAAAGAGATCAACTAGCAGGTTATGACAATCAGCTTGCAAAACTAGGATGTGGTGTGACCAAGGCCATGACAGTGGGGTGGGGAAGAGTGGCCTGCAGTGGGCAGATCATTCCCCTGAGTATTCCTGAGACAGCGGATGTACACCAGGACTGCTGGGCAACATCCCCCAAGAGACGGTGGGGCAAAAAGAAATACCTGCTGGGGAAGAAACAGTGCTGATTAATGACCAAGAAGGAATGTCTGCTGGCAGGAAAGAGCGTGGGGGAGAAGTTCTGATCATGCAGGCTCCAATGAGAGAGGGGAAACATGGTCCTGCCTGATGGCCAGACAGGGGAGCTGTCATCAGTGATAGTGCCTGCCGAGGGTGGGGGACCTGGTCTGCAGGCCGAGTGCACCCCAGGCTCACCCTCACACATGGACTGCAGCAGCCTGATCAGCTCCCAGCAAACTGAGAACAAACCTTGGTTGAGTCCCTAAGGAGCTAAATTTCAAGAAACTCTTGGCCAAGAGCTAGACACTGGAGGACATCTGAAATAGAGGACAGAGCTGGGCTGGGTCACTAGATGCTGAACCGCTGAGCACAGACGAAAAAAGAAGGTGGCAAATCCTGCCTGGACTCCCCCAGCCAGCCTGGGAGGGGTTGTTGGGAGATGCTATCCCTGGTCTGTGCTGGGCTCTAAAAAGAGGCAGAAATAAACCAAGCTGCCAAAGAGAGACACTAAGGAAAGAAGCAAAGCTCACGCTGCACAGAAAGCAGGAAGAGGCCCAACAGCTGCTATAGGCTTCAGAGAGGGGAGGTTCGCAGTGGGGGATGACAGGTTGGGTGGCAAGGAAGGAGGAAGTGGACTCAGGCCAACCTTGAAGGACAGACAGCAAGCTGCCCAAAGGCTTGATGGGGAAGCATGTTCCAGCCCATCTGGAACTCTCTCAGGCAGCACTGCAGGTAGCCGGAAGGCCACCACTCTGTCCTGCATCATCTGTGTGGCCTGAGGCACAACCCCTCCCCTCTCTGGGCCTCCATTTACCCTCTGTAATGGTAGGGGACACCCTGAGATGTCCTTGCACACACAGGTTTCCAAGACATGGTGGCCTCAAATCTTCCCACATTTATGAGGGCAGCTTATGGTTGGACCTACAGGCATCATTCTCATTGGTATTCAAATGCCCATTGCCTAACTTGTCCCTGGGGGAGGGAGAACCTGGAGAAGGAGGGTAGATCTGGCACAGGAGAAGGGCAGGAATTTAACATCATTTCCCACTGACTAAGTGGTCCCCAGTGCACTGAGGCTTGGACAGTCTACCCATTTACAGAGGAAGAAACTGAGCCCTCAGCAGGGCTGGGACCAGGACAAGTACACACCAGGCAGTGCCGCCTTTGCTGCTCCAGGCCCTCAGAAAAGTTGTCCAGAGCTTATTCACTGAGTGTTCATCAAGCGGAATCTGCCAACTGAGCCAAAAGGAGAAAATCTCCTGGGAACCAAAACCCAAGAAAACCCAGGGGCCCAGGCAGAATTCAAGAGTGAACACTAGGAGCTGAGCAGAGCCTGGGAATGTGGCAGGTGATAAGGCAGGCAGGCTATGGAAGGAGTATGTCTTACCTGCTCCCTTCAGCATGGCTCCCTCTGTGCTAGCCTGCCCTTGGGGTCAGCAGCTAGCAAGGAGGTCTGAGAAACACCCAGAGGGCTCTGCTTCCAAGCTGGCTGGGCACACGCCAGAGCGAGGCTACACAGCTTGTTAGAGAGAGGGGGTCCACCATGAGTCAGGTCACACTGGACCACCCAGGGAAGCTCAAGGAAGAGCCTTTGTAAATAGCTGGGGGAAGGGCCTTCTCCACAGAGGGAATAGCTTGGGCCAAGAAGTCCAGTGGCAGAAAGGAAGGCTTTGGACAAATTCAGAGAACAAGGTGGGGATGCCAGGAGGGCGAGGGACAGGGGCCAGCATACACAACGCCAGGGCAACATTTGGGCCTACATGTCCAGTTCTAACCACCAGGCCTGCCCTGGGTCCCTCACAGGGTCTCCTTCTCAGGGAGGAGAAAAAGCCCAGCGACTGGAGTGCAAGCCTGATGGGCAGTGGATTGACCAAAGGAGTTGAACCCTTTGGCGCCCCCAGGATCATCACCTGGCTTCCCTAAAGGGCAAACCCTGGCCTGTCCACCTAGGTACACCCTCAACGAAGGCAAATTGCCTCTCTGGAGGTCCAGTGGGGGGGTCTGAAGTGTGAAGGCACACCAGGTCCATAAGGGGCTAGGTAAGGGGACGGGAGAGGGTTTTATACACCAAGCCACCTGACCCTCTCCTGGAATCTGCTCTTTTCTCTCCTCTACTGACCTCTGACACTCCCACTACAGAATGGGGGGCTGAGAGCTCTCCAGCCGATTGCACCCTTTTTCCTCAGCAGTCTCCCTTGCCCAACACTCCTGGACACAGCTTCTCCCTTGGCTCTTCCAGTGCCAATTCTTGCCTGACCCCTGAGCACAGCTGGACTCTGTCAGACACCTAAACCTTGGGCTTAAGCTATGAACCTGCATTTCCAGCCACACACCTTGTAAGTGCCCAAAAAACATGTGTGCAAATGATGATGTTGAATTATATGTTCTAATGTAGCAGGGGTGTTGGGCCAACAGCCTCAATCAATGGGAGACTCAATCAATGGAAGACTATAGGATACATTGTTATATACCCATACAGTGGAATATTCTGAAGCCATTTATTTTTAGAGTGGATGATTTTTACATGAAAAGTTTGTTCCTGATTTGTCCACACACAGAGAATGCACAAGACCAAGCATAACTCATAATGTAAACTATGGTCTTTGTGTGATTATGTCAATGCATGTTCATCAACTACAATAAGTATATCCCTCTGGTAAGGGATGTTGATAACGGGAGAGGCTCTGTATGTGTGAGGACAAAAAGCACATGGGAAATCTCTGCACCTTCCCCTTAATTAGCTGTAAACCTGACACTACTCTAAAAAAATTAAGTCTTTAAAAAACGTTTGTCCATGAAAAGGTCAGATAATAGAACAGCATGTACAGCCTAATCCCATTTATGGGCAACCAGATAATGTACTTAGCTACATATACACGCATACATGTAATGAATATAAGAGCTAGCATTCATTACACTTTTACCCATACCTTTGCATTGAATAGGTGTGTTTTTCTCCCCATTTTGGAAAGTCAGTAACTTGCCTAAGTTCAATCCTCAACAGTCTGACAGACCTGCGCCCCAAACCAATATGGTCATAGACGTCACCAGATGATGTTTTTACTTTCTTCTTTGAGCTTTTTTTTGGTATCGTTTGAAAATTTTTAAACAAGTATATCATTTTTACAGAAATAATAAAGCTTTAAAAACAGGACAGGCCTCCTACCATCTAATTTTTGTAAATTGAGATATTATACATATAAAACTCGCTATTGTAAAGTGTACAATTCAGTGGTTTCTTTCACAAAGTTGTACGATCATCATTATGATCTAATACCAGAACATTTTATTCACCCTAAAAAAAAAAAACCCACATTTATTAGCAGTCACTCCCCATTTCCTCCTCCCTCTAGGCCCTGGCAGCCACTAATCTTTCTGTATCTACTGATTTGCCTATTCCATACCTTTTCTGTCTGGTTTATTTCACTTAGCATGTTTTATAATAATATTCCATTTTATGGAGATACCACATTTTGTTTATCCATTTGTCAGTTGATGTATACTTGGGTTGTTTCCACCTTTTGGCTATCGTAACTAATGCTGCTATAAATATTCGTGTACATGTTTTTGTGTGAAAATATATTTTTAATTTTCTTGAGTATACCTAGGAGAGGAATTGCTGGGTCCTATGGTAACTCTAGATTCAACTTTTTGAGAAACCGCCAAACCCATCATCTGATTTTTAACTCAACATCAAGCCAAGGGAGAGAGCTGAATCCGCCTAGATTCAGGAAGGTTAGCATAAAAGACGTCCAAGAGAACAAATACTAATTGTCCAGTAACTCCTAAAGAATTTTACTCCTCCCCCAATATACACACACAATCTGGTTTATCCTGGAATTTTCTCAGTATATCCTGTTTTCTCTATCAAGGACATCCAGTCTCACACCAATGAGAGTCTTCTCTAATAATACAGATTTTAGAAATCTACTGAAAAGCAAGGAAGTTACATTTATGCCAAAGTAGTTGAGAGGTCACACTTCTGAAGACATAGAGCAGGAACCATGTGGGCTTTGATCAAAGCAAGGACACCACCTAGGTTTGCTTTATAGAGATTACAAATAAAACACACAGCTGCACCCAGTGTAGATTTCTACAGCCATGTTTCCAGAGTGGCCACCCTGAATGAGAGGCCTGCTAGAGTGATTCCAAGCACCATGAATGTCTCATCTCCACATGGGGGAGGGAGCAGGGGCCACAGCCTCCCTCACTGGACACCAGATGACAGGTTCAGAAGTGGGTATTCCATAGCCAGACCCCCAGGGAACACATGCTGGCTATAACCCAAAAAAGATCAATTTCTAAAAGGGACTCAAAGTCTGAAGAAGAAGCTGTCCTTTCATGCCCAGGAGAGGGCAGCTCTGGGCAGACAGTCTCCGATGTCATACACACTCCTGTACAAAAACTTAGGCCATGAAACTTGTACTTTTTCCTGGGATCCAGTCACTTTGTGGTTCCCGTAACACCCCCATTATCTGTCCACTGTGTCTGGACCCTGGCTTCTTCATTTCACCACCAGCTAAAGACCAGGCTGGCCCTGGAATACACTTCCTTTGCACAGCTCCACCACTTAATCACTGGGTAGTCCTGAGTAAGGCAAGCCCAAGGAAGGGAGGCAAGTCTCCCCTGAAATGGAGGCCCTCCAGATGTGGGGTTACACACAGTGTCCTCAAGGGGCTTCTCTCTAGGTGCTGGGGTGAGGGCAGGTGGGGTCTGAGAGCTTAGGGCTTGCATACCCGCACACATTAGAACCTAAGCAGGCCTTCTTGATATTTTACACATTTACTTATTTTACCAGTCGGCCTTTGAACACAAGATATATACCCGGGATGCCTGGAAGCCTCTCTCTAAACTGTCTGACCCTCTACCCTGTGTCTGTCCTCCTCTGGGATCATCAGCTTCCAAGAGCCTCTTCTGGCCCAACCCTCAAGGTATACCCAAGGGTCAAAGGGACCCT
The DNA here is from genome assembly GCF_000151845.1 of Pteropus vampyrus. Taxonomy (NCBI): domain Eukaryota; kingdom Metazoa; phylum Chordata; class Mammalia; order Chiroptera; family Pteropodidae; genus Pteropus; species Pteropus vampyrus. The sequence continues at coordinate 1,495,113 of NW_011888983.1, forward strand.
CGAAGGAGAAAGGTAGGGTGTGTTTAGTGGGTGGTGTTGGAAGGAAAGCGCCCACCATCATCTCCAATAAGCAGTTCCCGGTGATTTCAGGAGTCCTGGGCTTCCTAGAACATTCCCACCCGAGTTAATTCGGCACCCACTAGCTTTTGTCCTCACGAAACCTGGGGCTTCGTGGAGGTATGAAGTGGACCTCTTAGTGCACCCAGAGCCAGTGAGCACTTGGGTAACACAGATATTTCCTTCCTAGAGACAGAGGCTTTCCTCCTGACCTGTGACACCAGCTTCCACCCCGCAGCGACTCTCGGAGCACCCCCATGACAGGAGAGGAGGAAACAGGGTAATCCGTCTTACCTGGGAAGACTTAGCCGGACTTTCAGGGAGCAGACGGCAAGGGGCGAGTTTGCCCTGGCTTCTCCGGAAGTAAACCTCCTTGTTGTGTTTTAGGGGAACAAGGGTGGTGCAGGCCCGAGCCCCGTATCCCAAAGACGACAGCCCCTTCTTCCCAAGGCCGCACTCGGGCCCACCAAACTCCGACGCTGTCCGTTGCTTTTTCCAGGCCCTGATGCGCCCTTGTTCCGGGCGTCTGTGAAGCCCGGCAGGCGCGAGGGACCTCGAAAGCCCGACGAGCACGTCACCTCACACGCCAGCTGCCTCCCACTGCCACGTCGCTCCGCCCGGCGCCTCGGGTCGCGGCGGGGCCCCGAGGCCCCTCCGGGCCAGCGTGATTCAGCAGCCCGCCCCGGCCACGCCCCCGGCCACGCCCCCGGCCGACTCCCCCCGCCCCCTCCACTCCTCCCGGAGACTGCGGCGGCCGGCGCGCTCTCTGTCGGTCCGCGAGTGGGTGGGAACGGCCCTAACCTTGAAACAGATGACCCCTAAGGTCGACGGCCGCTGCGCTGCGCAGGACTCTCGGACAGGAGAGTTCAAAATCCGACCCGACTTTCTGCCAGACACACCTTAAACGCCGCCGGAACTTCAGAGCAAGAGTTCCCAGGCACTGCCTGTGCCACCTCGGGCCGGCGGATTACCAACCTCCTGCCTTCACGCATATAAATAATCCTGCAAACCCAGTTGAGCACAACCGTATGCCTGGCCCCGTGATAGGCGCTAGGAGATAAAACGGAGAACAAAACAGGCATGGTTTCTGCTTTCTGTGTAATGAGGTGATAGTAGAGACATGGCAGAGGCGAAAGACAGAGTGACCAGCATGAGCAGGTAGGTACAGGCCTCCAGGCCCTAATGAAGACTGTCCCTGTCATCCCAAGGGCAGCAGAATGCCACTGCAGAAGAGTGACAGGTCTGAGTTATGTTCTGTGGTGAAAGGATGAGGGAGCGGAAGGGCTGCCTGAAATTGGGCAAACTAGTTAGGAGGGCAGTCTGGGACAAAATAAATAAAATA
>NW_011888983.1:1496971-1520119 GCF_000151845.1 Pteropus vampyrus
TTACCTTTCCTGGTTTTCGTGAACCTTTATACTAGAAGTGGCCATTTCTGTATCTCTTCCAAAAGCTATAATCAAAGACCTGGTATCCAGTACCACTGGCAATTCTATCGGGAAGACGTTGGTGCCTGGAATGATCTTGACCTGGGAGAAAGCTGGTGTGCTCCCATAAGCACCCCACTCTCGTTCTTAGTCAACAAAGCCCAGCCTGCGTCTTCCAGTTCTCTGGAATCCTTGCCTCTCCTCCTATTTTGGCTAGTACCCTGCCTGATGAATGTGGGCTGAAGGAAGGAATACAGTCAGAGATGCAGGAGTCTCTACATCCTTCTGTCAGCCCCTAGGGACCCAGAAGAGCAATGATGCCAGACTGTGGGTGCAGAGAGCCCACGGGCCCTGCCTATCCTACTCCTGTCTCACAAGGAACCACCATAGAGCCCTAAGTTGGGTTTGATGCTCTAGGCACCAAAAGCCTTGCATTTGTCCTGGACTTTGCAAACTTCCAAATAGCTTTTATCTCCTTTTTTAACTCAAGAAACTCCTATGAGGAAGAAGGATGGGGATTAAACTCTAACACCAAGAACAGCAACAACCACCTTTGATCAGCTCTTTGGGGCAGAGACCTCATTCTGTTGGACTTTGCTTGAGTCCTCAGTATTTGGCACTGACGGAGCACCTGGTTCCCCAGGAGTTCACTATATTTGTTTAAATGAATGATGTTTTAAAATTAACACAGGCCTGGGCACATCCTGAGCACTCTGTAAACACTTGCTGCCAGGCTAAGGCCACCACCTTTCAGGATCTACAAGCACCATTCAGTGCTGACTGGCACCATGACCAGCTACCAGGACCAGTCTGGCACGAGAGTATCCCATGAGATCAAATCCCTCTCCCTCCCTCCACCCGCCCCTGGCAACCAGAGTGATGCATTTCTAATGAAACAATACTACCAGTATTCTTAGAAAAATAATAGCTAATATTTATTGAACACAAACTATTTGGGATAGCTTCTCCAATTTACTTTTCACATGGGTCCTCCAATGTAGGTTTTATTAATCTCCATTTCACAGATGAGGAAAACTGAGGCTCACAGGCTAAGAACTTAGGCAAAATCACACAGTTAGTAAAGCAGCACTGGGCCTTGACCCTAAAGCCAGGAAACCCCTCAGCAGGGGTTTCCTAAGGGAGGTAGAAGTTACGGAGCAGGCAAAGAACCTCAACTGTGAGTCAAGCTAGCAGCGGAAATTTACTGGGCACATGTCCTGGCCCTGTGGGAGGTAAACAGAGAGCACTACAGCCTGCCCTGGGGCTTGGGAAGGTCAAAGAAGTTTTCTTGGAAGTGCTGCGCCTAGATAGATGAAGAGGGTTCCAATGAGCAGAGTGCAAGGGGAAGGACCCTAAAACCTCAAGCCAGGAAGGAGGAGAGTTGTGTGGTGGACCCACACAAGGCTTGGGCACCGCATGTCATAGCTGGAGTGGGTCAGACTGGTCCATCTTCAAGGACCTACCCCAAACCATGAAAATCAGGGAAGATGTCTGATATTCAACACGTCCTTGGCAACCAGAGGACACCTTGATCCAAAAGAAAGGAGTCTCAGTGCAACCTCTTTCATGCTCCTTCTCAGGCAGTTCACTCCACGTCACTCCTCTCTTCCCACTCCAGTGCCCATAGCTTTGCAACAGAACTTTAGGGCTCCTTGCCTAACAAAGGACTTTTGTCTTTGAATTTCCAGGGGGCCAGAGGTAGTAGAAGGTACAGTTTGGATGCTGAAACACTGGCAGTTCTACGGAACTTTAATGATTAGTAGGAATAGCAGGCAAAATTGTCTAATACTACGGAATCCAAGAGGAGGAAGCATTGCTGACTCTCAGCCATCAGCTCAGCCAGTCCTGCCTTAGGTGTCTTCTCTCTCACCTGGGCCATTGTGACTGGTTCTCCAGCCTCCAGTCTTGCTCCTTTCCAATTTTCTCTCCATTTAGCACTGCCAGAACATAAACATATTTTCCCACTTCCTTGTACCAGCTTTCCACTGCTCTCAATCTGGAAAACAGGTTGTCCCTGTTTCCAGTCCATTTGATAAACATCTACTCTCCTTTCAGGGTTCAGCTCTAGTCATCTTGATGAAGCATTGCCTAATCCTCCCTCTCTGGGCCTCTGAACAGTCTTTCATCTGAATGGGACAGAGCTGCCTTGCTCTTTGCACTAATGGGCTGACACACCAGTTTCTCCCTAATAGCCTGAGCTCCTTGGTATCCACATATGCTGACGTAAGCCCTCCCCTAGCCCCCCTGGCCCTTCCCAGCAAAGTCAGACCTGGGCCTTTGCCCCTGCTACCATTAATTTACGGTGGCACTTCTCTCGGGCTTACTTTGTCTTCTGGACCCACTGCTAATCCATAAAGGGGAGAACCACCATCCCAGGACTGTTCTCTGGTTGCCCAGAGTTGGCACTCAGCAAACAGATGTTAGATACAAAGTACTCCCAGGAATCCTCCATAAGTAGAACTAGTGCCCCTGGCCAGGCCCCAAATGGCATTTAACCTGTCAACGATTTAACCATCATTTCTTGAGGGCCCACATGCACAGGGCCCTGGGCACACAGTGCATGTTCGTGACTTGCAGGGTTGTCTTCTCATAGGGGCTGACTTGGTCTCATTAACCTTTGAACTCCTCAACTCCCACACACCCCAGGGCCTAGCACAGGCCTGGGCACATCCTGAGCACTCTGTAAACACTTGCTGCCAGGCCAAGGCCACCACCTTTCAGGATCTACAAGCACCATCCAGTGCTGACTGGCACCATGACCAGCTACCAGGACTAGTCTGGCACGAGAGTATCCCATGAGCTCAAACCCCACTGAGAAAATGGGACAGAAAAGGTATGTTTCTGTGCCTGGTGCTTGTACTATTCCCGATTCGACTCTCAAAAGTATAGAGGTCCTTCTAGGTAGGTCCTGTTTATTCTTAAACCTCAAACAGACACATTCTATCCCCAAGATCCCTGAGACCCTTTGTATGGGCCGGAAAATTAAGGCATTGCATCACAGTGCCTCTGCATGTCAGTGACACGTGACATATGAAGATACTGGAGTCCTGACTTTCGGGGACTCTGCCTCCCCATAGGTCAGGCAGAAGAGGGAAATGCTCCTTTCCTTTGTCTCTGGTCATCAGAGCAGAGCCTCTCTGCCAAAGTTTTCTGAGGAAGTCCCAGTACTCTGTCAACCCAATTCTGATAAAGAGCAAAGAGGAGCCTAGCCCCAGTGGAGCAGCTGCTCTGGGAGCCAGTGGCCATCAAGAGATAGGGAGCAGACACAATGGCTGCCTTCCAGCCAGCGTCTGTTTGTCAGGACCAGGGCTGTCGTGCAGTTGTGCTGGGTTCCCCAGAAGGGGAATGACAGAGCTGAATCCAGGGGGCCAGAGAGAGATGGGGACTGAAGAAAACATCCCCAAATGGGCTGCTGGGTTGGAGACCCACGGGGCTCCAGACTCCAGAAGTTTGAACCAGACTCCAGAGCTAAACAACATGGGTGGTGAGCGGGGAGGCCTTCCAGTTGGGCTGTACTATGTCAGGATCCTGAGGCTGCCATCACCTCAGCACTTCCCGTGACATACACTGGTTGCTCTTCTCTCCAGAGGGTGACACAGCCTTAGAGCTTGCTCCGTGGGGTCTCTGCCAGGGGCCGCTGCAGCCGCCACACCACCTTCACTGGCTCAGTGGCATGGTCCAGCTCTTGGAGGCCACTCAGGTCACCAGCCTGACTATACTGCTGCAGGGCTGGCTGGAGCACCGTGATGGGAATGCTGAAGTTCAGGTGCGGGTAGGTGGCCCCTGTGTTATTGTCCCGGGTATTGCTGGCTACGATGCCTGTTGAGGAGAGAGGAAAAAAAAGTGTGGGTCAGGAGAAAAACAGATGGATAGGAAGGGAGGCCCATCTCCATCCTGGCGGCCCTAGGCCTGTTGGGGCTCAAAGTACTCTCATAGTGACAGATACTGGGCTTCCCTTCATGAACACCAGCTTCCCACACCTTGGTCCCCATTCTGGGCTTTACTTTGTTCTTAACATTATCAGTATCTAACATATTATTTTTTTCACGTATTTTGTTATCTTTCTCTCCAATTAGCGTCAGGTCCACGAGGGCAGGATTTTTGTGTTTTGCTCATGCAGTCTCCCTGGATGAGCCTCCCCAGCACAGAGGAGGCACACTTGTTGAGTGGATGACTAAATGAATAGGACCCAGACACAGTTTATTTGGCCTGCTTAGTGTTTATGTGTGTGTAGGTACATACATGCATGTACTTTTTAAAGACAATTTTAGACTTACAGAAGCCTTGCCAAAATAGTAGAAGTTCCTATACATCCTTCGCCTGGCTTTCCTTTCTGTTAATTAATAACTTGATCAAAACATTGATCAAAACAAAGAAATTAACCTTGGTACAATGCTATTAACTAAAGCACAGATCTCACGTGAATTTTACCAGTGTTTCCATTAATGCTCTTTTTCTCCTCCAGGATGCAATCCAGGATCCCACACAGCATTTAGTTGTCATGTCTCCTAAGTTTCTTCCCATTTGGGTCACTTCTAGTCTTTCCTTTTTTTCATGGCCCTGACACTTTGAAGAGTATGGGTCCGTTATTTTGTAGACTGTCCCTCAATTTGAGTCTACCTAAATGTTTTCTCAAGACTGAGAATTATTGAGAATACTATAGAATCAATGTGTCCTCCTCAGTGCTTCCTATTATGAGGTATATATCCATAAACATTACTGTGATGTTAACCTTGATCGCTAGGCTAAGGTGGTATCTGCCAGGTTTCTCCACTGTAGACATACTCTTTTCCCCTTTGTAAAGTACTATTTTAGGGTTAGGCAAATATCCTGTTTCTACTTAAACTTTTGCCCACCGATTTTAGTATACATCAGTGGATCCTGTCTGCAGCAATTCCTACAGCAGTGAAACAACAGTGACTTTCTTCTACATTTATTAATTGGAAGTCTGTAAGGAAGAGCTGTTGCTTGTCTCCACTTTAAAATTTATTCATATATTTATTTATAGCTGTATGAACTCATGAATATTCATTCTTTTCTTTGAGTTACAATCTAATACTGGTGCTATTTGGTTTGTTGTACAAGTTGTTCCAATGGGGGCTCCTTCAAGTCAGCTCTTTTTTCTTTCAGCATATGACATGCTCTATCATATTGCTGTTGTTAGCATTTCCTTCCTTTCCAGCACCACAAGGTACTCCAGACTCATCCTGGATTTTCCCCATCCCACTCCTAGAATCAACCAGTTCCCAGCTCTTTTCATTAGAGAATGGCCCTCAGAAACCAAGATCTAGGTTCTGGGTATGCTCACCACAACAGTGGTGTCACAGCAGACAGAGCTGGGACATATATATATACACACATACATACATACATACATACATACATACATACATACACACATACATATAAATGCATGCATACATACGCATATTTATTTCTGTATCCACTTATCTCTGTGTGTATGTGTGTGTGTGCGCGTGTGTATACATATATATTTAAAGTTATGGTTGACTTTATTTGTCATAGTATGGGTGAAGAAATACGTAAATCTATTGTAGCTAATAAAAGTAAGTTCTCTCACTATGGGAGAAAGCACTCAGAAATAAGAGAAGGGGAAGAGCACATAAACCCTGTGTGCTGGACTGCAGTTGGAGGTATCTAATAGACTCATGCTGGCTTTTTTTTTTTAAATAGATAAACAGACTTTTTTAAAAAACTCAAATTAGTTACCTAAATTTAAAAATCAAAAGATTTTACAACCACACACAACCACACACACACACACATACACACACAAGGTTCATAGCTTCTTGTGAAAAACTGGAGATCAGTCAGTGTTAGGTTCACATTTATTCATAATATGGCAAAATATGCTGAATGATGTTCACCTCAGTTCACCCTTCACCCTCCGCTCCCTGTTGTCTTCACTCATTCATTCATTCACTTTACCTGCCCAGTCTCTGTACGTTTCAGAGTCTGTGACCCTTGCACTAATTAAACTCTTAAGGTTCACAGATTGAATGAGATTAAGTGATTTACCGAAGGTCACAGAGTGGCTTAGTAGCAGAGAAGGGACCAGAACCCAGACCTTTTCCCTCACAGCTCAGCATCTATCCTCAGGAGCAGAACAGCCTGAAAATTTTGGTTAACTAGTTCCCAGGTATTAAGGACGCCATCTTCTCAGACAGAGGGTGGCTTCTGGGGCTGGACACTGAGCACTCACTAGAAAGGACTGAGACTTCTTAACGGGGAAGCCTAGGAGAGGGCCAAGGAGCTGCTTACCTAGGAGGTCCCCTGAGCAGGAGAAGAGGGGTCCCCCACTGGAGCCGCCATGCACAGCGCACGTGGTTTGCAGCATCACTGGTGTGTCATCCACCTGCACCACAGCTGACAGGATGCCTGAGGTCACCGAGGGCCCACAAGCCTGGCCAAAGACACCGAAGCCCACCACACTGACAGCCTCACCTGCCAGAAAGGGAAAGAGGGTGAAGCTGTGAAGCTTCCTCTGTCTAGCAGGATTCATCCTCCCCAACCCTACCCCTGCCCTCTCCAAAGATGCAAACCCTCTGCCCTTTAAGTTTCTGCTCAGATACTCCTGCCTTCAGAGAGCCTTCCCCAGGTCCCGAGGTAGAGGCTGGAACCTCCACTGAGCTCCCAGCACGATGCTCAGTCAACCACTGAGCATCAAGCTGTTCCCCTGCCCTCTGTCCCTGCTAGACTGGGTAGTCACTTTTTGGAATTCCTAGCACCTAGCTAAGTGCTCAGTAAATGTTTGTAGAATTAACATTCATCCTTCCTGGGACTAAGAAGTCCATTTGTGAAAAAAAAAATGGTGATGATGACTACAAAACCTTCCTTTAACCAAGTGCTTTGAATGCACCAAGCACAGGGCTGAGTGCTTCACCTATGCCTCATAACACCCAGGAGTAGGGAGCTAGCCCTATTGTACAGATGTGAAAACTGAGGCAGAGAACATTAAGTTGTCTGTCCAAGGACAAAGGGCTAGTAAATGGCAGAAGAGATGCCAGCTCAGAGAGCTTGTACTCTGTTTAATTATATTACACTGCATGCACAAAGTGAGACCTCTGGTACTTCTGAGGGAGCATCACAAAGCCTTTCACTCAAATCATGCCTTAAAAGGAGCCTTAAAAGAGCAACACCTCTCTGACCAGCCTGTAGTGTTATAAGGAGCCCCCAAAGCCCAGCATTTCCATTCTACGTTGCCACAGGACCTAAGGAATAGGCATGCTTATTCTTTGCTGGAGATTCCACCTGCACCCCAGCACTTACACACATGTTGGACACAAGCAGGCAAGCCTCTAAGAGCATCCCCGGCCAAAGCATTGTAACCAGAATTTCTTGCCAGCTTGATGCCACCCAGACTCATCAGTCTGGCAGGGATGGAGAAGGGAGCTGGTCTGGGAGACTGGCCCCCTGATCTGCAGGGTTTGAGTGTCTAACACTAACTTTCCTTCCCAAGGTCCACCTGAGAACAGAGGGTCCCTCTGTCTTTTACCTTCGTGGAAATGCTCAGTGGGCATAGGCATGGGAACACCCTCTAGGTCCTCCTCCAGGCTCACCACCGCTATGTCATAGGGAGATGTCTCCTGAGTGGCAAATATCACATGTCCCCAGATCTTGGCATTCCTGGAAGCAAGGGAAACAAAACGACAGGCTAGCTTTCTGAGCCTTTAGTGCTGGGAGGAAGCAAGAGGATAGATGACAGTAAAAGTTATGAACTTGAGAATAAAAAGATCTGGTGCCAACCCTGAAACCTACCAGGCCAGTAACTCTGGGCTGTCATTTAACCATTCTGGGTTATTTCCAAATATGCTTCACCAATTGTAGAGTACTGCTCTGCAAAGCTTCCGGCATGTCACCATGATCATAAATACCTGACACCTAGTGAGCACTGTAGGCCAGGCCTGGTGTTAACACTCTACAGACACCATTCATTTAGTCCTCACAACAGCCCTATGAACTAAGCACTGGTATTATCTTCATTTTAGATGGTGCATTTGAGACCCAGAGAGGTTGACTAACTTTCCCGAGATCACATAGTAAGTGGCAGCAGCCAAAGTAAACATATTCCTTCACTGTTTCATTTTGATACAGATAATCCTGTCAGTTGGTAAGGCAGGCATGATATGACTTCATCACTCTGGGTCCTTGTTTGCATAAATGCTAGAACTTCTATAGCACTTATGATGTGCCAGGCTCTGTTCCAAGACCTTTACATGTCAACTCAAGGCAAGGTAACTTAGATTAAGTACTTGCCCAAGATCACGCAGGGGCTCCCTGCTACAGAAAGTAGAAGAGGTAGCTAGCTTCCAGCAGACCTGGTGGTTTTCTCAGAAAAATAGGGTGGGAGGTGAGGAATCTGGGACTACACACATAGGGAAATGCTCATAATCAGTCTTCCCTATAATGTCATGGCCGTCCTGTTGGCTACCATGGGGACCTCTATGGCAAAGCCAAGCTGGGTTAATCTCAAGAATTCAGTAGAAGGATTTGGAAAGGCCTAGGCTGCAAGGCTGGACTGAGCCAGGTACAGGAGAACATCCAGCATTAACACCAAGGTGCTATCCCGCTTTGCTTTGGCTTAAGTACCTGGAACTACAGAGGAAATAGAACATGAAGTAGAAAACCAGGCCAGGAAGCCAAGGCCACTGTACCTACTATCAGAGCAAATGGAAGTATAGGAGGGCAAGAGTGCTTTTCCTGCAGAGAGGGAACAAATGACTATAAAATCCCAACCTGACTGCCCACCAGGATCACTCAAAAAGTGTGTAAAATCTATCTGCCTCAGCCCCACTCTCACATTCTAATTAGGTGTAACACCACATCTATAATTTTGATTCTAAAGCTCTGTTTAAGATCTAAGAGATAAATAAGATGTACAGGTCCAACTCATTATCCCAGGAGGAAAGCATCCTGAGACCTTGGGACTTCACTACCACCATGGGCGGGGTGGGGGGTCGGGAGGAGTCAGGGTTAGGAAGTCTCCAATTAAAGGGCCTATAGTGGTGTGTGGGTGCAGAGCTGACAGATAAGTTGCCCAGAAAAAAATCAGACGGGGAGGAGCTCGAAGATGCTCAGTCAGGTATGCAGGGATGCCCCACAGTTATTAAATATAGAGTTGCTAGGCATATTGCCCAAAGCCCATTCAGCCCCTGCCAGGAGGCCCATAATCCCCTATACTGGAGTTCTAGGTGCCAGGGATGAGAGGAGGGTCCCGGGTCTCTATTCACACTACACCACCAAAGCATCAGCGTGGCGCCAGAAGGCTTCCATAATTCTGTGGATTAAGACCTGAAACCTAAGATCCAGACCTGAGAGGGGGTAGATTGGGAGCAGCCTTACTGGCCTTACTTGGGAGTAGTGGGGCGCACCAGGACTCTGGACGCCTTGCGGGGGGCCACATGTCGGCAAGTCACCACGAGGCGGGGTGCCACGACCACTCCGGAGCCCCAGACGGTGCCACACTCCACCAGCACGGCCGCGCCTGCCCACGGAGGCCCAGGGTCTCGGAGGAGCAGGCCCCAAGGAGCGCCCACTTCGGGCGGCAGGAGGGAGGCCAGGGAAGCTGCAGAAGGTCGCAGGCGGCTGAGCGCGTTACGGGCAGCGCGAAGGAGAGGGGCGGCGGCGCAGAGCAGCGTGAGGCCCACCCACTCGCGGGACTTCCAGCAGAGGGGTGCCGCCACAAGCGCCACCAGCGCCCCGGGGGGCCGCGCCGAAAACACACCGCCGCCTTGGGTGCCGGGCAGGCAGCGCGCATCGGTGAGCAGCAGCGGGCCGGTTGCATTGCTGAGCACGCCGCCGCTGACCGTGTTAAGAAAGATGTCCGGACAGAAGGCCCCAAACGGGGAACCGCAGGCCAGCAGCGGCGCGCCCTTGGGCACGGTTCCGAGAGGCGCCACAGCCAATACCTTCCCGTGCTCGACCGCCTCCTCCTCTGGGTCGAGCTGCACTCGCAGCAGAGCGAACCAGCTCAATGCTCTCAGCTGATCCTCCTCCTCGTCCTCCGACACCTCGGAGTCCGGCGCCGCGCTCGCGAAGCGCCACTGCTCCGCCGCCTCGCTCCCGAAGAGGCGCGCGAAGTGTTCCCGGAAGGCTGGACAGCTCAGCAGCAGCAGCAGCTCCGCAGGATGAGGGGGCTTCAGGGGCCGCCCGCGGTATGGGGTCGGCTGGATCGGCTCTAGGCCAGCGCACTGGGGCGTGCACAGCCCGGGGCGGCCCCACTCTGCGCGGCCTGCTGGACTCGAGGCCGTTGGGCCCCACTGCACGTGCACGCGCAAGTCGTCGCTGCAACTGTCGCCGGGCAGGAAGGCGGCGGCCGCCGCGGTCAGCACTCCGCTGCCGGCCCGCATAAAAGGGGTAAAGATGTCCCCGTGGCACAGCACCAGGCCCGGGCTGCGGCTCAGGATCACCCCGCTGCAGCTCCAGGAGCCTGCCTCGGGCTGCCCGGCCCGGGAGGCTCTCACCACGCAGCCCGCCTGTTCTGCCACCCTCATGGCGGGTCCCCACTGCCGCCCCATGCTTCCCGGACGAGCGAAGACGCCGGCCGAAACGAGACAGGACCGGACTCGGACCGCGGACACCACGCAGCGCTTCCCAGAGTTGGAAGCCAGAGACGCAAGCACTGAGTCCGGTCTTCCTCGAGTCCTATTGGCTAAGCCCAACTGACACGGCCCGATTGGCTGGGCCTTGAGCCGAGCCCTGATTGGCTACTGAGATTGGCCCCTCCTTTCCCACCGCCCCTGTGGGTTCCACCGCCTGTGCAGCGTGGAGGGCGAAGCTGCCCCAGAGGACGCGCCCCGGAAGAGTGACAGGTTTGCGGCTTTACCCGGGGATAGAGGGGAGGGACAGGGGAGGGTCCCGCTGAGCCTAACTAATCCTTTCGGTTAGTTGGGCTGCAGGAAAGGGAATAAACGGGAGCTAATGTGGCTACACTTGCCCAGGCCATGACAGCACCTGTCAGGATCTGCCCAGGTATAGGTGACGTTCGACCTCTGACAGAATAAATACTGCAAGAAATCCTTGGTCAATTCAGTATTTTGAAATTTTGTAAGTAAACCCCACAGCAATCCACTAAGGGACATGGAGTTCACAAGATTAAACCTCAGACCTTTTGATACCAAAGCCCACAACAAATCCCATGGAAACTAGATTTGTTCCAAATAAAGCTGTCCTTTAAAATTGACTATATACAGTGGTTAAAGTCAAAATTTTTAATTATACAAGCCTATATTTTGCAGTGTGCACATTTCACATGACCATTCAGGATTTATCTAGGTCAGAGACCAAATCCTTTTTCTGTAAAGAGCTAGAGTGTATTCAGGTTTTGCAGGCCATACATTGTCTTAAATACTCAACTCTGCAGTTGTAGCATGCAAAAGCTAAAGGAATGGGGTGGCTTTCTGTTCCAACAAAACTTTATTTATGGGCACTAAAATGTGAACATCATAAAATTTCCCCTGCCTCACAGGCCATAAAAAAACAGGCAGCAGGCCAGATTTTGCCCACAACCTATAGTTTGCCATCCCTGATCTAACATAAAACATCTCTACTTTTCTAAAGAAGTATCCTTGAGGATAGAAGAGGATGAGTAAGTATGTTCTGGGAGGCTCCAGGTCATCCCCAAAGCAGTCACTACAAAGAAGACATTCATATCACTAAAGTACATATTTTAACAAAAGATTATTTTAATACATATTTATGTCAGCATTAATGAAAAATATATTCAGTTACTAAAATTATACTTTTGTGCCTCAAACTTTTTAGTAACTAATGCTGCTTGGTGTACCCCAGCACAACACAATAGGTAATGCTTGCACTGCTCCCAGCAACAAACTTGGCTGAAAATGGGAAATGATGATCCATTTTAGTATGAGGCAAGACTGAAATTAGCAGTCTTTCCATAGCAAGCGTTGTCTTTTTTTGTTCTGTGACAAAGATGGCTTGAGCTCAGTAAAATCTCTCAAGTATCTCAACTTTCTAGCAATTAAGAGCCTTTCTCTCTAGAGCCTAGTGATTCTTCCTTAATGATGCTCAAGCCTCCTGAATGAATTGTTACATACGACAGATTTTTCTGTTTATGGCACATCACAGTAGAGTCCCAAGTCACAGCCAAGAGCCAAGGTGAGACGCCTTGAGTGTTGGGCTCACAGACTCAGCTTTTAATTCTCATGCACTACTTCGACACAAACACAAATGAACATAGAACCCACGGCTTCCTTTCATAGTAACATGGACATTAGTTTCAATCACAGGATGCCTCCAATAATTTTAATATTGTCAAAAAAACCTCTTGTGTTTTGCTTCCCATTCTATTTGTTGATACTTTTAGAACCTCAATTGGGGTTTTCTAAAAGCCCGTCTTTCTACAGGCCTAGTAAATGCACAAGCACAGGTTTGTTTCATTACCTATTTTGCCAAATGTAGGATTCAACTGGATATCTCCAATTCCGTATAAAATGAGTGAAACACAGCTAAACTGGATCCAGGCCTTACTATCTATCATATTAATATGACTGTTCAAAAGTTTGCCATGTCCATCCTGTCACAGAGATGACCACCAATCCCGGGACCACCACATGTTCCAAGGCTCTCAAACAGTACTAAATTTATTTCTAGTGGAATGTGTGAACTGGCCTAGCCTTTTCTTTTTCCTGGTAGCAAATTTTATGTCTCTTACATCCATTGTATATATTTCTCCCCATAAGTAGGGAGAAACTTTTGCTTTCCCCCACACAACAAATGTCACATGTTCAAACTCAGAACCAAGGCAAAAAAAAAAAAAAAAAAGACAGAAAAGTTTGTTTCAACTTTTTATTAAAATGCTTAGGATACAGATTGACTTTCTTTTGTAAATGACTGTTTTACTTTTCCTGAAATAGGACATATATGCACTCTGATAAAACAGAATGAAAAGTCTCAATTCATGGGAGTTCCTGTACGAAGCTCTGATCCCTGCTGTTAGGAGCCAAGCTCAACAGCAGCTTCTTTCCACTATTTTATTATAGGAAATGTTTTCTGTGGTCCAAGAAATAGACAAGTGCTACTTGACTTTTCAATCCCCTCTTTCTCCAGTGGCCAAAACAGACCACTTTCACAAAGAGCCACCCTGCATAGAAGCCATAATTTTCTAGCTTGCTACAAAGTGATTAGGGGTAAAACAAAAACAGGAAAAACACTAAAACAATCATATTTTTCATGTCTCTGGATAGAGAAGTATGGATTACCTTTAGCCAAAGGAAATTAAAAGTATGAAGGTTAACTACCTAATTATTTCACCATTAACTAGACTTATTCACTTAAGGCTTTAACCCCTTTCCAAACCAACAATTTTGTCTTAATCCAGCTAAACTTGCTCGTTAATGAAAGTCATGCTCTTCCCAGACTTATACTTCACTGAGCCTCTACATTTGGACCTGGCAGTGAAAAGTATGCTTTCCCAACAGGTCAGTACTGAAGACTAACAACGAGAAATCCAACTAAAGAATGATACTCTCTCACCCCAGGAATATTATCCACTTTCCCTACCCTCACATTAGAAGCAAGAATCCACTGAATTCAATCCTCTGCAAATAAGCATCATCATAACAATTTTCAATTTTGAGGAAACTACCTCTAATCATTCATTAAAGGAAAAAGGAATGAAGATATCCTCCCTTAAGACCATCTCCCTTCCCATCATCTTTTACTGCAAGGGTAGAAAATTGGTTAAGATCATGAAAATCCAATTTCACATATGGCATTAAGAAATAAGGATATAAAAATAATCCTCATCACACTACTGGAGATTCGGAGACTTCTGTACTGGGTGCTTACTGACAATAAGTGATATGGGCTCAAAAGAAATAGCTCTACATAAGATTCTTGGATTAGTTCTCCAGCTTATTTCTGGAACAGAGAAAGGCAATTTCACACACACACACAAAAGGAAAAGCTACAGATGTTAACCTTTAAATACCAAAGAAAATTGATGTAAGTTCACGAACAGTCCAATAAAGAGACCAAATTCTGCAAGTGGAAAATTTAAAGCCCACTGTGTAAATCTTTCTTAGATTCAACCAAATGCTACACCACCAGATTTTTAAGTTCTCAAGTGACAAAATTAAGAGCCCTTCTATTCAGAAAAACCGATTCTCCTATTCAGAAAAACTCCCCCTGGAATATGTGCAAAAGTAAATGACACACATCTGTAGTATATAACAACTTTGTATAACTGAAAATGAAAAAGGTGCTATAGGGAAATGAAACTTTGTAACAGTTAAAAGCAAAGATGGGCTGAAATTCTTAACTTTATAAGTAATAATAATAACCCACTCTATAATTAACTCCTCTGCAGTGAATAATCTGCTATACACTCCATGATGAGGAATAACCCTAGCTTGCCACAGTGGAAACCTGCTTGAACTGCGAGGGCAGGATTCTGCCCTTTCCTAGTTCTCTGGGTACAAGGTGATGCCACCTGCTATAAGGCAGTTCAACAGACAGGGGAGCTTCTCTCAGCAACCTGCTAACTCAACAAGATTAAGTTCACTTGACGAGCCTCCAGCATGTATCTCTGCATAATTTTATGAAGTATCTAAATGCCATTCACTAGATTTAAAAAAAAAAAAGGGAATAGAAAACTCTGGACCAAGTAAATTGTAAACTCAGAAAGTTAGGAGGGAAACCAATTACATTAACAACACTTTCTTTAAAAAATAGAATCGCTTTCTTTTGAAATTAACCACAGTGGTGAGACGTGTTTTTCTTTTCCCGTGCCCCATGATGGCACACAGCGTTACCCAGCAAATCCTGCCAGTTTCCAAGTCCCAGGATGCTGACCTGCACCAGCACATGGGGCAGCGTTACCTCCGGGCAGTGTGGAGAAGAGCACATATCACCACTGGGCGATGGGAGAGCTGACAGAGACTGTTGGCTTCTCAATGCCAGACATAGTTGGAGAACTTTCCTTGTTCTATTAGAAAAGTTCATGAGGAAGTTGTGAATAGGATCAGTCCAGAGGAGTAAAACTCTTTTATTTTCACTGTCCAAACATCAGTCAATATACTGGGAGAGCCAACGGAAGCCCTCTCCATAGCCTTGCCTCTTGAGCACGCTGCACATGAACACTTCCATGGGGCGGGCATTCAGCTCCTTAAGGGTCACATTCCCCTAAAGGAGACAAAACCAAGAAAGGCCTGTTAGCCAGCATCTCTGTGATGGAAAAGCTTGAAAGGGTGATCACAAAAATCACTGTCTCCTTTCTTTAAAAGCAGATCTAAAGAGGGATTAATTACAGAAATGTGGTCAAGGCAACACAGATGATTTCCCAAGAATTTCATGCTTTCAGGACAGAATAAGCAGCGAAGTCCTATTCCTAGCCTCTCTCTGTGAAGGGCATTTGCTTTGAACACACCAACATTCATCTGGCCAGCTACAGCAGCAAACCAAGAAGAAGGCTGCTGGACAGAGAACCAGCATGCTCTCTGATGGACAAGCTCCCAAAGAAGTCTGGGAGTTTTTAGAAATAAGGACATTTTCATTAATGCAAGCGTTCAGAAATATACATTAATAATAGGTTACATTGAGGAAATTAAGAATTCACATGCGTGTAAAATTTGTGCGGAAGGGAAACTAAATGAATTAAAGAAAGCATTTCTGAAAGAAACATAACCAAGAGGCAAGACTGAGGAACCATGTAAAGTTAAAAAGTTATCATAAATTCCTCAAAAGAAAAAAATTTTAAATTAAATATGTCAAAACCCTGAGCTGAAAAGACCAGGGTTACTGCTTAATTAGAGCTCATCTAGGTTTTCTCTCACAAGCACACTTTTCTGCATTAGTCCTTCCAATTGGAAACAACATAACCTATTGATCTGGAAGACTCAGGTTCTATTTCTGGTCTTATCACTGGCTTGCTGTATAAACTGAATAATCCTGTTCCCTCGTCTTCAAAAATGGGGTAATAGTCCACTCTCCCTCAGCAAGGGGCAATGAGGATAATCCACTGCTTTGATTTCAATGCTTAGAAAGTGATATATATAAATGATCACTCTTCATAACTGGAAACCTCCAATCAAAAAAAAAGTTGATTTCTAGCTAAAAAGCACTCTTTCAAAAGAGATTTCTCAGAACCAAATTTGAAAGATAGTCAAAAAATTTTTAAATGGTAAGTTTGCCTGTTGTCCATTTCCTTCATCCTCATATACCTGAGGAATGTATTGCATTAAAAAAGTTAAAGAAAAAACATGCTGACTTCAGAGAATCTACGAATTACCTATTAACAAAACAAATCCTAAGCCCAGTTAAACTTTAGTAGAACGGTAAATAAAATCTAGACAGCAAAATATGAATATTTTAAAAGCTATGAATTTCCTTTAATAATATGTCCCCTGAAGATTTTTCTCTTACCTTTCCTGTGGTCTGTCCATAAAGCCCAAATATCTCACGGAGTTTTTCTTCACTAATTGCATCTGTTCTGTCGATTTTGTTACCCAAGATAAGGATTGGCACATTAGATATTGTTTCATCAGTCATTAAAGCCTAAAGACAAGACAAAAAATGAGGAATCTATTTATAAAAGCCCACCAGATAACGAAAACCACTTTGACTTTTACTTGTCTATAAGGTATCAAATATAAAGTGAAAATCTGATCTTTATACCTGAGTGATTAACTTAATCTTAAAAGTTAATCCTGACATTACACATTTAACACCCTTAATATTAGGTAAAAAGCCCCTAAAAATATCTTGATGTTAGGTAAAAATCCTCTAATGGCCTCAAAGCAATTGCAACTTAAGGCTGCACCTATTTACAAAGGAGCAGAACTACCCCAATCTTAAAGCTAAGTCACTCAGCCACAAGCTATCCTCAGGTTATCCACTGAACACAGTCCTAGACACATGAATGCTCTGGCTACAGAGCCTCAAAAATGACGACAGGAACTCCCTAAGTATTCACTGTGTGCCCAATGTGTGCAAAGCACTATCTCAGGTACTGAGAGGGATACGAAAGGAAGGGTAAAACACATCCCTGGCCTCAAGAAATCCTCACTCTATGTTCACACATCTATCAACAAACCAAGGCAAATGGACGATTAACTGTCACAATGAATGGGGAAAGACTATAAATACTAAAAGATATTCTGGGAAATAAAATGGTAATGTAGGCTTGAGGAAAGTCTTAGCAAAGCTATGGAACCTAAACTGGTTTCTAAATAGGGGGCAGAATTTAGATAGGTGGAAAGGAGAAAGAATACAAACAATGGCTTTACAGCAGGCAAAGAACTCAGGAAGCTGCAGAGTATCACCTGTCTGGATTAAAGCATTTATGTTGACGTGTAGTGACGGAGTAAGCGAGATGGGAAGGGATGACCAACATTTGGTGCCAGTCTGAGAGGTTAGCTGCAATAGAACCTGAAGACCCCACAGAGAGAGAATCTATACTTTTAGTACAATGAATTCACGAATAGTATCTATGTATGGTGCTTAGGTAAGAGATGATCTAGCTTAAGATGGCAGTATATAATGAATAGTGCACCAGACATTTTGAAGTAAGAAGTAAAGAGTCTAAAGTTTAAATGATAGGACAGACAAAAGAGGAGTCAAAGCTGGCAGTGACTTCAAGCCTGTATTTGGTTCTGGTATCGAATACAATGTAAGGGGAGGTTCCCCAGCCAACAAGAAATTCTTGGGACATCAGCTGGGTTTTCTACATTCAACTCAATTCTGACACTAGCTACCCAGAGATAGCATCAATTTCCACAGGTTAAGGGTTCAGTTCAACAAGACTGCCCCCAACACCTTCACATACCAGTCACAAGTCCAAGCTGTTATCTGTACATCTGACTGACTATAAAATCAGAAGTTCCCACAACCCCCTCCTTGGGTTTGTTAAATTGGCTAGAATGACTCATAGAACTCAGAGAAACATTTTACTTACTAGATTACTGGTTAATTATAAAAGGATATAACTCAGGCAACAGTCAAGATAGAAGAGATGCATAAGGCAAGGTATGGGGAAAGAGCAGAGAGCATCTATGCCCTCTCTCCAGGAGAGCTACTCTCTAAACCTCCATGTGTTCACCAACCTGGAGAGTTTTATGGAGGCTCTAATCACAGTCATAATTGATTAAATCATTGGCCACGGGCAACTCCAGCCCTTTCCTTCCTTCTCAGAGGTTCTGGGATGGGGCTGAAAGTTCCAACTTCTAATGGTTGGGTCTCCTGGCAACCAGCCCCCATCCTTTGGTAGGTATCCAAAAGCCACCTCATCGACATAACAAAAGATACCTATGTAGCACTCCCCACTTAGGTTTGGGGAGCTGTGTGCCGGTAACTATGGCTGAAGACCAAATATGTATGAGAAATACATTTTGATCATCTGAATGACTAAATATATATTTCTTATAAATCACAATATTGCACTGAGAATCTAGTTCTGACAGGAAAAACTTGAAAAGGAGACTATAGAGTTGAACAGATAAAGAAGAATATGCTTTGACTATTCATTCTATCAATGTACCTACTATGTAACCAATGCTTTGCTAAATGCAGGAGTTTCGCAAAGAACTAAGACAAGGTCCCTACTATCCAAGTTCACAGTCCGGTGGGAGAGACCTATAAGAAAACCAGTAAAGACAACAGACACTGATGAGGTGGAGAGTCTAACAGTCTGAGAGTTCAGGAAAGGCTTCCTAGTAGTTATACCTGAACTCTGAGATCTCTTAAAGGACATTTTGAAATTTACCAGCAAAACAAGGTAGAGGGGCAAGTGAGAAAGCTGTGCAGGGATAGCCACTTCTGCATACGCAAGGTAGGGCAAGTTGTTCTGTATGCTGAAATGTAGTTCAAAGTAGGCAACAGAGAGAAAAGCAGCTGGAGAAATAAACAGAAGAAAGCTCATGAAAGATTTTATGTGCTACATAAAAGATTTGTGGATTTTAGCCTAAAGGTGATAAAGATTTATTAAAAGATATTAAGTAGGGCAATGACAAGTTTGAAAAAGTTCCTTCTAGCATTATTACAGTATATGGCAGGGTGGTAGTAGCGGAATCTACAGTAATTCACAGGGTCTGGACTGCATGTCCAGGTAGATGGTGGGAAAGATGAATAGTTCCATTCTAGGACAGAACTGGTAGGTAGAGTTGTCTAGCAGGCAGCACTATGTATGAGGCTAGAACTCAAAAGGTTTAGACGAGAGAAATCCATTTGGGAGTCACTGTCACGTGGATAGGTGATGAAGGAATGGGAGTAGCTTGGGAAAAAGTATAGGCCCTGGGGAACACCAAGATTTAAAGGCTAAGCAGAGGAACAGGTACTTATGAAAGAGTCTAAGAAGTTTCAGTGAAGGAGCAAGCTCCAAAATCAAGAATGTAAAAGGGAGTTTAAAGAGAATGGCCAGTGCCAAAAGGTCAAGTAAGAGAAGGACTGCCCTACAGGCAATTCTCCATGAGACTTTAGTATAAATTCTAGAAACATTCAAATAAGCTTGAGACAGGTTCGAATTGCCAAGAATGCAGAAAGACACTTATAAATCAAAGAGAAAAAAAGAAGTGTAGGGCAAAGCAGTAGGGATGACAAAGGCAACATAGAACCTGTCAAGCCAAGATGCAATGTTGAGAAATGAGAACACTTGGAGTCCTTGATAGTATCAAATGCTGCATGTGACCAAAACTGAAGACTGAGAACAGACTCTTTAGGTCTAGCAAGTCATTCAGTGCAAGGGTGGGCAGGCACCATCTGAGAGGGCAGATTCAAAATGTTAAGTACTCTAATCTCTTTTAAGGGTTCACTATGCCAGCACTTCATAAAGAATGGCCACAGGAGATATGTAAAAAGAGAAAGATGTTAATTATGCTGGGATAACAGGCATAAACTGAGGAGCATCTTGAGTAAACTGGACACCGAGCCACCCCTTGATAGATATAAACAAAGTTAATTTATTCAAGTTCAAGCTGAGTTAGTTTCCTTAGGACCCTGAAAAGCAATGTTGTAGATTTTAAAACACTTTCTTCCCATACTAAGACTTTCATCAAATGTTAACTGGAATGATTAAGTATTGGCACCACTGAGCTGTATTTCTTAAAAAGAAACAGAGGTCAAGAAAGGAAAAAAATATAAACATACATTAAGCTCAACTTTGGATTCCATGAGGCGAGAATGATCTGCACAGTCCACCAGAAAGACAATCCCATTAATTGCTGGGAGATAATTTTTCCAAACCCGACGTGCTAAAAAAGACAAAGTTTACAGTTGCATCAATAAAAATACACATATTTTGAAAATAAATAACCTGATGGTCTATGAAGTGGGCAAATCTTTACCAGGTTTCAACAACATTAGACTCCATATAATTTTCCGACTCTTAGCCATTACTAAATCAGAACAGAAGGTATAAACTAATGGTCCATGGACTGAATCTGATTTTTCAAAGTTCAAAAACCAAGGTTTCTGCCTGATTTTCTGATGTACTGCACTATCTCTGGCAATCTCATGTCTACCTACCCACATGCCAATTGCCAATGGTAATTGTGCAGTGGCTGCCCCTTTAGATGAGGGCTGGGCTCTTCAGTTTGCCTGTTTCCACCACTCCCTACTGTCTTACACCCAATTTCACTCACTTAAATCACCCATCTCGTCTCTGAAGCCATTTGTTTGCAACCTCTGAGTTAAAATATCATGATGTAAATTACTTGTCTAAGTAACTTTAGACCTAAGTTAGTTCCCAACTAACCAATGTGTAATTATACTGACACACTCATCTGCTCAGCCCTCAAGAAGACTGGGCCTGACAAGTGGTTAAAATTCCCAGGCCAATCACCTCGGTCTCTTGTTTTTAACGTGGTGTGCCCTATAAGTTTTATTTTTTTGTTTATGACATGAAATGATAATTGTTTAGGAAGCAACACTTCAATTGTATTATGATTTCTAAGCCATTCATTTCTAGTCCTTTCAACGGGATTCTATCTCGAACAGATAGTAATGGTTACTTCTGAAGAGCAGGACTGGGAAGAAGAGGTTGCGGGAACTTTCATTTTTACCTTCCATAGCTGTATACTCATTTGTTATACTGAACCTACACTACTTTTATAGGGTAAATTTTTAAAGTTATATATTAAAAAAAAAACTTCCAAATGTACCGCATTTTAATAACTCCTATATATTGGTGGCTAGGTTATTTTGAAAAAGTGTTTCTGTTAAGTAAATTTTCCTCAAACAAAAGTATGTACACATTTCTCTTCTTACTCTATCAAAACCAGAAAGCTAAATTAGCAAACCAAACAATACACAATTCCCAGTTCCAGTGTCTAAAAACATCTACTGCTCTGCATTCTCCAAATGGTCTCGATTCAGCTTATAATTATACTACTTCTGAATTTAAATTTGTATGCAGTTACAACTTTTGAAAAAAAAGGCAAAAAAAAAAGAGAAAGAAGTAGAAAAAACACCATACATCCATTGCTACCAAATTGAAAATACAAGCTCATTATAAAAAAAGGAAACAAGATGTGTAATCCTCCATCAAAACACATCCACTAATGTTTCTGTATACTTTTTTCAACATTTTCTGTACAAATATTTTATGTGATTGTGATCATACTATTATATGATTTTGTAGCATATAAATATTCAATAAAATAAATGTAATTATATGTTGATGTAATCACTGACTATAAAATTATTTCAACTGCTTCTCAGCCTTTTGGCTAAATTTTTTTTGCTGAATAATTTAACTTACCAATATTCTATTTTTTAACTAAATTTTTAAAAAACTGTAATTAGATTCAACCTAATATAATGCTCCAAATGAAACTTCTAAACTCAATTTAAAAACAAATGAGTAAATTTGAAAGCATCTCAGGAGTTCTTTCTTCTACCTTCCAGAATATTTATTCCCACATCGTAAATGTTTTACTCCTAAGCCTAGAGTCTTGCCAAATGTAAAGTGAGTGTCCATCAGATAAAGATGCCCTATTCTGTATATCTTTAAAAGACATATAAGACACTTGATAGGGATTTGGGAACCAGACAGACATAGCCTGAGTAAGGCAAAATGCACTGAGGAGAACAAGAAGGTAGAAGAAAATGTTCTACCAACTGACCCAAATAGGTAGAGAATATACAATATCAATTTAGATCATAGTGGTCACATAGGAGTCATTGTATCATTTTTGCAACTTTTGACAAGTTTGAAATTACTGAAAATAATAACTTAATTTCCTATATACTTATACTCCATTAAGTAAAGGATACAAAAGAGACAAGATTAAATTCAATGTGCTATTCTACTGGATCATGCTCAAACGAAAAAATGCTATAAAGGAGATTATTAGGACAATTGACAAAAAAGGAATATACACTATAGAGTAGATAAAAATAACATTTTCTGTATTTGATACCTATGTTTGATATTCATATATAATGGAATATTCTTGTTCCTAGGAACTATGCATTAAGGCATTAAGGAATAAAAGAGCATGATGAACTCACAAATGGTTCAAGAAAAAAATGTTAACATGTATTATATAGAGGAAGACTAATTAGTCTGGGCAAAAGGTATAAAGAAGTGAGTTCTGTATTATTTACGCAACTTTTGACAAGTTGGAAATTACTTAAAAAAAACAAGTGAATAAATCAACTTCATTAAAGTAATAAGAACTCAATCTTAAGTGCAAGCAATTTAAAAGGCAAAAATGACACTGATTTTAAAAAAATGAGGAGGAACACAGAATGAATCATAAGTCATACATCCTTTCACTGAATGGTCTCTTTCTTACCTTGCTCATGCCCACCAAGATCAAAAGTTGTAAAAGTCATTCCAGCAATTGTCAGCTCTTCTGATGCTAAAAAATGATCAAAAGAGAAAAAATAAATTTCTCCATCCAACAAGGCCCAGCTACCAGGACTATAAGCTAATACAAATACAAAACTTAATAAAGCTTTCGCCTTGTAAAGAATACAAGTGTGAAAACATTATTAAATTATTTTAAAAGGCCAAGTTTTTTCTCTAAGGTGTATGCTGCTTCTTAGAAGCAGGTATGAGAGATGCGTCCCATTTCAGGACTAGTGAACTATCTGAAAAGATAGTTCCAGAGGTTTAGATTTATGAGT
>NW_011888983.1:1521014-1530009 GCF_000151845.1 Pteropus vampyrus
CTCCCTGTAAACCAGTCTAAAAAACAGTCACCAAAAGTCTTTTGGGCACACAATTTGCCCTGTTGCATTTATCAATACTATCTCTTCTTAAACAATATTTGTTTAAGCCCTAGACATATGTCTCAACTTATTAAAAAGATGGTATCACCATTCTGGAGAACTATGAAGCAGTAAGAAGATAATCCTTTCATAATGTGAATAATCAAGACCTAACCATTTTACAAATACAGATTTTCTTAAAATAAGAATACTTGTTCAGGACATTGTGGTAGGTTCCTAGGCAAGTACACACCTTAATTAGTACTAATATTAACACCACTTTTTTCTACTGTTTCTCATAGGCCTAGACAAAACAAAAGATGACCCAAAGCAGCAAAAGATCTACATACACTAGTAATAAGCAAGAGGACCTCCGCATAAAGTTAAGAGAGGAGGATCTAGAGCCAATGGTGGATGTTAAGGTTTCTCAGAATCAGCACTGAACTTATGTCTCTCTGGTGCAAAAAGTGAAAAAAAAGAAGACCCCCCCCACTCCGCTTTCACTCCTGTCCATCAAAAGCATCTGAACACAAGCCTTTATACTACATATGAGCAACTGCTTTCAAACAAAACTTTTGTAAAGTTTTGTTTTTCAAAAAAATAAATAAAAGTTTAGTTTTGTTACTTTTAATAGTGACCTGTAAATGGTTTATACATAAAAATCCATCTATATTCTTCAAAGAATGCTAGATGAATTAGAAATTGGAAAATTAAGATAGTGTTCATTTTCTTTTTCATCCAGTTACTGTGTTTTTGTTTTTGTAAATCAGGCCTGTGGCCTGACCTATAAATTTTAGGGACTACTTAATATTATTTTCTATGACTGTTACCATAGAGGGCCAAATGAAACTTCGGAGTTTGAGTGAGGGTAAAGACTGAAGGCAAAAGCTTTTATAAAAAGATACTAAATATGTTTTTCTTTTCTTTTTTTTTTGCCCTTTCAGTAACAGCAAAATATACTATGGCAGAAAGAACAAATTTAGCATGTTTCCAGTTTTGTCTGGAAACGTGGCCTGCACTTTAAGAAATCAATGACTTAAATCACTTACAAAGTACCTGTACTTAAGTTCTCACTGTTGGTAAATAAAAGAACCATGTGCCACTCCTCTGCAATCCCACAAACAAGCCATCTTTTCCTTCCCTCCTTTTCTCAGTCTATCA
The DNA here is from genome assembly GCF_000151845.1 of Pteropus vampyrus. Lineage (NCBI taxonomy): Eukaryota > Metazoa > Chordata > Mammalia > Chiroptera > Pteropodidae > Pteropus > Pteropus vampyrus. Next base: position 1,522,215 of record NW_011888983.1, read on the forward strand.
CCTGGAAAAGTGCAGCTCGCCTTTAGAAAGCACCTCTCGTTTAGATCACTTCCATTCTGATCACTCCTTTAAAACTCAACACTCATGAATTTATTTGCACTACACTGGTTTGCAGTCAGTAGTTTACAGACTCTCGTAAAGTTTTACTACATCGTTTTAGAAGTCTTCCCAACTAGATAAATTCTTGGAAGGTGAGAAGGGAAAAACCCCACTTTAAGGAATTTTTCATGATAACTGAACTACTTTGATTTTCCATTTATTTTCCTTTGGCATACCTGCTTTACAAGTCCTATAATTCTTCTCGCCAAAATGATCGACAGAGAGTGCTTGAAGAAACTCTTCAGGTGAAGTTAAAAAATAATAAAAATCCTTATTGGACACAAAGACTTGTGCTGCATTGCTACCCAAAATTAAGGAAATGGCTTTGATAGCACCTCCATCCTTGAGATTCTAGGATCTGTACCTCTCATGAGTAGTTTTACAGTTTATGCAGTACCTGCATATACATCTCATTTCAATCTCACATCAACCCCACCGGGCAGGAATCCTTGGCCTCATTTATATTTATTATTTATTTATTTTTTTAGGCGAGGCAATTCTTGGTTGACCTCACAGATTGCAAGGACCTTGTCAGCTTACAATACCTTATTTTTTACTTTTTACACCTACAGCACCTGGTCTTCCTAGGTGGTCTCCCATCCAAGTACTAACCAGGCTCGACCCTGCTTAGCTTCCGAGATCAGGCGGGATTAGGCTTGTTCAGGGTGGCATGGCCATAGACTCTTCGCCTCATTTAACAAGATGAAGATGATGATGCTCCTAGGTTAGCTGGCTTAATCAAGACTGCTCAGCTGGAAAAGTAACAATGCCAAAATAAGCCCTCCTCTTTTAATGCCAAAGCCACAACTCTTCTTGTTAATGTCACATAAAACTCATATCAAAGTTACACAACTGCTTTTAAAAAGATATAAAACGTCCTTAATCCACCAACTACACAGATAATCTTCTAAAATTTTCTTCCTTACAACACACCGCACCTTTTGAATGGTCTATTAATAATTAGCATTCTACTTATTTTCTATCCTTGATCCTCTCTACTTTCTGGCACTTTAAGGCAGATCAGAGTACTCTAAAATTTAAGGGCCCTAAACTACCAACGAAAGCACTACCAATGTACCCAAAACTAAAATTTGCAAAATTCAGGAATGATTGATCAAATAAATAAAAAGGAAAAGCACTAGGCTGACTGTTAGCCAATAAAGAATCTATGCATCACTTCTTATACATACTCATTACTTCTATACACACTCAGAACTCCTTTGAGACACTATTCCAGACAGACCTGGGGTAGCTGGCAGCTGCCTTTTACCCAAGACTCCTGCTTAGCTGCAGGATATATGTCAAAGACCAGCCTACTGTAAAGCTCCATAAGCCCACTGTCACAACTTAAGCAGATGGATCGAGGTAAAGAAGGAAAGAGCTAGGGAAAACACTAAGTTTTGGTGCCGACGCTCACAAGTGTGCTGACCTCTCCGCTAGAATCGTGCAGAAATTATTAATCTATACCAAAGGAACATGAAGAAACTTTTCCATGCACTGAGGAAAGCGAGAGGGCAAAGATGGAGGTGGAAGGAGAAAATACGGGGTTCTACCGAGGACATCTGATGATAACACAGAGGGGTGAAGTGGGAGCGAAGGGGAGCCTTGGACTAGGAGCCAGGAGAACTGGTTCCAACGTTCACGCTTGTTATCTGTGGGGCCTTGACCAATTCACTGTGCCTCAGTGAGCCTCAGTTCCCAAGTCTGTAAAACAAGGATAATCAAAGTCTCCCACCCGCCTCCCCGAGGGCTGTGAGGCTCATCCCAGACAGGGGGTGTGAAACCATTTCGTAAACCAGAGCGCACAGTACAGACAAGAAAACTGTTAATCTGCACAGCAGGGGCAAAACCCCTGAGCGGAATGCAGGGCCCACCTGAAATCCAGAGACCGGCAGGGGACCGAGCAGACCCGGCTGAGTAAGCCCATTCCCGCCCAGAACCAGCCCAGCGGCTCCACAGAACCGCCTGCGTGTCACTTCCCCCCCCCAACCCCGCCTGCGCAGGCCTCCGCCCCGACCCTCCCGCCGTCCGCTCCAGCCCCTCCGACCCAGACTCCTTCCCTCGCCCCGGCTGCCTGACTCACGGCCTAGGGGGTTCCTCCGGAGGCAGCGGGCGGCTTCGACCCTCCCTCAGAGCACACAACCCAGCAGCAACCCGAACCGCCAGCTACTCGCCGGATATACGTAACATTCCCTCCCCCGGGACTTCCGGGCGCGTGCTTGCCCCCGCCCCTTCGTAGCGTCACCGCGCTGTGCTACCGAGGCGGGTGAGGTGGGCGGGGTGGGGAGCCCCCTACCTGCGACTTCGGCCGCGGCGGGGCGGACCTCAGGCGTGACGAAGCACGCTCGGGGGCTGGCCCGACGTGGGCACGCCTCCTCCCGTACAGAGAGCTGGACGCGCGAGACGTGGCAGCGCCGCGTTCCAGAGGGTGGAGGCAGCGTCCTGGAGGCTCGCGGTGGATCTAGACGCTGGGCATCGTGACTTCAAATCGGACTGCCTTCTCCGGCGCATGGGGGAAGTCGGAATTGGTGACCGACGGTTAGGTAGGTTCTCGGAAAGATTTGATCTGAGATCCCTCGACCTAAGGTGGATCTCTGCAAACTTTTGCTTTTAAGTCACATTGCCCTGTGATAGCCTACTTTTTAGGACTGCTAATATTTTTTGAGAATTTGTTCCAAGCAGTGCACTGAGTACTTGGCATGCCTCATCTCATCTGACCCTCATTACAGTCCTATTAAACAGATAGTTATTATCCCTAGTTTACAAATAGAGAACCTAAGTTCAGAATAGTCTGGTAACCAAGCCCAAGTTCATTTGCTAGAGAGTGTCAAAGTGGCAAAGTAACACGTTGGCTCCTACTTTTGTCCGTCACATGCATTTTCTCATTTAATTCTATGAGATTGGTGTGATGCTCCCATTTTACAAATAAGAAAACTGAGTCAGATCGAAAAGTGAATGATATTTTGGGGTAGGAAGACACAATATCACCAAGATTTCAATTCTCTTTATGTAAAATTATAAATTTAAATAATTCCTATAAAAGAACTAATAGGATTAATAAGTTATGTATTTTTCTTAAACTACCATATTTGTTCCTAAAATTCAAAAGGAAAAATAAAAATACTACTCAGGAAACAAGCTCTGAAAAAGAAGAACAAGGAGGGAGGAACTAGCACTATCAGATATTAAAACATGTTGTAGATTTTTAGTAATTAAAATAGTTGGTACTAGTGCACAAAAAGCCAAACTAGTGAAACAAAGGACAGAAATAGAACCACATACATGCAGAAATAAAATTAAAGTGGCACCTGGCAACTCCAGCAATACTTTCCCCCACCTTTCATCCTCTGGGTCTTCTGCATTGAGTTTGAATCCTGCCCAGACACAGTATGGGATTAGTCCATGTTTGGAGGCTTCTCACCAGTTTTGGCTAAACCAGGGTTACTGTGTTCATGGGGCTTGGAACCCTAATGTGTACATCCCAAAGGCACAGGGCTGCCCCAGTTAACTAGATTACTGCCAATGTATTGGATTACCGGCCTCGATATAAGTGCAGTTGCAAGAGGTGTGGGGGGTCCCAAACCATAAGAGCCATTTGAGGGGAAGCTTGGGAGGAAGGAGAGAGCACACATGCAGATTCTCAGAAGATCTGCAAACTCTACTTACCAACTGACCAGCCTTGGGCAAGTTGACAAATGCCCTAGGCCACAGTGTACCCACCTCTAAGATGGGTGAAAGAGGCATTGCTGTGCATGTTAGCAATTTTCCCCAAGTAGGTTTTCAATAAATGTTTCAATTATGTGCTTAAAAATATATAATAACAGGTTGGGACAATTGGATAGTCAAAAAAACCCTAAAAGTTGAATTTATGAGCCACATGCTCCACCAAATAAGTTCCAAATGATTCAGAGATTTGTATATTTTGAAACAACGCTGTAAAAGTACTAGAAAAATAGAAGAAAGCATGGATGAATTCTTTATAATCTTAAAATGGAAAAGAGCTTTCTGGTTTTGATTGAAAATCCAGAAGCCATTAGAAATTGATAAATTCAACTACAGAAAAATAGAAAACTTTCACATTAAAATAATAATGATGACACCATAAACTCAAAAGACAGATAACGAGTTGAGAAAAAGTATATGTAATTACATCCAAGGCAAGTGAAAAATTAATATGAAAAATACCAACTATCATTAGAAAAATAGGCAAAGGATAGGACCAGACAACTCACAGGAAAAGAAGTGTAAATGGCTCTTAAGCACAATAAACTATTAACGGAAATATTGTAAATGTTATAGAATATACAGATATAGAAAATAATAAAAAATTTAAAACTCATTGAGATTCCATTTTCATCCATTAGGTTGGCAAAATTCCACCTGTTTACTGGTGGCAAGGCTATTTTAAATAGAGTAGTGAAGGAAGACTCCACTCAGGTGTCATTTGGACAGGACCTGAAGGACATCTGGGGATAAAATATTCCAGGCTGAAAATAGAGCATGTGCAGAGGCCGTGAGGCAGGAGTGTGCTTCACAGAGTCCATGAACAGCTGGGAGGCCAGAGTAGCTAGGCAGGGATGACAAGGGAAGGAGTAGCAGATGAGGTGAGAGAGGTGTGGGTAAGCGGTTAAGAATTGGAAAGGTTCTGAGACTTTATCTCACTTGCAAGCTAACGACTTAGCCTGGTACCTTTCCATGGATACTGGCAGAGACGAGACTCCTAGGGCAGAAACAAAGGATTTTATAACCTCAAGCATAGCAAATAGCATGAACTTCATGTTTGTGTCTTTTCCACTTGCTCCCCTCCGCCCCACTCTCCACCCCCTCCCAAGTCCTTTGCAAGTGACACAGAGCAGCCCATATGGTGGGTCTGCATCACAGCTGAGGAACTCCCAGCTTAGGGAACTCAAATCTTTCTTAATAGATTGCAAGCCCTTGACCCAGAAGGAGATATTATTATACTGGACAATAAACAAACCTATCCCCTGCCCCAGAGAGTCTGTCTTCTAAAGCTGTTCATTATATCTATCTTTGAAAAGATAGTCCAAAGGCAGCCAGTACCTTGGCTCTAAGAAGTATAGAAATGTAAGAGACTCATGGAGAATTGTTTTCCAGTAGAGGGAAAATCTTTAGAATTTTGTAGGCTACTGTGAGAACTTTAGCTTTTATTGTGAGTGATCTGGAGAGCCAGTGAAGTGTTGAAACAGAAGTTTTATGTAATTCTTCTGTCCACTCTATTATTCTCCTACACATGCTCAACATTAGCTAAACAGGTGCTAAGAAACTAAAATGGAGACTGAAAAGTGTCTGTGTTAGTCAAGGTTCTGCAGAGAAACAGAAGATAGGATATATATAAGAGGAGATTTATTTATACAAATTGGCTCATGCAATTATAGAAGCCAAGAGATCCCATGATCTGTCTGCAAGCTGGAGACCCAGGAATGTCAGTGATATAATTCAGTCCGAGTCCAAAGGCCTGAGAACTGGGGAGCTGCTGGTGTAAGTCCTGGAGCCTAGTAATAAACCCTCACATATATGGTCAAGTAATATTTGACAGGAGAGCCAAGAAAACGGGAAAATGATAGTCTCTTCAATAAATGGTGTTGGGAAAATCAAATAACCACATGAAAAAGAATGAAATTGGACTCCTGTTTACTCATAAAAATTAACTTGAAATGGGTTAGAGTCTTAAACATAAGAACTAAAGCTGTAAAACTAGAAGAAAACATGGGGGAAAAAAGCTCTTCAAAATTGGTCTTAACGGTTTTTTGGATATGACACCAAAATCATAAGCAACAAAAGCAAATTAATAAATGGGACTGTCTCAAAAGATAATCAACATTAAGAGACAATCTATAGAATGGAAGAAAAATTGTAAATTATATATATGTTAAGTTAATATCCAAAATATATAAAGAACTCATATAACTAAATAGCAAAAAAATATATCAGACTGAAAAATGGGCAGAGGAACTAAGTAGACATTTTTCCAAAGAAGACATACAGATGGCCAACAGGTACATGAAAAGATGCTCAATCACTAGTCATCAAGGAAATGCAACCCAAAACCACAGTGAGATGTTACCTCACACCTGTTAGAATGGCTATCATCAAAAAGACAACAAGTGTTGGTGTGGATGGGGAGAAAAGGGAACCTTGTGCAGTTTTGGTGGGAATGTAAATTGGTACAGCAACTACGGAAGACAGTATAGGAGTGTCAAAAAATAAAATAGAGCTTCCATATGATCCAGCAATTGCACTTACGGGTATATCCAAAGGAAATGAAACAGCATAAGTCAGAGATATCTGTACTCCCATATTCATTGTAGCATTATTTTCAATAGCCAAGATATAGAAACAACCTAAATGTCTATCAGTGATGAATGGATAAAGAATATGTGGTATGTATGTACAATGAAATATTTTTCAGCCATGAGAAAAAGGAAATCCTGCCATTTGCCACAACATGGATGAACGTGGAAGACATTACACTAAGTGAAATAACTAGACAGAGAAAGAAATACTGTAACATTTATACAGTAGTGCCCCTTTTATATGCAGTTTTAAATTGCACTCCATTCTGAGTAGCGTAATGAAATTGCACCACCCTGCTCTGTCTTGCCAGGACACAAATCCCTTTGTCCAGTGTCTCCATACTGTATATGTTACCTGCCTGTTAGACACTTAGTAGCTGACTAGGTTGTCAGGTATACTGTCATGGTATCACAGTGCTTGTGTTCGAGTAACATTTATTTTACTTAATGAAGGCCCCAAAGCAGAAGAATAGAGATGCTGGCAATTCACATATGCCAAAGATAAGGTGTAAAGTGCTTCCTTTACATGAAAAAGTTAAAGTTCTTGACTTAAGGAATTAAAATCATATGTCGAGGTTGCTAAGATCTACAGTAAGAATGAATCTTCTATTAATGAAATTGTGAAGAAGGAAAAAAATTTGTGCTAGTCTTGCTGTTGCATCTCAAACTGCAAAAGTTGGACATCAGAAACATGGTGGAGTGAGAGACGTCCCCGGATCTCTCCCCTTGAAACAACAATAAACTGAACATCTAAAACTCAACAGAAAATACCCAAACTGCACACTGGCACGTCTGAGCATGGGATCTGTGCATGAGAGCTACCACAGGTCAGAACCTTGGGAGTTGGGCTGTAGACTGGGAGAAACAAGCCGCCTCACAGCTGGAGCTCCCTGTAGGAGGAGAGGGGAGGAGAGAAGGTGCAGTAGGTTCCCTGAACAGCCCTGCCTGGGAGAGCTGTGAGCTACACATGGCCAGGGGTAGTGCCCAGGCATCAGGGCGGAAAGCAGAGAAGCAGGGGCAGCAGAGAGAAACAACAGTTGATTTTTACCAGCCACGATTGCAAAACCGAGGCTGAACCGCAGCCTCCAACCCCCAACCCAGAGGGCCCCTCCCCCCATTCCCTCCACGACCCACACTGCAGAGCCCCAGGGGAATCTGAGCAAACACTACTGAAACTGTTGCTAACACTGACAGAGACTGAAACCGAGGGTAGCGAGCATGATTAAACATCTAGAAGGAGAAAAAAGGCATTTTTAAGACTTTATATAAAGTAGGGATCCAAGAGGCTTAGATGCCACCTATTGGAAACCAAAAGAAAAATGCATTATTGTAACAGACTAAAGAGAGACTTTTTTTATATAATAAATCTTCTTTCTGGAAGA
>NW_011888983.1:1538054-1539883 GCF_000151845.1 Pteropus vampyrus
CATATAACTAAATAGTTAATATCCAAAATATATAAAGAACTCATATAACTAAATAGCAAAAAAATATATCCAACTGAAAAATGGGCAGAGGAACTAAGTAGACATTTTTCCAAAGAAGACATACAAATGGCCAACAGGTACATGAAAAGATGCTCAATCACAGGTCATCAAGGAAATGCAACCCAAAACCACAGTGAGATGTTACCTCACACCTGTTAGAATGGCTATCATCAAAAAGACAAGTGTTGGTGTGGATGGGGAGAAAAGGGAACCTTGTGCAGTTTTGGTGGGAATGTAAATTGGTACAGCAACTATGGAAGACAGTATAGGAGTGTCAAAAAATAAAATAGAGCTTCCATATGATCCAGCAATTGCACTTAGGGGTATATCCAAAGGAAATGAAACAGCATAAGTCAGAGATATCTGTACTCCCATATTCATTGTAGCATTATTTTCAATAGCCAAGATATGGAAACAACCTAAATGTCTATCAGTGATGAATGGATAAAGAAAATGTGGTATGTATGTACAATGAAATATTTTTCAGCCATGAGAAAAAGGAAATCCTGCCATTTGCCACAACATGGATGAACGTGGAAGACATTACACTAAGTGAAATAAGCTAGACAGAGAAAGATAAATACTGTAACATTTATACAGTAGTGCCCCTTTTATACGCAGTTTTATATAGCACACCATCTGAGTAACATAATGAAATTGCACCACCCTGCTCTGTCTTGCCAGGACACAAATCCCTTTGTCCAGTGTCTCCATACTGTATATGTTACCTGCCTTTTAGATACTTAGTAGCTGACTAGGTTGTCAGGTATACTGTCATGGTATCACAGTGCTTGTGTTTGAGTAACATTTATTTTACTTAATGAAGGCCCCAAAGCAGAAGAATAGAGATGCTGGCAATTCAGATATGCCAAAGATAAGGTGTAAAGTGCTTCCTTTACATGAAAAAGTTAAAGTTCTTGACTTAAGGAATTAAAATCATATGTTGAGGTTGTTAAGATCTACAGTAAGAATGAATCTTCTATTGATGAAATTGTGAAGAAGGAAAAAAATTTGTGCTAGTCTTGCTGTTGCATCTCAAACTGCAAAAGTTGGACATCAGAAACATGGTGGAGTGAGAGACGTCCCCAGATCTCTCCCCTTGAAACAACAATAAACTGAACATCTAAAACTCAACAAAAAACACCCAAACTGCACACTGGCACGTCTGAGCATGGGATCTGTACATGAGAGCTACCACAGGTCAGAACCTTGGGAGTTGGTCTGTAGACTGGGAGAAACAAGCCGCCTCGCAGCTGGAGCTCCCTGTAGGAGGAGAGGGGAGGAGAGAAGGTGCAGTAGGTTCCCTGAACAGCCCTGCCTGGGAGAGCTGTGAGCTCCACGTGGCCAGGGGCAGTGCCCAGGCATCAGGGTGGAAAGCATAGAAGCAGGGGCAGCAGAGAGAAACAACAGTTGATTTTTACCAGCCACGGTTGCAAAACCGAGGCTGAACCGCAGCCCCCAACTCCCAACCCAGAGGGCCCCTCCCCACATTCCCTCCGTGACCCAACGCTGTGGAACCCCAGGGGAATCTGAGCAAACGCTGCTGAAACTGTTGCTAACACTGACAGAGACTGAAGCCAAGGGTAGCGAGCGTGATTAAACATCTAGAAGGAGAAAAGGGGCATTTCTAAGACATTATATAAAGTAGGGATCCAAGAGGCTTAGATGCCACCTATTGGAAACCAAAAGAAAAATGCATTATTTGTAACAGACTAAAGAGAGACTTTTTTTATATAATAAATCTTCTTTCTGGAAAAAAAAAAAAAAAA
>NW_011888983.1:1539933-1540355 GCF_000151845.1 Pteropus vampyrus
AAAAATGCATTATTTGTAACAGACTAAAGAGAGACTTTTTTTATATAATAAATCTTCTTTCTGGAAAAAAAAAAAAAAAAAGCAATACACTTCCATCGATGCCCAGGCAGAGAGATAGTCCATTAAACACCATGAACAACCAAGATGACAAGGCAGCTCAGAAAGAAAGAAAAATCTCCAGAAAATAAGCCTACAGACATAGAAATATGTGACTTAAATGACAGAGAATTCAGGATGGTACTTCTGAAAAACCTAAATAAGATCCAAAACAAGTCATATCAACAATTTCAGGAATTGAAAAAATAACTAAATGAGCAGAATGATTTATTTAGCAAAGAGATTGAAACCCTTAAAAAGAACCAAATAGAACTTCTAGAGATGAAGAACACACTGCAAGAGTTGAAAAATGAAATATTAAGCTT
>NW_011888983.1:1540405-1542746 GCF_000151845.1 Pteropus vampyrus
TTTAGCAAAGAGATTGAAACCCTTAAAAAGAACCAAATAGAACTTCTAGAGATGAAGAACACACTGCAAGAGTTGAAAAATGAAATATTAAGCTTGGGAAATAGAGTCGACCAAATAGAGGAAAGGATCAGTGATATTGAAGACAGAAATCTGAAAATCAGAAGAAAGAAGAGAGAAACCGAAGAATGAAAAATAATGAAAGAGAAATGCAAGAACTAGCTGATACCATCAGGAAAGGAAACATAAGAACAATGGGCATCCTCGAAGGGTCGGAAGAGGAGTAGGGACTAGAAAGCATTTTCAGACAAATGGTTGAGAATTTCCCAAATCCAAGGAATGAGTTGGAGCTTGGAATTCAAGAAGTCAACAGAACACCCAATTATCTCAACCCAAAAGAGCTTTCTCCAAGACACATCGTATTAAAATTATCAAAAATCAATGACAAAGAAAGAATTCTCAAACTGCAAAAGTTACGGCCACAGTGTGTGAAAAGTGCTTAAGGTGGAAAATACATTGGGGGGTGGGAAAAAAATGAACAGAAAATGTGTTTTCTGTTGGTGGTAATGTGTTGCACCAGAAAGCATTGAGCCTCTGTGAAGACTTCAGCAAGGGATCCCCTGAAACAAGTGACACCAAGCCGGTTTTTGCAAATAGGGGATGGTTACACAGATTCAGAAATAGGTTTGGCATTTTATCATCTCACATCACAAGAACAAAGGTGAATTCAGTATAATAAGATAGGAGAGAGAGTGCATTCACTTAACTTTTTACACGATATTGTTATAATTGTTTTATTGTTGTTGTTAATCTTTTACTGTGCCTAACTTATAAATTAAACATTATATAGATATATACGTATCGGAAAAAACTTAGTATGTACAGGGTTTGGTATTATCTGCAGTTTCGGGCATTCACTGGGGTACTTGGAATATATCCCCCATGGATAAAGGGGATATATAAGGGGACTATATAGGTAACCTAAAAAAGCCCAACTCTTAGAAACAGCAGAGTGGTGGTTACCAGGGGCAAGGGGTTGGAGGTAAATAAGGAGATAATTGGTCAAAGGGTACAAACTTCCAGTTATAAGATGAATAAGTCTGGGGACCTAATATAAAGCATGGTAATTATAGTTAATAATACTATATTATATACTTGAAAGTTGCTAAGAGAGTAGATCTTAAATGTTCTCACCATAAAAAAAAGGAAGGGTGATTATGTGATATGACATTGGTAGAGTTGTTAGCTAATGTTATGGTGGCAATCATTTTATAATACATGTTATCACATCAACATTTTGTATACCTCAAACTTATACAATGTTAGTGTTATTCCAAAGCTAGAAAAAGAAAAAGATTGAAAGAGAGAGTGAGATGAGAGAGAGAGAGAGAGAGAGAGAGAGAGAGAGAGAGAGAGAGAGAGAGAGAGAGAGAGAAGAGAGAGAAGAGAGGCAGGGGAAATATATGTGTGATATTTATGCATTTATGTTAAATTATGGCTATTTACGGGGCTGCATAATCTTATAACGTTCTTTGAAAATGTGCTCTGGAGTCAGATGGGCTGAGTTTAAATCCCACTTCTTCCAGTTACTTGCTCTGTAACGTTGGGTAACTTTTAAAATGTTAATATGCAGAAAATGGATAAGAATAATGTCTAACTCATTATAGTGTCTCTGGTGGCTAGCACAATCCCTGGCATATAGTAGGTGCCCCCATGAAATTTGTTCAGTAACTGCCTGAGTGCATGAAGAAATGGATTTTATGAAGATTAAAAAAGATTCTTTAATTTTAGTTTTATCAACATCCTCTTCAGCCTTGGGATCCTTCCTGTGTCTATACTTGCATGGGCTATTCCCTCCGTCTGCAACACTGCTCTCTCTTCTGCACCTTGCTGCTCCAAGACCCAGGTCAAGCAAAACCCCTGGTCAGCCTTTCCTGGGTGGCCCCTCCCCATATTGTCCCTCTGCTTCTTTTCTACTATTATAGCATCTCCAATGTTGGTTTACAATGATTTTTGTTTATTTGGTAATGGCTTTAATGAGATATAATTCACATAGCATTTAAAGTATATAATTCAGTGGTTTTTAGTATTCACAGAGTTGAGCAATCATCAGCCCAATTTTGGAAAATGTTCTCTATCCCCAAAAGAAACCCCATACCTATAAGCATTATTTGCCATCCTTTCCCAGCTTCTGGCAACTACTAATCTACTTTCTGTCTCTATGGATTTGTCTATTCTAGACTTTCCTGTCAATGGAATCATACAATATTTGGCATTTTGTGTCTGGCTTCTTTCACTTAGCATAATGTTTTTTAGGTTCATCCATGTTGTAGTGTGTATCAGT
>NW_011888983.1:1542796-1547516 GCF_000151845.1 Pteropus vampyrus
GCCGGTTTTTGCAAATAGGGGATGGTTACACAGATTCAGAAATAGGTTTGGCATTTTATCATCTCACATCACAAGAACAAAGGTGAATTCAGTATAATAAGATAGGAGAGAGAGTGCATTCACTTAACTTTTTACACGATATTGTTATAATTGTTTTATTATTGTTGTTAATCTCTTACTGTGCCTAACTTATAAATTAAACATTATATAGATATGTACGTATAGGAAAAAACAGTATGTACAGGGTTTGGTATTATCTGCAGTTTCGGGCCTTCACTGGGGTACTTGGAATATATCCCCCATGAATAAAGGGGATATATAAGGGGACTACTGTATAGGTAACCTAAAAAAGCCCAACTTATAGAAACAGCAGAGTGGTGGTTACCAGGGGCAAGGGGTTGGAGGTAAATAAGGAGATATTGGTCAAAGGGTACAAACTTCCAATTATAAGATGAATAAGTCTGGGGACCTAATATAAAGCATGGTGATTATAGTTAATAATACTGTATTATATACTTGAAAGTTGCTAAGAGAGTAGATCTTAAATGTTCTCACCATAAAAAAAAAGAAGGGTGATTATGTGACATGACATTGGTAGAGTTGTTAGCTAATGTTATGGTGGCAATCATTTTACAATACATAAGTTATCACGTCAACATTTTGTATACTTTAAACTTATACAATGTTAGTGTTATTCCAAAGCTAGAAAAAGAAAAAGATTGAAAGAGGGAGTGAGATTTGAGAGAGAGACAGAGAAACAGAGAGACAGAGAGAGACAGAGACAGACAGGCAGGGGAAATATATGTGTGATATTTATGCATTTATGTTAAATTATGGCTATTTACGGGGCTGCATAATCTTATAACGTTCTTTGAAAATGTGCTCTGGAGTCAGATGGGCTGAGTTTAAATCCCACTTCTTCCAGTTACTTGCTCTGTAACGTTGGGTAACTTTTTAAATGTTAATATGCAGAAAATGGATAAGAATAATGTCTAACTCATTATAGTGTCTCTGGTGGCTAGCACAATCCCTGGCATATAGTAGGTGCCCCCATGAAATTTGTTCAGTAACTGCCTGAGTGCATGAAGAAATGGATTTTATGAAGATTAAAAAAGATTCTTTAATTTTAGTTTTATCAACATCCTCTTCAGCCTTGGGATCCTTCCTGTGTCTATACTTGCATGGGCTATTCCCTCCGTCTGCAACACTGCTCTCTCTTCTGCACCTTGCTGCTCCAAGACCCAGGTCAAGCAAAACCCCTGGTCAGCCTTTCCTGGGTGGCCCCTCCCCATATTGTCCCTCTGCTTCTTTTCTACTATTATAGCATCTCCAATGTTGGTTTACAATGATTTTTGTTTATTTGGTAATGGCTTTAATGAGATATAATTCACATAGCATTTAAAGTATATAATTCAGTGGTTTTTAGTATTCACAGAGTTGAGCAATCATCAGCCCAATTTTGGAAAATGTTCTCTATCCCCAAAAGAAACCCCATACCTATAAGCATTATTTGCCATCCTTTCCCAGCTTCTGGCAACTACTAATCTACTTTCTGTCTCTATGGATTTGTCTATTCTAGACTTTCCTGTCAATGGAATCATACAATATTTGGCATTTTGTGTCTGGCTTCTTTCACTTAGCATAATGTTTTTTAGGTTCATCCATATTGTAGTGTGTATCAGTACTTAATTCCTTTTCGTGGCTGAATAATATTTCACATTTTATTTATCCATTCATCAGTTGGTGAACATCTGAGGTATTTACTTTTTGGCTATTAGGAATAATGCCGCTATGAACATTTGTGTACAGATTTTTGAGTGGACACATCTTCTGGGTATATACCTAGGAGTGAAATTTCTGAGTGATCTGGTAATTCTATGTTTGTAGCTTTTAAAGAACTGCCTAACTGTTTTCCAAAGTGGCTGCACCATTTTACATTCCCACCAGCAGTGTATGAGGGGGTCCAGTTTCTCCATGTCTGTAATAATTTTTAATGCTTCTCCTTGCCAGTAAACTTGAAGGCAAAAAAATGAAATTGTGGTATTCTGTCACCTTGTGCCAGTATAAGGTAAATTTGTAACACATGCTTATTAGATATAAGCAAGCCTATAAAGTCCACATTCTGCTAGTGATAAGTCACAGGAAGCAAAATGTAGAGTGCAAAGTAAGACAGATCACTTAGCACAATTCACAGTACAGAGTAAGTCCATAGGAAAAGTTAAGTCTCCCTGGTGCGGTGCTCTCCAAGTACAGTCTACAGACTAGCATCACCTGCAAATTTGCTAGAAATACATATTTTCAAGTTCCACCCCTAATGTATGAAATCTCTGGGATTGGGTCCAGCAATTCATTTTTAACAAGCCCTCGATGTGATTCTGATGCACACTGACATTTGAGAAACACAAGGTTAGAGCATTCTTTTGAGGGTTAATTAGACGTTACTAGGAGAAATGAGAAAGTACATTTAATAAACTGAGATATTTTTTATTATGTTCAGAACCCTGAGATTTGAGGCACTTACATAAGCAGCTGGCAAGAGGGCAGACTAATAAGACCTTTCTGGAGGGCAATTGAGCACATGTCAAAATATTTGTAAATCTGCATACTCATAGACCCTGTAGTTCTAAGAATTTATCTTCAGAACAAAAATCAGAGATGTTTTCTGAGATTTATTTATGAAGATGTTCATTGTAGCATTATTTAAAATCAGAAGAAACTGAAAGTAAACCAAAAGGCAAGTCATAGGTGATTAGTAAGTGTACTATTATGTATTTTTATGTAATTATTTGAGTCAGTTTATATAGTGTTGAATGTTTTTATAAACAGAGAAAAGTTTACATTATGTTAGGTTCAAATAGCAAGTTACAAAGGTGTAAATCAACTTCCCAATTTTGTTTGTGTGTGCGTGTGCGCATGTGCGTACACGCACACACACACACACAGGTGTATCTATGTACAGCCAATTCTCAGTTTTCACAGTAGTTATGTTCTATAAAATCACCCCAAACACTGAAGTAGCATATACTGAACCATTGCTCCCTGGGGAAATACAATTCTTGCAATTTTCTGTTTACAACCTTTTCATCTACTGATCAATACATAACCTTGTTTTATGTGTGTTTCTGCTTAAAGATATCTTATTTAATATAGTTTGTTAGTTTATTGACATTGAACTCATAGCCAACAGCAGTATAATTCATGCCTGAACAAAGCTTATCTAACACATATATTTTCTCCCTAAGACACATCACAGCCTTTGCTTGGGAACACTGAACAGCACTGAGCACCCCACTATACTCGGGGCTATTTTAAACAGTGAAATCAACAAAAAGCACACAAATGCAAAAAATGTGGCACTAAGTTGACCACAGTAGGATACTTAATTACAGTATGAGCCCTGAAACAAGAAGGCAGAGCATCCTCTTGTTTGACTTCCGCTGGGAATGTGCACATCAGGTAACTCAAATTTTTCGCCTCTCTATGCATAGCTGTAAATGACCATGAAAGTACCACAAGTATTGAGTTTGAGGTTACAAATAAATTTTAAAGTAGGCAAATACAAAAATTTGGAATCTGCAAATAATGAGAAATAATGAAGATTGGCTAGCATATATGTATATATGTGGATGTATATGTATTTATGTATATGTATGTTCCACTGTTTAGAAGTACATTAAACCATCACTATATTTATTTGTTTTTTGTTTTCAGATTTTTCTAAAATAAATACTATTTATGGAATCCTCTCTCCCTGACTATTATACCACCGTTAGCACCTCCCCAACAGAAAAGATAAAAGGCTTATCTATTATTTGTTGAGATCTATCATTTGGATGTATTGCTTGCACACAAATACAGAAAATCATGTATAAGAGAAGTTCACTGTCTTCTTCCTGGCAGGATCCCTAGGACTTCAGTACTGGCATATAGCACTCATGTCAAGCTTTGAAGTAAAAGGGAAACAGATCCATCTCTCTTGGTAATCTCCATGACCTTCTGCTTCCCTCTGTTGTTCCTTAGGAAAGAGTATTTGTTCATAAAGAAGGGAGCTCAGTTCTCCTGGTTACTCTCCCCCCACTCAAATCCTTCTGGTAGATTCCTTTCCTAAGAATTTTGCAACTGAGGATAAAGCCCAAGCATACACAGGGTATCCAAAAGTGTCCTCCCTCCTCAACCCTCAGATCTCATTCCTGTGACTTCCAACCACAACCTTTAACTTTCTGTCACTGCAAACTACCACCCTGGCAGGAAATGGGGAGAAAAAGTGAAATCCAACCACAGCACACCATCTTAGTGAGGTTGTGCCTCAGGTTCCAACTTGCCATGCCACATCTTCCAAGAAAAGCTATGAACATACCCTGACACAGCAAATGGTCATGACCATTCTTTGTGGTCTGCAAGTTCAAGTTCAGAATCATGCAGATATGGATTAAACCTTATATTATTCCCCTAACCACCATTTTGTCCCCCTCAGAAAGGATTTTTTTCTACCTCATCCCTGCTCGACTGGACTATATCAGAATCATAGAAACATGACATCTTCCACATTAAAATATATGCTCAAGGTAGGAGACCACTACCTTATAATACAAAACAAGGAAACAGTCCCAGAAAGGTGAAAAGTTCTGCTGATGTCACACCAAGCTGGAGCCAGAACTCAAGTCTCATGACTCCCAGCACAAAGCTATTTCTTGCACACTTTGCCTCTGAATTTACTTCA